>NC_058133.1:511696023-511699699 GCF_016433145.1 Gracilinanus agilis | reverse complement strand
GAGAGAGAGAGAGAGAGAGAGAGAGAGAGAGAGAGAGAGAGAGAGAGAGAGAGAGGACCCAGAGAGAAGACCCAGAGAGAGAGAGAGAGAGATAGCTTGGCAATGGATGGAATCTCCGGGTCAAAGGACACGGGCATTTTGACCACTGTATTTGCATAATTGCCAATTCCTGTCCTATTCGCCACTTTGCTGGGTTCGAGTTCTCTCCCCAGTGATCTGGAAGGGTCTTTCACGCGGTCAACAGTTTCCTGCTCTTCTGAGAGCTTTGCTGGCATTCTTAGATCATGGATCTCTTTCAGTTTTTTATTCTGATTTAACAAACATTAAGGAAAACGAGTGTTTTCACATACCAGGCAGGACAGAAAAAAGGAGGCTCAAACAAGGACTCTCAAGTCTCTCCAACGCTCGGTTTCCTTTGCCTTGAAAACCTGTAAGAACTTCAGCATGGAACCTTCAGATTCAGTATTCAGACATGCCACTGGGCTGCGCGTCCCTGATTCCTTTCACCTTTTCAAACCCCTTCATTGACTCTCTTTCTTCCTTGTTTTGGTCTTCTGGGGAGGGGGAGCATCGCCCTATTGCTGTCTCACTTCACTCTTCCCCTCCCTGTCGCAGGAGAGTGTGCTCTCTCTCCCTAATTTCCAATCGCTCCTGGTTCTCCCTTCCGGCCTTCCTTAAACAATTTTCCCCGGACCCAGGCATCCCCTTGAACACTTGCCTTTAATCTCTCCCTGCTTTTAGGCACACTCTCCTTTTTCACTGGCCCTGGCAGCCAAGCCCACCCCTCCAGGGTCACCAATCTTCAGCACAAGGCTGAGCTGAGGATCTTTTCTAAATCCTCTTTGTCCTGGACTTCTCCGGGCCATTTGATCCTGGTCATCACTTTCTCCTTCCCGACATTCTCCTCAGGGACTTTAGGGCCCTTTGGGCCTCTCCTCCGCCCTATCTGGCCATTCCTTTGGTCTCTTCTGCAAGTTCATTAGCCAGTTTTGGATTCCTCTGTAGCCCTTCCGAGGCTGTCCCAGCCTCCTCCCCTTCATTTCCATACGGATGACTCTCAGGTCTAGACATCCAGCTGGACTCTCATCCCCTGTGCCTGCTGGGCATCTCCACCTGGATGTCCCATAGACATCCCAAACTCAACACATTATGTTCCTTCTCTACCCACCCGCTTCCCCCTATCCTCCTTACGTCTATCATTCCAGTCATCAGGGATGGCAACCTAGGAGATGGCTAGGTAGTGCTGAGCCTGGGGTCAGGAAGACCTGGGTTCAAATCCAGTTCTCAGACATTTACTAGCTGTGTGACCCTGGGCAAGTCACTTCACCACTGTTTACTTTGGTTTCTTCATCTGTGAAAATGGGTTATTGTGAAGATCAAATGGGACAATAATTATAAAGCACTATAGAAATGTTAGCTATTATTATTATTATCATTAGCTATTATCCTCAATTTATCAAAACTATTTCACTCATTTCAAGTTAATGTCCTACAAATTCTGTTGGGTTCAATTATGTCGCGGAGGTACATTACTAAAGTAATAAATCAATTCATCCAGAACAATTCATTGTGGTCCCCTCCTCCCCTCTGAGTCTACCTCTTCGTCATCTCTCTTCTCTTCCCCAAATGAGCCTAAAGCAGGCCCTCATCCCTTCTCACTGGGACTATTGCCAGAGTCTCCTAATGGGTCTCTGCTTCACCCCTCTCAGCATTCCAAATCATCCCCTGCACCCCTGGCCCAAGGACAGGACTAGACCACCGGTCTGAGCAGGTCACTCCCCTCCTGAAGAAGACTCAGGGGCTCCCCATTGCCTCTAGTCTCAACTCCGGCAGATTGTTCTGTTTGGCATTTACAACCTTCCACTGTTGTCCTTTCCGAGGACTCTGGACACGACAGCCCCAACTCCTACCCACACTCTAAACTCCAGCTAAATGGATCCACTTGCTGTTGCTCAAGCATAACATCTCATCTGCCATCTCCATGCCCTCGCCTTCCTCCTTAGACTCCACACTGTGTACTGGTTCTAAGGCAGAAGAGTGGTGAGGGCTGGACAATGGAAGTCAAGTGACTTGGTCAAGATCACTCAGCTGGGAAATACCGGAGGCCAGGCTGGATCCCCCCAGGCTTTCCTTCCTCATCTCTTCCTCTTGCTCTCCTTCTGAGAGTACCCAGCAACGTGGCTGGCACACGGTAGACTCTTGCCAATGGCTCACTTGATGGAAATGAGTGAGGGTTGGTGAAATGACTTGAAGTCATCAGCTTAAAGCAAAGACTTCTCTGAGGCTAATGACCCGGATGAGGCAGGGGCACGAAGGAGGGCTGGGCTGGGGGAAGCAGAGCAGGATCTGAGTACAGCCCTTCTTACCAGAGCGTTGTCTGAATTGTTCTTCCTCACAGAAACAGCCCAGGATGAACAGCACAGGAAATTGCACCATTGAGGACCCCGAGTTCCAGCTAGGCTTGACCGTGTACACCGGCACCTTGCTGGTCCTGGGGATCGTGTTCAACGTCGTGGCCCTGTGGGTCTTCTGTTGCCGCATGAGAAGGAAGCAGTGGACGGAGACGGTCATCTACATGTCCAATCTGGCCGTGGCTGACCTGTGCCTGCTCTGCGCCCTGCCCATCATGATCTATTCCCAAAGGCAGATCAAGCAAGAGGACACTGTGCTGTGCCAGGTGTCCCAGAGCATCTACCTGATAAACAGATACATGAGCATCAGCATCATCACTGCGATCTCTGTGGACCGCTATGTGGCCATCCAGTTCCCAATGCAGGCCAAGAGGCTGCGCTCTCCTGGCCTCTCCGCCATCATCTGTGCTCTGCTCTGGGTGCTGGTCATCGCTTCTACTGTCACCCGCATGGCCTGGCAGATCCAATATGGTGGCTTCTGTTTTCTCAATGAGAACGCCAAAGGGTCAAAGACAACCCTCTTCTCTCTGCTTGGCTTCTTTATCCCCTTGGTCATCCTGACCTTCTGCTCCGTTCAGGTCATCGTGAAGCTGGTGAGAAAGACAAAGACAGATGCCCGGGAGAAGAGGGCCATCCACAAGGCCATCTGGATCATCAGCGCCAACCTTCTCGTCTTCGTGGCCTGCTTTTTGCCCTTGCATGTGACACTGAGCATTCGGCTCATCATGGAGCCCAAGACCTGTTCCAGCCTCAAGATCTGGAGGTACGCCATCACTATAACCTCACGCTTGTCCAGTGCCAACTGCTGCCTGGATGCCATCTGCTATTATTTCGTGGCCAAGGAGTTCCAGGACGCATCAGCCCAAGCCATCTTCACCTTGTCCAGATCCTCCAGGCTCCAAGACTCAACACGGGCATCTCTGTCTCAATGAACGCAGGCATCATTGGAGCTTCTGTAGCTGCTTCTTGGACCTAGATCCCTGTGGTGGGCTGGAGAGAGAGAAGCATCTGGTCTTAGAGGACCACATGCTCTGCTGGTGTTTCCTGCTTTACCATCTAGCATGCGCCCCTCAGAGCCAGTAAACACTAGTTCTAGCTTGCTGTATGACCTCTCTGGCTCCTCTGGGCCTTTATGTAGGTCTTCTTAAATGCCCCACAGGGTTGCTGTGGGGATGCAAGGAGACGATGTGCATGGGAAAAGGCTTTGAATGGCAGGCTCGTGTGAACTGTGGGAAGTCTGTCTTGCCTCAGATCAGCTACAAGCT
>NC_058133.1:511658523-511693523 GCF_016433145.1 Gracilinanus agilis | reverse complement strand
TATCTATCTATCTATCTATCATTTATGTATGTATGTATCTGTCTGTCTGTCCGTCTCTGTATCTATGTATGTATTTCTGTATCTATCCACCCACATGCATATTTTGTATATACAGAGAGGTAGTGATGTATGGCTAGAGAGGTGGCCTCAAAGTGAGGAAGCCCTGGGTTCTAGCTCTGCCTTTGGCATCCTGACTGGGTGACTCTGGGACCTCTGTGTGCCCCCAGGCAGCTCCAGAGGACTCTAACTTCAATAGAAGATGCCAGTCTGCACTGGTAGAGGGAATCTCTCACCTAGAAATCACAGGGATGGTCAAACCCCCCAAATCTTTGTATTTGTTCATTTGTGAGCCCCCTTCTGTCTGTCTCTTAATGTGTGCTGTCTGGAAGGAGCTTAGCAAATGCTCATTGATTAATAAGTCTTCCTTTGATGAATAAGGAATCTGGGGCCCAGAGGACAAGGGGACTCTCCCCAAATCATAGAGCCAGGAAATGTCGGGCCCAGAGCCCAGGCCTCCTGACTTGAGCTCATTATCTTGTCCACTCACCAAACACCTAAGGTGTTAGTTAGGCTAGTCTCTTAGCTTTATTTCTTGCTGTTTAGGTGACTTTGGGCAAGTTTCTTCCCCTCTCTGGGGGCAGTTAGGAATTATAGGTCTGGATTCAGGTAGACCTGAGTTGAAATCTGACTTCAGACACTTGCTAGCTGTGTGCCCCTGGGCGAGTCACTTCACTTTGTTTACCTCAGTTTCTTTATCTGTAAAATGAGCTAGAGGGGGAAATGACAGAGGCAACTAGGTGGCTTAGTGAATAAAGAGCCAGGTTTGGAGAGGGGAAGTCCTGAGTTCAAATGTGACAACAGATTCTTCCTAGCTGTGTGACTCTGGACAAGTCACTTAACCCCAATTGCTTAGTTCATTCTGCTCTTCTACCTTGGAACCAATTCTTGTATTGATTCTAAGACAGATAGACAAGAAGGGTGTTTTTGTGTTGTTTTTCTTTAAAGAAGGAAATGGCAAACCACTCTAGTATCTTTGCCAAGAAAACCCCAAATGAGATCACGAAGAGAGCAATACAAGTAAACAATAATTCCTGTCTCTGGGGCTTGGTTTCCTCCTCTGTAAAAGGTTGGGCTTCCAGCTTCAGCTCCTCTTGTCATGGTGGCAGTCTTGGGGAGTTTGTGCCCAGGCAGGCTTTCCTGGAAAACTCCGGGGACCCCAGAAAAGCATCAGGCTCTTAGCAGATTGGACAGAAGTTCAAGTTCAATCGCCAAATACTGTTTTCAGTTTGTTTGGTCCAGTGTATACTTGCGTGTGTTCCATGCTTAATGCTCCTTTTGTGTATAAAGAAAGTAAATGGGTGTCTCATACCTGATTCCTGTTGCTTGTTGTTTATCTTTTTATTTCCCCTTTTGGGGGGAAATGCTAAACCCAAGTTTTAAAACATTTTTCTTTGGAGCATCACGATAGGGTTTAATGAGCCCCTGGGGCAGTGAGTCAGGCCAGTAGATGGAGACCCAGGCCTGGAGGTCCTGACTTCAAACACTTCCTAGCTGTATGACCCTGGGCAAGTCCCTTAACCCCCATTGCCTAGCCCTTACCACTCTTCTGCCTTGGAGCCAATACACAGTATTAATTCTAAGATGGAAGTAAGAGTTTTAAAAAAGAGAGAGAGAAAATATTGCTTCAGGAGCAGCTCAATGGATTGAGAGCCAGACCTAAAAATAGGGGAGATCTTGGGTTCAAATCTGGCCTCAGACCCTTCCTAGCTGTGTGACCCTGGGCAAGTCACTTAACCTCCATTCCTTAGTTCTTACTGCTCTTCTGCCTTGGAACCAATACTTAGCATCGATTCCAAGACAGAAGGTAGGAAGTTAAAAAAAGGAAACAGGAAAGTATTGAGCTGCTCTCATGAGAGGCTAGCCCCCTACCCCCACCCCAGAATGAACCAGAGCCACACTATGTGACTGGTAAAGCGGAGGGGTTTCTGAGAGAGAGCTCCTGGCCCAACACCCCAGCCCAGGCCCAGGAGCTGTCCTCCTACATCAGGCAGGGCTCTCTGTTCCATTTGTTAGGAGGTGGGTTTCTTCCTCAGCCAGCTGTACTTTGCCAGCCCAGGAAATGGGAACATCCTTTGCTCTAATTTCATTTAAAAACCAGATGCTCTCCCGGGGGGGGGGTCAGTAAAAGAGCCCCAGCGATTACTGCCTGCCCTGCCCGCAGCAAAGACCTAATGAATCTATGAAAATGGTCTTCAGGGCCAGCTTCGGTGCTGGCACCATCTCCTCCAAGAAGCCTTCCCTGACCCTGCCCTTCTCTGCCCCTTGAAGTGACTCTTCTCTCTTTAGGATTCTCTCAAAACATCTTTGAGTGGAAGAGGGAATTTGGTTTAAAGTCAGGGGATCTGAATTCAAATCCTGCCTTTGACTTTGGACAAATTAATTGTTTACTCTGTGCCTCCTTTCCTTCCTTATTAAACAAGAGGATTGGATTCGTTAGCCTCTGAGGCAGTCTAGCGCTAGAGAGTCTTCTTTGAGATTCCTGTTCAGGATAGATCTTCAATGTTAATCCAGGCTCTGATTAAGCACATACTACGTACCTGGCAGGAGACAACTAGTTTCCTTGGTGGACAGCGTATTGGGCTTGGAGTCAGGAAGACTTGAGTTCAAATCTGACCTCAGAAAATGACTAGCTGTGTGACCATAGCCAAGTCACTTCACCCTGCTTGCCTCAGTTTCCTCATCTGTCAAATGAGCCTAAGAAGAAAATGGTGAACCACTCCAGTTACCTTTGCCAAGAAAACTCCAGATGGGTGTTATGATGATAATAACAGATAGTTTGGAGAAGCAGATAAATGTGTCAGGGCCAAATAGAGCTTTAAGTCAAGAGCCAGAGATTGACAGGCTTCAGTGAGGAAAGGAGGGGGCTAAACACTCCTGATTCTCAACCCCCTCCCCCTCTAACTGCTTCTGCTTCAGTTGGTAATGAAGACAGGAATAAGATTCTTCTGGTAAGTTTCAGTTATGGCTGAAACCCCAATTGATGTTCCTTTTCTTAAATTTAGATTCCTCACAGATAGAAATTAGTTATCTAACAGTTGAGAACAGAGGAGATCTTCTTAAACTGGCAGCCAACAGGATTCAAACTAAATGTACAGACTGAATTGTAAGTATCTTCCCAAATAATTATCAGGCACAGATTTGAAGGTAAAAAGTTATATTAGGAATTAACAAGGAAAATTAGAGAAGTTAATGAAAGTTTTAGGATAAAGGAAAGGTGACCCTGAACTGTTAAACTGATGCCCCCTTCCCCCTCCTCACTGGAGGGGATGGAGCACTTAACTAAAACTGGCTCTCTTGCTATTGATAAATATCTTTACTCTCTAATCACTAAGTAATTATATAATTATATTAATGAAGAATAGTAATAACAAATAGGCTAACCCTATGAGTAGAAACCACTGGCTTAAGCTACAATGGCCACCTCAGGAGAAACCCCAAGTCAGGAGTAGCAAGCAGAGTGTCTGCTCACATCCACTCCCACAAATTAACTGTCCTCAACCCTTCTCAACTGCCCCCTCACCCAAAGTTCTCCAGGGGGGTCCCCTGGAATTCTGGGTGAGGCTATCCCTGTACCTTTGCAGGGATTCCATGCTTTGCATCTCCACACAACATGGAATCAAGAAGACTTGGACAGGACTAAAGAATGACAGTGGGGGGGGGGCACTGGATTAAATACCTGGAGTGCAAATACAAGCAGGAGAAAAAAGAGAGCCTGTCCTCCAAGAGTTTACATTCTAATGAGAGGAAGACAATGCATAAGAGGGCTTTGAAAGGGTTCCAGACTGGAGGAAGATCCCCAAATGGGATTGAGTAGAGAAAATCTGGGAGAATGGGACCTGGAGAGCAAGGAGAAGGCGCAGGGCCAGGAGCTTTTCTTCACACAGAGGTTCTGAAAAGAAGCAGTCAGTGAGAGAAAATGGCATGGGAACAGAGTTTACTGCTAGGGTGGGAGTCCAAGGATTGGGGGAACTTCCAGGGTGAGGAGGCTTTTCCTGGGCCTTCTCCTTCAATGCAAAGGTGATGCCACCCCTAAGAGCAACTTGAATGTTGGATAAAGAGGACTACCAAAGGAATAGACTCATTCATCCAGGCAAAGGGATGGTGATTTGGGACCCCATGTGGCACCGAGGTCCCGGAGTGTCCAAGAAGGGCAGAGGGGACAGGCTTAAAGACATTCCAACCAAGAGAGAATCTCATAGAAGGCACAGACTCGAGTCATTTTGTCCATCGAGAAGGCTGGGGAGGTTCAGGGAATGGTGACGTCTGGTCAGAGCAACCAGTTCATTTCCCAGAGGTATTACAAGACTGGCTCCGATGGGTTTAAGCCTACTCCAGCCATAGAGACAGTGAGGTCAGGGTCAGGTACCCAGCTGATGACTGGTCAACAGATTCAAGTCTCCCTTTTTTCTCTTTCAAAGCCCTTATCTTCTGTCTTAGAATCAATACTAAGTATTTGTTCAGAGGCAGAAGAGTGGTAAGAGCTTGGCAATGGGAGTTAAGTGATCTGCCCGGAGTCGTTGTCTAGTCCTTGCCATTCCTCTGTCTTAGAATTGATACTAAGACAGAAGGTAAGAGTTCAAAAGTAAAAAAAAAATTTTTAAAGTTAATAGATGAACATCTTCTTTTTGGGTTCTGATCAGGACAACGACAAACATGACAGTATGTAGGGCCAGAGGCCAATTATTTTCTAGGCAGTCAGGCCACAGTGGCAGCTGAGAAGCCCTCTGGGAATTGAACAGGTCACTGAAGAGTCTTCATCTGGTGAGAAGGAATGTGAGCCCCCTCTCCCCAGCTAGGAGGTGTCTGGAGCCAGCAACGTTTTAGTCCTGCTTTTTAAAATGTCTTCTAGCCAATACACAGTATTGACTCCAAGACAGAAGGTAAGGGCTTAAAAATAAATAAATAAATAAAATAAAATGTCTTCTGCAAGGCAGAACTTTCCAACTTGTAGAGAAGTGAAAATCAAACATAAGTTTTCACTTGTCTCTGCCAGCCCCTAAAGCTATCATCCCATGGCTTTCCTCTTTCATAACCAAGAGAGGGGTGGTAAGCTGTCTGCACCAGTTGCTTCCACTTCCATTTCCTCTCCTTTCACTTCTCAGGTCTTTACAATCTTTTGTCCACATCACATCTTGGAAACAGCCCTCTGAGAGGTTACTAGTGATTTCTTAATTATTAGATTCAATGGCTTTCCTTAAGCCTCACTCTTCTTGAGTCCTACATTTAAGTTTGTTCACCTCATTTTCTCCTAGATTTCCCCTTCTCTTTCTCCTTTTCCCCTTCTCCTTCCTCTTCTCCTTTTCCATTCCTCCTCCTGCTCCTTCTCTTCCTTCTCTTTCTCATTCTCCTTCTTCTCTCCTTCTACTTCTTCTCCTCCTATTCCTCTTCTTCCTCCTTTTCTTCTTCTCTTTTTCCTTCTCCTCTCCTTCTCCTCTTGTTCCTCCTCCTCCTCCTCTTTCTCTGTCTTCTTCTCTCCTCCTCCTTCTTCTCCTCTCTTCCCTCTTTCTGTGTTTCATGATGCTAATTGAAAGGAAGAGAGATGGAGAGAGCCTGGCTTTGGAGATGGAAGACTTGGATTCTGATACTTATTACTTGTGTGGCTTTGGACAAGCCTCTAAACCTTCCTGGGCTTCAGTTTGTTTATTCATAAAATGAGGAGTTTGGACCAGATGGCTTCTGAGGTCCTGTCTCCAACTAGGGACCTGTGCTTTCTCTTGGTTCTCCTCTTACCTCTCTGAACATTCTTTCTCCATCTTCCTTCCATATTGGATCATCATTCATATCACACTTGTTAATTGTCGATGTCCTCTAAAGCTTGGCTCTGTGCTCTTTTCTCTTTTCTGCCTATACCAGGGTTTTTTTTTTTAACAGAGAAAGATTTCAGGGGGATCCATGAACTGGGATTGAAAAAAACAACTTTGTTTTCACTGGGTCCTCACTAGTATTTAGCATTTCATTAAAATATTAAAATAATAAATGGAGATTCTGAGAAGAGGGAGGGAAGAGTAGTCCATCAGCTTTACAAGACTGCCCAAGGGGTACACGACCCAGAGAAAATGAAGTAGAGAAAACTTATTCTATACTTCACAATCTGGCTCCAATTTATTGTCCTTCCTAACACCTTTTAGCAAAAATCCTTTCCTGAATTCCTATTCATGCTAGTGCCTTCCCTTGAAGATAATCTCTAATGTATCCTGTATACATTGTTTTTATAGAATTCTCTTCATGTATCCCCATTAGAATAGAAGCTTCTGGAGAGGAGGACCCGTCTTCTGCCTTTTTGTATTCCCAGTGCTTAGCACAGTGCCTGGCACATAGTAGGTACTTAATAAACGGCTAGTTGACTGACTGATTGTAATGGATCATAGATCACAAAAAGGACCCAGAGGCCATCTCGTCTACCTACCTTGTTGGATCATAGTGGATCTAGGTCTGGAAGGGATCTGAAAGGAGAGAAGAAAGATAGATATTACTGGTAGGGGAAGAAGGGGAGAGTTGAGCCCAGAGGTCTACAGATTGATCCAAGGTGTATGTCATTCAATTGGTTTCCATAGTCTAAGGCAGTCACTCTGGATTTCAGGATCCCTATCTGTCAACAGGCAGACAATTAGCATTTATTAAGCACTTAGTAAGTGCCAGGTACTCTACTAATCCTTCAGAATACAATCACGAAGAAGACAAGATGGCAGCATAGTAGCAGGAGCCTTCTGAATCTCCTTCCAACCAATCATTACAAAACATCTCAAAAGTACAGAAATCAAAATTGGATGAGTAAAGGCAGGCAGTGTTTGGGGATTCCTATGCTATAAAGGGGCAAAACTGCACTAATCAAAACACAAGCCCATCATCCCTCCCCAATAATACCTACCATGCCAAAGTCAAAGCCAGGGCCAGGGCAATCTCTAAATTTTCAGGGGCTGGCTGAAAGCACCACAGACTTACCCCTGAGGGCAATACAAGGTCTTGGCAGCAAGACTTGAGATTCAAGGCTGAAGAGCAGGGAGTCTGGGCAGCAGAGTGTGGAGTTTGGGCAGAAACAAGGCTGACCACAGCTGAGACAGCAGAGGTTGGAAAGACAACCTCAGGGCAAAAAGCTTTGAAGTGTGCTACACAAAGGACATCACAAATCTCCCTGCCCTCACTCAGACTTCTGACTGGGAAGGGAAGATAACTGCCAAGGCAAAGCCCTGAGAGACAGGAGCTAAGAAAGCAATGTCCACCAACATGCAGGAACTCCAATCCACTAGTGGCAAAAGGAATAAGCAACAACAACTACAAAAAAACCTCTTGATTCTGGATAATTTCTATGGAGAAAAAGAGCAAACTATAGAAGCAACAGCAGAGAGTGACAAACAAATCTAAACTTTCCAAAAAGAATGATAATGGGTCACAAGCTCTCAAGGAACTCAAAAAGGAGTTCAAGAACCAAGTAAGAAAGATAGAAGAAAAATGGGAAAAAGAAATGAAAATAATACAGAATACAAACACAAGCAAAAAGGAAACAACAACAACAAAAAATTAGTTTTCATCCTAATGGGAGAAGATAATACCTAACAGGAAGAGGAGAAGTATTCAGGAGGACATGGTGGTGAAGTCTGAAGAGTCAGAGGTACAGCCAGTGGCACAATGGAGGCCCATGGAAGCAACTCACCAGTGGGGGAAAGAAGCTGTCATGATGGATGGAAGCTTTAGGATGAGAAAGTTCCAGGAACTGAGGAAAGTTCTGAAGTGAGTACTTACTAAGTTCCCCTCAGTAACTGGGCACTATTCTGGACACTGAGGATACAAACCCAAAAAGAAACAACTCCTACCCTCAGGAAGCTTCTATTCTACTTGTGCCATCATTATCCAATAATTGAGATAATACAATAGGACTAGTAAGCTACCAGGAGGACTTCGGAAATCCTAAATGTTAGACCATGGAACCAAAAACCCCCTTTCCCCAATCCCTACCAAAAGTAAAAGCCCATCTCCACCCTATACCTACCCAAACAGAAATTGCCCCAAACTTGGCAGAACACCATGACTGTTCTGTCAGGCCTGGACAAATGACCTCCTGCATTACTGACCAGCAGCCTGGGAACTTCCCCCCAGCCTGGAGACGAGGTTCTATATCCCCTCTTAGGGCCATCTAATGAGTTTGGTCCAGGTAATTCACCTGAACCAGTAGAAGCAATCCAGGTTACCTCATCCCTGACAACCACCCTATAAGAGGCTGCACCCTTCTCCACTCAGGTGGAGACTCCACAGCCATCTTTGCTGGTGCTAATCTCCCCCCTCACTGTCCCTTTCCCCCATTCCCCTCTCTCCCTCACTGCTTCTACCCTCCCTTCCCCCTTTGCCGCTCCTCTCCCACAATAAAGCTTCACTATGCCACCACACTCTTGTCTCATTAGTCTCTCAGTTAGACTCCCATCAGTCAGGATTGACATTAAGGAGAATTGGCATTCTATGAAGAGCAGCATTGATCAATTCATGAGAGGAAGGTAAGATGGGCTGGTTACATGGCAAGAGCAAGGGATGGCAGATGGAGAGCCAAATGATCACTGTTTTATCTTCAGAGGAAAAAATGACCAAATTCTTATACCAAGTGTAACAATCAAGCAAAAAAAAAAAATCTCATGTTTGGCCACTTTCAGAAATGTGTGTCTCATTCTCATTTGAATCCATCACCTCTCAGTCAGGAAGGGAGCAGCAGCCTTTACCATGAATTCTCTGACCAATCAGGTCCAGTAATTGTATTGGTCTGTAGTCTTACCTCTTCCAAACTGTCCCTATTTACAATTCTGTTGTTATTGTCTACATTCGTCTCCTGTTTCTATTGACTTCATTCTGAATCAGTTCAAATAAGTCTTTCCAAGTTTTTCTGAAACTATCTCTTTCATTATTTTTTATATACAAATGTATGCCATCATATTCATTTCCCACAATTTGTTCACACGTTCCCCCCATGCCCACCCCATGTCAGGAAAAGGTGAGAAAAGAGTCCAGAAAGTGGGGCGGCTCCCCATGGTGAGCTCATGGGAGGACATGGACAGGGATTGCCCACGTAGATTGTGAGATGCTTCGTTAGAGGGATGCTCCATCTGGCACCACAGATCCATCAGGAAACTGAAACGCATCAACATCTTCCAACATTTGACATGTAGAATAATAACATGTATGGGGAATCCTCATGCTTCATTAGTCTACAGGCATCTGCTTACTGAAACAGATGAACCACTGGCAGCAACATCTAGGGTGAGGAAGTGCCACAGGGTGGGAACAGGTACCCTATGTGACCACATACACTCACACACACTCACTCACACTCACTCACACACACTCACACACACTCACTCACACACACACTCACACACACTTACACACACTCACACACTCCACAGCCAGATGGAATTTCCCCAGCAATCCTGTAACAACAATTCAAATAAAATGTTTCCTTCCTATAATCAAGATGAACTTCACACCTTTCAGAGAGATCTCCAAGCAACTCTTGCAACAGTTCTGAGGCATCCTACAAGGGAATCCTGAATCACTAGTTACCAGAAGCCTCAGTCCTCCCTGAGGGAAACAGGTTGAGCTTGTGTAACTTGTGAATCACTCAGAGAGTGATAGGCAGGCAAAGTTCCAACCTTCCCAGAGTTCTGGGGCTCCTCGAGGATCCTGCGTATCCATCAGCGTGCACATAGAGCGCCCTGTTGCTAGTCTCTAGGAGTTCCTGGTCTCCCGTCACTTGCAAGTCCCTCCTGGTGGGCTGCTTCTCTCCCCTTCCATACCCGCCCGCAGATCCTTTCTTCACTTTAAGGCTTGCGTGACAAACAGCAGATTCAAGCACTAACCCAAAAGCTCAAACTGACTTGCTGAAGGGCCCTCAGTTAGCGGGAGGTGGAGCTGGGGTGGGACCCAAGCCCAGGATTCCTACACAGTATAAGGCACCGGTTTGATTCAATTCAATAAACCCGAGTTATTTACTGAGGATATAACGAGGAGTTAAAAAATAGTCTCTGACCCTCAAGTAGCTGATCTTCCACTGAGATCAGGATCAGCAAAGGCTTCCTGTAAGAGGCGGCACTGAGGCTGCGGGAAGAAAGATGGGAAGATTCCACATCTAAGCCCCAAGGGCAAAAACACAGTGGTGTCTGAGTGCGTGCGGCCACCTTCTCTTTCTCACCCAGTGTTTGCCCTCCTAGTGGCTAGCCTAGGCTCTGCCCACAGCATCTGGGCAGCCTGGCAGAAAGCCACGAGAGGTGTCAAACGTGGGGGTGCAGGAAGACAGAACAAATGTTAGCAGTCAGACCATCAGAAGTGGGGTGGGGACAAGGGGCAGGGGCTGCAGCTGGGGCTGCAGAAAGAGCCCTGCGGTCAGGGCAGGGCAGGATGTTCACAAGGATCGTTCTTAAGCAACCACCTCCCCGATCCTGGCGGCAGGACACCTGAAGGGGAGAGCGGCGGCGGCGGAGGAGAGCCGCCGGACCCACCAGGCACCTCCTTGGACTCAGGCCATCCGTTTCGGGGAAGTGGGGAAGGCGAGCAAGGGAGTTGCCCAACGACCTGACTTTCTGCTTCCTGCTTGAAGAACCTTATTTCTCTCAGCACCTAACGGTAAGGGGGCCCCTTGGTCTGACTGAATGGAGGTGTGAACTTCTCAGCCGCTGCTCTGCTCAGGGAGCGAGAGGGCTGCTGAGCCTTTCCACCAGGGCAGGGGAGATCTCAGAGCCCCTGGAAACATGGCTTGGGGGAGAGCCCAGGGCAGGGAGCTCTTAGAGCCAAGGTGAGTCCCGGCTAATCCTCACAAGCTGCGTTTCTGCATTTGTCTGGAACGTTGTTGTTCCCTTATTTATAGAATCCGGGGGCTTGAAGAAATCACCTCCGCGGTGCCTTCAGGCTCTACATTCCGTGCCCTCGCTTGGAATCTAGTTGATCTTGGACAAATCCCTTCATTTGTATGGACTTCAATTTTCTCCTCTGTAAAATGAGGAGGCTGGACCAGGGGACTTCTAAGATTGCTTCTTGTCTCTGACTTTCCATGGCTCTTACTTTCTTCTTTCTTTCCTCCATCCTTTCCTTCCTTCCATCTTTCTTTCCTCCATCCTTTCTTTCCTTCCATCTTTTTCACCTTTATTTCCTCCATCCTTTCCTTCCTTCCATCGTTTTCCATCTTTCTTTCCTCCATCCTTTCTTTCCTTCCATCTTTCTTTTTTCTTCCATCTTTTCCCATCTTTCTTTCTTTCCTTCCTTTCTTTCTAGCTTTCTTTCTACTTTTCTTTCTTCCCTTATCTCCTGTCTTAGTATCAATTCCAAGACAGAAGAGCGGCAAGGACTGGGCCATTGTGCTCAGAGTCACAAAGCTAGGAAGTGTCTGAGGTCAGATTTGAACCCAGGACCTCCTGTCTCTGGGCCTGGCTCTCAACCCACTGAACCACCCAGCTGCCCCCAGAAACTTTTTTTTTTTTAAACCTTTAACTTCTGTGCATTGGCTCCTAGGTGGAAGACTGGTAAAGGTGGGCGATGGGGGTCAAGTGACTTACCCAGCTGCCCCCAGAAACTTTTTAAAAAGAGAATTGTTACTGAAATCTCTTTGCATATGACTTTCATTTCCTGATATATCCACCCTGTTCCTCTCCCCCCCTCCCCCCCATTTCCCTTGCCCAGGGAGAAAACCAAATCTTATAACAAAGAATACTGGGTAGGGGAAGCATTTCAGCAGAACTAATCAATGCATCCCTCAAAGCAGGCACGGCAGGCAGTATTTCACAGTCATAGACCCCCTCCTTTTCCAAAAAGGGGAGGAGGCGAAGCTACTATTTCTGAGTGAGTACCCATTAAAGCAACTGAATTAAACAGTGAGGACTCATGGTATGAAGGTGGCTAGGTAGCACTAAGCCTGGAATCCAGAAGATCTGAGTTCAAATCTGGATGTAGACCCTTACTAATTGTGTGACCCTGGGTGAGTCACTTTATCTGTGTCTTCTTCAGTTTCTTCATCTTTCTATTTGGGATCATAACAGCTTCTACCTTCTGGGGTCATTGAACTAACACGTAAAGTGCTTTGCAAATCTTAAAGCACAATAATAACACTCACTATTTTTATTAAGAATTCTGTCTCTGGAATTAGAAGACCTGAGTTCAAATTTCTCCTCTGTTCTTATGTGTATGATTTAAGGAAAATCACTTAACTTCTGTCTGCCTCAGTTTTCTCAACTCTAAAATAAAGTTGGACTGAATGACCAATCAGATCCTTTCTTGCTTTGGGCCTATGATGCTGAGTAATTGTGGGATGCCAGGTAAGTCACCATCTCTCTCCCTGAGCCTCCGCTTCCCCATATTTTAAATATTGAAGATTCAATAAATCTTTCTTGAACCCTGTGCCCAGAGGAGAGGGTAAGCCAGGGAGAGACAGAAATTAAGGCTCCAGATCCAGCTCCCCTCGAGCTCAACTGATAGGAGAACCTAAATGGATACTTGGGGAAATAATGAGAGAATAGAAGGACCCTGTTTAGAGCCTAATTCAGGCTTATGGGCAGTGTCCATCTGCCTCCCTCAAGCCTTCTCCCTCCTCTCTGAGTGACTTCTGTCTCCTGGTCTCTCAGCCCAGAGACTGTCTGCTTCCTTCTTCTCAGCCATAGAATCTCTCCTTGTCTTTTGTCCACTCCCACAGTTACCACTCATGGTCACTCAGACTTAGAGCTGGAGCAGCACTTCGAAGCCATCATAACCAGCATTTACACAGTGTTTTAAGGCTTGCAAAGTGCTTTAGAAAGAGGGATTCCTTTTATCCTCCCAACAACCCTGGCAGGTAGGTGCTATTATTCTTCTCCTTTTAATAGATGAGAAAACTGAGGCAGGTGGTGTGTGACTTTCCAAGGGTCAGATACCAAGTACCTGAAACAGGATTTGAACTAACTCCAGACTCATGCCAAAATGTCAGATGTATAGAAAGTGGAAGGGAAGCATTCTGGGAAAGAAAGGCACTAGCAGGTTGGGGTATCTCCTGGAGCAGTTGACCTTAGAGCTGAGGCTTGAAGAAGGTCAGGGTAACTGAGAAGCAGAGATGAGGGGGAAGAGCAATCCAAGCATGGGAGACAGCTAGGGCAAAGGCCCAGAGGTGGGAGATGGGGAATCTTCTTTAAGCCACTTCAAGCTGGCCAGTTCCAATGGGGAAGAAGGTGCAAGAAAACTGGAAAGATGAAAAGGAATCAAGTTGTGAAGAGCTTTTAGATACCAAACATCTAAGGCAACCGAAACCCATAGAATAATGATAGTCATAATAGCTGCCATTGGCTCAAGACTGGAAATTTTACAAAGGACATTACAAACATTAGCTCAGTGTCTCTGGGAGGTAGCTACTTACTGCAGAAAGAAAGACAAGAGAGAATCAGTGATGGCACATAGCTAGGCAGCATGGGACATGAGATTCAAACTCAGGTCCTTCCTGATGTCAAGCCTGAGGACACTCAGTCAGTGTCTTTGTTGCTTTCTTTATCTGCCTCTTTTTGTCTCTGTGTCTCTGACTATCTCTGTTCTTGTCTGTCTCTGCCTTCCTTTCTCAGTGTCTCTGCCTAGCTTTGTCTCTCTCGTCTTTTTTTCTGTCCATGTCTGCCTATGTCTTACTGTCTGTACCTCTGTCCGTCTCTCTGTCTGTCTCTATCTCTTTTTCTTTGTCTTCCTCCATCCATCTCGGACACACACACACACACACACACACACACACACACACACACACACACACGCAGAGTTAGTGGCAGCACCACCCCTCCTGGCTCCTTCTCCCTCTTGACCCTCCGGCCAGTACCAGCCTTCTTATGTTGTCTCTCACACAGTGCTCTTCTCTGCCTGGGCATCGTGGGGTTTTGATCCTTGGCGGTCCAGATGAATCTATCTAACTGCAGCACGGAGTGGAGCGACCTCTTCCATACCGTCACCACAGTGTACTTGTCCATCCTCCTGGTGCTGGGCACTGCCCTGAATGCCCTGGCCCTGTGGGTGTTCTGCTACCGCATGAGGAGATGGACGGAGATGCGGGTGTACATGACTAACCTGGCTGGGGCCGACTGCTGCCTGTTGCTGAGCCTGCCCGTGGTCCTGTACACGATGAGCAGGGATCCCTGGGAAGGCGGCTTCCTGTGTACGGTTTCCCAGAGCATTTACCTGATCAATGGTTACATGAGCATCTCCATCATCACCGCCATTGCCATGGATCGTTACGCTGCCATCCAGTATCCTCTGTGGGCCAGGACGTGGCGTTCCCCCCAGCAGGCTGCTGGGACCTGTGCCTTTCTCTGGCTGCTGGTCATTGGCTTGGTTTCTTTACCTGCTGTCTGGAAGCAAGATGGCAAGAGTTTTTGCTTTGGGAAGAGTCAGACTCGGAGCACCAGGGCCATTGTTTCCTCCCTGGTCCTGTTCTTCATCCCTCTCATGATTCTTGTTTTCTGTTCTGTGCGGGTACTCCAGAACCTGGTCAGGAAAAAGGCACAGGTGCCCACCCAAGATAGAAGGCTGTTCCACAAGGCCCACTATGTGGTTTTAGCTAATCTGATCATCTTCATGGTCTGCTTCCTCCCACAGCATGTGGCTCTGTTGGCCAAGCTTGTGACTGAGTATATAGGGGCCTCCTGCCCTATTGTTCAGTATGTCACAATTTCTATAAGGGTGGCCTCCCGCCTTGCCAATGCCAACTGCTGCTTGGATGCCTTGGGCTACTATTTTGTGGTTCAGGAGATCCAGGAAGAATTAGGGATGTTTTTAGCTATGCCTAAGTTCCTCCAGAGTCAGACTCCAGGCAGCCCAGGTTCTGACTACCCAGATCTACCTGAGAGAGAAATGGAGGTAGCTTTGTAGGAATTAAAAATTAATGGTTTGAGTAAAATATATGAAAATTATAAATAATAATGATGGTCATTGATTCAAAGTATTATTGCTCAAAGTCGAAACAACCTTTAATAGTTTTTATTTACAAAAGAAATGGAAAGTGTGAAAGTAGAGAACTAAAAAAGAAGACATTAGCCTATCTAACTAAATATTGCTCTGGTGCTCAACTCAGTCAGGACTTACTGACTTCCACAGGAATTAAACTCTCTCCAGAAAATAGGAAGGGAAAGCCAGCTATACACTCATCCAAGTTCTTTCCAAGAGGCAAGGCAAGATGATGACTCAAGCTGAAGGTGACTCCTGAGGATGACTTTCTTCCTTAAACCAACTTTCTTCTTGAATCTGAGCTTCTCTTGAAGCCAACTCCCAAGCCCCAGAAATTCAGAACCTTTTATAGTGACTTCATGTCCCTTCCCCTCTTCACAGCTTCCAAACTGCCCAGCACTGCCCAGAGGGGCAGTGTCTCTGGGATCCCCTTCTTACCTTCAGGAGGTGTGAATTTTCATCAAAAGGGTCCACAGTTTCCTGACTGATTGAATTTCTGAGGGTGAATTCTCTAAGTTTGAAGCTCCTCCACCTAGTTCAAGCTTGTGTTGATTCAATCAAAAGATAAACAAAGAGGAGGCAGCTGGGTAGCTCAGTGGATTGAGAGCCAGGCCTAGAGACGGGAGGTCCTAGGCTCAAATCTGGCCTCAGACACTTCCTAGCTGTGTGACCCTGGGCAAGTCACTTGACCCCCATTGCCTACCCTTACCACTCTTCCACCTATAAGTCAATACACAGAAGTTAAGGGTTTAAAATAAAAAAAAATTAAAAAAACAAACAAACATAAAAAAGATAAACAAAGGAGAGTTAATCCTGTCTTTACAATCTAGTGAGGTACTAAGTAGGGGTACTTAAGTTATTGTTAACTAAAGTGTTAACTCAAAGTAGACAAAGGGAATAAAGGATTCCCTTTGTACAGCCTTAAAAAGTATCCAAGTTATGGCATGCCAGTTAAGGGAACAGTGACTTGGCACAGAAGAAAATATTCTGAATTTGGTGTAAAAGGCCAATCTCCATTTACTATCTGACTCTATAAGGGCAGGCCCCTCAGGATGGAGTCCAGCCCAATGAGCCCAGACCTCCTTTAATGGGTTCCCTTGGGCCAGTGGTAACATCTTGGACGTTTGGCTAGTACAGTGATGGCAAACCTTTTAGAGACTGAGTGCTCAAACTGCATCTTCATGCCACATGTGAGCTACCCCCTTACCCCAGACAAGGGAGGGAGGAAGCACTCCCATTGGACTGCTGAGCATAGTGGCAGGTGATGTCCTCAGGTGTGGTGGAGAGGGGGAAGGGAGCAACCTTCTACAGCATGGATGCAATAGGTTCAACATGGGGCTAGGACAGTGATGGCAAACCTTTTAGAGACAGAGTGCTGGACCTCACCATCACTCCCACTGGGCTACTGGGCAGAGGGGTTGGTGAAGTGAGGAATGTCCTCAGAGAGTGTGGAGAGGGGGAGGAGAGTGGCTCAAGTACTGTGCTCCCCTCCAGCTCTGCTGCCTGTGGGCCACCCACCTTACCCACTGTGTGCTCTCATTAGGCTGCTGGGCATAAAGGCAGGTGATGTGAAAAAAAAAATGTGTGATAATTAGATTAAGTCTACACTGCCCATCTTTAGATTTAATCACAAAAGGTGAGAACACCTCTGATTCTGGGAGTTCCGTAACCCACAAGTGTGCTAGAGTGGGTGACAAATCAGAGATCAACTGACCTGCCCCCTAGGCAGTATATGAGAATCGTCTATTGTGATTGGACGTGCAAATTGGAGGTGGATGCAGGAAGTGACGAAAGATGCTCTTTTAAATATGATGGTAACTTCCTGTGGAGGTGGTTGGTGTTTTGAACTTGGTGTAGAAGGATCTCTGGTAGGACCTGTGACGGCTTCCCTTTGAATCGTCACATGGGTAAGTTAGGCTGACTCTCTCTCTCCTCCCTTGGCATTTCTGGAGGCTCTACCCTCAGGGAGGCCTCTCTTGCCTCTAATTGTAAAAGGCCTTGTAGCTAGAAGCCTTGTTTGATTAACCTCTGGGCCCCTCTGCTAGGGCCTCTAAATTCTTACCTGGTCCAGGCCAGAGTTTCTCTCTCTCAATTTCCCTACCTTCAACCTTCTTAATTATAAATAAACTTCCATAAAAGTCAATTTTGACTTGAGATTATTCTTAATTGAGGATTGGTAATAGTCCAATCCTCTGGAGACCATCTTTTAATATATTGAACCCCAAACCACCCCCTTTTTCCCCCTTACAAATGTCATCAGGCAGGGTAGAGAGGAGGAGGGGAGCAGCTCCACCCCAGTCCTTCTGCCTTTCTAGTAACAAACTCTGGGGGTAGAGGGTGGGGATGGAGGGTGACCGAACACCCACAGAGAGTGCTCTGTGTGCCATCTTTGGCACTGGTTCCATAGGTTCACCATCACTGTTCTAGGATATGAGTGGCAGAGTTCCAACCTACCTTAAGTGCTTAATCTCTTTTTGGGAGCCACGTACACATTGGGTACTTCTTTGATCTTGTTTCATTCTTTCTAAACTAGGTTGCTTGCCCAAATGTGGTGTGAACTTAGACTTCCATTTTGGAATCTCCCATAACTGATGGAAAGGGTGTTGGACTTGGGAGCAGGAGAATCCTGGGTTTGTCTCCTGCCTCAGATACTTCCTGAAAATGTGACATTGGGCAAATGACTTCCCCTCTTGAGGCCACAGCTTCCTCATCAGGAAAACAGAGGGGCTGGACTTCAAGGTCCCTCCCAGCTCTGACTCCTCAGGATTCTGTGCCATTCAAAGACTGAATGCTTTGCTCTTCCCAGAGTCTCTTTTCTATATAGCCTAGAGAAGGTCATGTTAATCCAAAGGAAAAGGGCAGTTAGCTACCATGGACAGAGCTCTGGGTTTAGCCTGTCCAATCTGTGTGATTGATATTCAGCCAGTCACCTGATTCCCCTGGGACTAGGTTTCCTCATCCATAAAAGGAGAAGGGGGAGGACTAGATGACCTCTGAATCTGTTGTTCTGTGAAGTTTTGATGGTGGAGGGAGGGAGGGTCAGTCAGTGGTGGTAGTGAATAAGAGGCTTGGAAATAGAAGAGGGGGAATTCTTCCTTCCCTTTAAAATCATTGTGAATTGGGAGGATTATCTAATTGGGCTGGACCAAGATATCAGGACTTATGTAATAATAAGGACAATCAAAGCTGAGATTTCCATGGAGCTTTATAGATATCTTCTCATCTGATCCTCACAGTGCTCTGGAAGGTAGGTGCTATCATTATCTCCATTTTACAGATGAGGAAGCTGAGGCTCAGGACATTCAAGTAATTTCCCCAATGTCATACAGCTAGGAAGTGTCAAAGGCAAGAGCCTACTTGGGCATTTCCTACTGCCAAGTCAGTAATGTGGGGATAATTGAGATGATCGCATGCTCATGTTTTCTGTGCTCTGTCTGGATGGAAATTTTCTTCACCTGACTCCTATGAAGGCATAAGACAACTCAGGTCCAGAGGAAAAACCTCTCCAGGAGCCTCTGAAGCATCCAGGGATCAAGCTAGGGATTGGAACTATGATTTCATTGGTGTAGAGAATTCCAAGATGAGGGAACTCCCTCAACCAACTCAGGGCAGCACCTTTTCTTCAGCTTAGTATTAGAGAGTTGTCTGGGGGGCAGATAGGAAGATAGAGAGCCACTAGCCTAGTCAGTATGTGTAAGAGGCAATCTAAATTTCCTCAGTGGATCCCTGTAAAACACAAGGCATTCCAAATGGCGATCTGAAGTCACCCCATGCAGATAAGTTGGGGCTCCTCAAAAGGGATTAAGCACTCGTCTATATTGGAAATATACCCTAATATCCTGAATAAGCCTCCAAGATATCAATAATAGCCCAGAGGAACCCATCAAGATTGGGGATTGGGCTCCTGAGGACCAGGGTGAATTCTGAAGGACAAGCCCTTAGAAGATCAGCTTCTCTCTTTGCCTGGATTCTTCTAGGGCAGCTTTGGTAAACCTTTTCTGAGTTTGAGTGCCCAGAGGGCAAATTCAAGATGTATTATGGGAGAGAGCTAAGGGAAGTGTTTGCCTTGGGACAGAGGGGCAAGGCATGCAAAAAATATCCTCCGGTGCTGGAAAGAGGGAGAATGAAGCAGCTCCCTGAGTGCCAGCTCGGCACGAGTGCCATATCTTCACCAACACTGCTCTAGGGAAACCTCTAAAAGCCAAACTTATGGATAGCTCATGTCTAGGGTCAACCCAAAAGTGGGGAAGGAATTCTCCTATGGAAAAGGTACTCAGTGACCAATATGGACATTGGAGAATAGCTGCTTTCTTCCTCTACCACAAAAACTGTAGAAGCTGCAGAGGACTCACTATCAAGGATGAACAAATACAGGGAACATGTAACATTGTGCTCAGAAGCTCAAGACATTTCGTGGTGTTCCTGAATCAGTCATTGGTATTTATCTTGGACCCATACTGTCTAAGGTTTTGAGTGCCCCAGCTGTGTGACATTCAGCAATTTGTTGGATCTTTTTAGATCTCAGTTTCCTCATCTGTAAAAGGAGAAAGGGCTGGATTAGATAACTTCTAAAGTCCCTCTTGGTCTCTAAATCTATCATCTCATGAAGTTTTTTTTTTAATTTTAAACCCTTAACTTCTGTATATTGACTTATAGGTGGAAGATTGGCAAGGGTAGGCAATGGGGGTCAAGTGACTTGCCCAGGGTCACACAGCTGGGAAGTGTCTGAGGCCGGATTTGAACCCAAGACCTCCTGTCTCCAGGCCTGGCTCTCAATCCACTGAGCTACCCAGCTGCCCCATCTCATGAAGTTTTGATGGGGGATTTTCAGGCATCGCTTTAAAGCTATTTGAGAGGTTGGGGGGGAGGAGAGGGAACTCTCACTTCCTCCTCTCTGACCTCCTGACCAGTCAAGATGTGGGTTACTTTAGTCCTTTAGGCAGGGAGGATCCCAACGGTGATGGTCTTCATTGAGATTGTGCTTCTACAGAAAACTCTTCCCTTGGGTCAGTCGATGCCCAAATTCAGGAACTCCGAATAGCTGAGGTAACAGTTAAGGCTAGAGGCACTCATTTCTCAGGCTCATTGCTGGTCTGTGCCCAGAAAAAGAGATGAAAAGGCAGAAAATCTGAGGAGCTCCAGCCTCAGGCTGTGACTTACTTAGCTCCTGTGGGCATACCAGGGCCATGTGCTTCTGCTAGAATCCATCACTGTCTGCTGCCTTCCCACCTTCGTACTCTCTGTCAGGAACCTCAAGGAAGAGAAGCTGGCTCTTCTGAGATTGCTTTGAGGCTCCAGAAGGAGAAGTGCTTCCAGTAGGCCTGTTTTTTGGTCCCAGTCATCTCGAGATGGCCCTGTCCAAAGGGCTCATCATGTCTCTTCAGCTGAGTGCACGGTCCTTGGGAGCATGTACAACTCCATGAAAGATGCTTTAGCCTACCAAAGGCTCACACCCTGTAGTCTCAGGGGATTGAGAGACCTTCACCATCTAGGTCAGATTCCCTCCCGCACTGATAAAAATGCAATAAAACAGCAGGGGGAAGTAGAGAGAATGCTGGCCTTGGATTCAGAGAACTTGAGTTCAAATTCCACCATTTCCAGTTACTCCCTGTATAAACCGTATGATTTTTCTGAGATTCCTATTTCCTTACCTATAAGATGAGGATATTGGGTTAGATGACCTCTAAGACTCCTTCCAGATCGATGATCCTATAAAGTTCTTTTTTTAACCCTTACCTTCTGACTTAGAGTCAATATTGTGTATTGGTTCCAGGACAGAAGAGTGCTAAGGGTTAGGCAATGGGGGTCAAGTGACTTGCCCAGGGTCTCCCAGCTGGGAAGTGTCTGAGGTCAGATTTGAACCTAGGACCTCCTGTCTCTAGGCCTGACTCTCAATCCACTGAGCTACCCAGCTGCCCCCCCCCCCCCCAATAAAGTTTTTTTTTTTGACCCTTAACTTCTGTGTATTGACTTATAGGTGGAAGAGTGGTCAGGGTGGGCCATGGGGGTCAAATGACTTGCCCAGGGTCACACAGCTGGGAAGTGTCTGAGGCCAGATTTGAACCCAGGACCTCCCCTCTCTAGGCCTGGCTCCCCCCATAAAGTTTTGATGGAACATTTTCAAGCATCAGTGATAGAAAGAATGTGAGAAGAAGTCACATGGGGGTTGGGAGTCTTCCCTCCTTCCTCCTCTGTTGTGGTTTTTGGATGGTCTTCCCAGCACGATAGAACCTTCTTTTTTTGCCTTGTTGAGACCACTAGAGCATTAAACCTACGAGGTGCCCTGAATCTTGGCTCTGCTAATATTAACTGTGTAATCTGGGTAAGTCAAGTGACTTCTCTGGGTCTCAGTCTCTTCATCGGTGAGATGGAACAGTTGAACCTCCATGACTTCCACCTTTAAGCCTATGAGTCTATCAGCAATCAAGAGACATTTGTTAAGCCTTTTCTGTGTGCCAGGCCCTGGGGATATGAGGACAGAAACGCCACACTTCCTCATCTTCTCCTGGGGGAAGTGATCACTTTGTAAATAAGCATATACAGAATAAATGCCAACTTTTTCTTTCTTTTCTGATAAATGATGGTTGAATTGATCAAGGTTGGACTGGGCTTCTTGCCCTGTGCATGGGGCTGTGTGCATATCTGGCCACCATCAGCAGAGGGCATTAGAACCCAGCATTTGCTCTGGCAGGGCAGGGCTGGCCCAAGGCAGACTGACCACAGACCAAGCTTACAAGAGGAAGTGATCACAGACTCTGGAGCTGAGGGACCTCCCACATCCCCCCAGCCTGACTGCTTGTTTCTCTTCCCCAACCTGGCCAGGTTGGTAAAGCAGCAGCCTCTACCACTCCCTGAGAGGCCCTTCTGCTTTGCCTGCCATTGGGAGTGCCATCCTGATCACTGGAGGAAGTGGAAGGCTTCTCGGAGGCATCTCTGTTTCCCACCTGCTCGGTTGGGTCCCCCAATGATCTCACAGGCAACAGAGAGGAAATCACCCCCATCAGCCATTGCATGGACCTCTAAGAGCTCAGGCTTTGGTTAACTGGTCAGGGGCTCCTTTTCCTCTGAGCCCAGTCACTTACTGGGACCAGTCACCTGGGTGAAGACATTTTTATCTCCTCTTCCTGCCCTGTGGCCATCCTTCCCTCAGCTCTTGACCATCCCTGCCCAGTTGGATTCCCACAGTCAAAGCCCAGGTGAGTTTCCATCCCTGCTTCCCAGGTGCCTCAGAAGGATGATGGACAGGGGAAGGGCAGAGGGGGAGGTCTGCTATTGCTCTTCCTAATTTTAGTTGGGGGTAGAGTGAAAGAAGTGCTGGGCTAGGAGGTGAAAGACATGTGTGGCCCCCTAGCTAGGCCCTAGGAGCAGGGGAATAGAGGGTGAGGGTAGCCTCCTCCTACTCTCAGCCTCCAAGTGACGTTAGAGGGCATCTTGTCAACCAGACCCTCAAGTTGAGGTCTTCTTTCACTAGATAAAGGAAGCACACCTGTCTGCCCTGCCTTCCTCCTTCCTCCCAAGACTGGGGGGAGGAGGAGGACCTGAGGACATCAAGGATGGGGAAGAGCTTAAGACAGACTCTAAAATGCCTCTGGAATTAGACTTTATTAATTAGCACCTCCAGAATATGGAGTCAGAGGTTCTGGATTCTAACTCTGCTTCTGCCACTCAGTATCTGTGTGATTCTAGATAAGTCACTTAGTTGGGTCTCAGTTTCCTATTCTAGAAAATGTCAGATTTGGACCCACTGGCCTCTAAGTTTCCTCTCAGCTCTAACCTCAAGATCAGAGGACACAGATCTGGATCTTAAAGATCTTCAAGTCTGGCCCCTCATTTTACAGAGCAGGGAACCAAGACTCAGAGAGGCTGCCCTGAGTAAAGGAGCTGGAGGGGACCACAAAGATAAGCCATTTCAACCCTCCATTTTATTGATGAGGAAACTGAGGCCCAACTTCTCTTATCATAGGATCACAGACTTAGAAATCATTGAGTCCAATGGTTCCATTTCATAGATGAGGAAAGTGAGACCAAGAGATATGATGACTAGGTTGAGAGCTGAGGTTCTGGCTCCAAGATCAGCTCAGGTTCCACTATACCATGATGCCAGATAACCCATAGCCTGAAGGGGTGGAGGGCTGATGGCTCAGAACTGATGGAGCTCCAGAGCTGGTGGCTTTCGGGGAACTTCCCATGGGAAAAAGGGAAGTGAATTTTAGAGTTCAAGCAGGGCCCAGTCACCAAACAAGTCAGAGTGGGGGTGGGGGTGGGGGTGGGGGAAGAAGAGCCCTCGACTCTTGGGCTTAGAGAGATCCAAATTCAAATCCTGCCTCCGAAATTTCAGTAGCTTTGTGGCTGGAGGCATCACAGGACCTCTCTGAACCTCAGTTTTCTCACCTCTAAAATGAGGTTATTAAAATGGGGGAGCCCATAGAGTTATTGGGGGGATGAAGTGAGAAAAAGGATATAAGATCCTTTTTAAGATGTAAAACTCAGTTTGGGGAGGATGGAGATCAGGTGGATAGAGAGGCAGGTCTAGAGACTGGAGGTCCTGAATTCAAATCTGGATTCAGACCCTTCCTAGCTGTGTGACCCTGGGCAAGTCACTTAATCCCCATTGGCTAGCTCATACCTCTCTTTTGCCTTGGAACCAACATACAGTATTGATTCTAAGATGGAAAGTAAGGGTTAAAAAAAAGCACAATAGATTTTGAAAGTTGTGTGTGTGTGTGTGTGTGTGTGTGTGTCTGTGTGTGTCTACACACACAGATAGGGGACATGGTGGATAGAGTGCCAGGCAAAACTGCTCCAGTATCTCCTGCCAAGAAAACCCCGAATGGGGCCATGACTGAAACAACTGAACAGTATATATGCACTTTTTTATTGGCCCCGTGATTTCATTGATGCAGGGAAATCCTGAGGAGGAATCCTCCCCTGCCAAGGCAGATCAACTGCTACTCTGTGGCTCACAGTCCCAGGTCATTGTTTGGGGTCCAGAGTATCTACTTTCCCAGCTAGTAAAGCGCAGAAGCAGGGTTTGAACCCATGTTTTTTGTTTTTTTTTAAACCCTTACCTTCCATCTTAGAATTGATACTGTGTATTGATTCTAAGGCAGAAGTGTGGTAAGGGTGGGCAATGGGGGTCAAGTGACTTGCCCAGGGTCACACAGCCAGGAAGTATCTAAGGCCAGATTTGAACCTGGGACCTCCTGTCTTTAGGCCTGGCTCTCAATCCATTGAGCCATCCAGCTGCCTCCTGTATCCATGCTTTTTTGACTCTTAATACAGCTCACTATTCATCAAGCCATAATTCATTAAAATATGTCTGGGACAGGACCTGCTATTCTGCTGGCTGAGAAGACTCCCAGATGAGGAAACTCCCTCTACCCGTGTATATCAGCCTTTCTCTGCCACTTAGAATCTTAGGAACTAGCCAAAAGAATCATTCCCCTTCCCCCTAAACCCTCCTCCCCATCCTTCCTTCCTCTATTACCCTAGAAAGCACCCCATTCTCCCAATCCTCCAGGATCCCAACCTAGGAGTTTACCAGACTCCACTCTAGTTCTCAACCTCCATATCCAATATGGCGCCAGAGCCTGTCAATTTCTCCTTTGCAGCATTTTCCGAATATGCCCCCTTCTCCCCCTCTGGCCCTGCCTCTACCCTCATCACCTCGAACCTGGACTATGGCAATAACAGTGGGGAGGCCTGTCTTCCTCCAGCCTCTCCCCACTACAGATCATTCTCCATTCATCCACTAAAAGGATTTTCCCAAGACGGATGTCCCATCCTATCCCCCCTTACTCAACAAACTTCCATGGCTCCCTATGGTCTTCAGGAGCAAATACACAATGCTCCCTTTGGCATTCGGAGCCCTTTATCACCTGCCCCTCCTACCCTTCCAATATTCTCACACCTGACTCCTCAGGACAGCTCTTCCATACAATGGGGTCCATGAACAAGACCCTCCATCTCTTGCTCTGAGCATTCTCTCTGCCTGTCCCTCATGTCTGGAACGTTCTCCTTACTCTGCTCCAACTACTGACTTGCCTGGCTTCCTTTAAGTCCTCATTGAACCCCATCTCTTGAATAATATGGAGATAAGTTTTGCCTAATAATAGCCCCCCAGATGGAATTGCTTGTCAGCTCTGGGAGAGGGGAGGGAAGAAGGGAGAGAAAGTATGGATCGTATGACTTTGGAAAACATGTGGAAATTTTCTATTAAAATGCAATAAACAAAAATAGAGCCCAGCTCCTACAGGAAGTCTTCCCCAATCCCTCCTGATTCTTAAGCTTTCCCCCTGTTCACTCTTTCCCATTCCTCTTGGCTAGAGCTTCCTTTGTATAGAGTTGCTTGCACACTGTCTCCTCCCATTAGATTGGAAGTTCCTTGAGGGCAGGGACTCTCTTTTGCCATTTTTGTATGCCCAGCGTTTAGCCCAGTGCCTGGCACGTAGTAGGTCCTTAGTCAACAGTCATTGATTGCTTAGGTCCCTCGAGACCTGATATGGACCCAGGATTTTCCTCTTGACTCTCTAACCATGACCCCATGTTCCCCTCTAATTCAGAATGATGGTGGGCATCTATTTAGATTTGCAGAGAAATGGAGATGGCCCCACGGAAGCCTGCCAACAGCCCTTTGAGGTAGATAGTTGAAGATGATGAACCTCATTTTATGGCTAAAGTATAGTTGAAAAATCTTGAACCCCTGGAACTGCATTGCCCAAAATTCCTTTCAGTATTACCCACAATTCCTTTTGCTTTTCGAATATGTGCATCCTTACATGGTCTGTATATAGTTTGGGTTCGCTCTGCCACTCTCTCTCTTCCACGTGAGTGAGGAGCATTCCCTGTGTTCTCTAGCTCCCTAGAAAGTAGTAATTATAAAAACTCTCTAGTACTAGCTAAGAAATAGAAAAGCAGATTATTGGAATAGAACAGATAAACTACTAATTGTTCTAAAAGATTATGATAACCTTGTTTCACAAAAGTAAATATTCATAAATTTTTATAAATATTATACTTTGGAGATATTGAATATTGATTTTAAAATCTACACGGAGTAAGTTGAAATTTGGAAAGGGCTAATAACCGGCCCACCTGATGGATAAGTAACAAAGCTAGGACTTGAACTCAGTTCTTCTAACTCTAGGCCATTTAATAAATCAACCAATCAGCAAACATTTATTAAGCACCTACTGTATCCTGGCCATTACACAAAGTACCTTCCCTCTGGTGATTATTTCCACTTGATCCTAACTATAGCTTGTTTGTGCCTGGTTGTTTGCATGCTGTCTCTCCCATTAGATCTTGGATCCCTTCTTTGAATCTTTATTGTTTAGCAAAGTGCCTGGCCTGTAGTAGGGGCTTAATAAATGTTTAATGACATGTTGATTAAGCAAGCCTCCCAGTGTACAAAGACAAAAATGGAACCATCCTTCCTCTCAAGAAGTAAACGTTCTGGGGTAGCTTGATAGCTCAGTGGATTGAGAACCAGGCCTAGAAATGGAAGGTCTTGGGTTCAAATGTAAGCTCAGATGTCTAACTGTGTGAACCTGGGTAAGTCACTTAATCCCAACTGTCTAGCCCTTACTGCTCTCCTGCCTTGGACATTCCAGACAACGACTACACACACACACACACACACACACACACACACACACACACACACAAAATATACAAAAATATATTCTTAAGCTATATACAAATGGCATGGCAATTCAGGAGGAAGGCACTGGGAGCTGGGAGGATTTGGGAAAGACTTCATTCTGGAAGTGAGATTCTTTGAGGGGAACAAGGGATTCTTAAAGGCAGAGCTGAAGGGAGAAAGAGGACCAAATGTGAGCCCTGCTCCTCAACCAGGATCTTGGCTGGGATGGGGGAAATGTTCCCATTCTCTACCAGAGATTCTCAGAGGCTGGGCAGGGAGTAGCGGGGGACCAGGAGCAAGGGAGGAGGAAGGATGGAGACAAGTGTATGAGGAACAGGAAGCAACGATAAGGTGTGTGGGAAGGAGGGGAGCGGGGAGCTTCTAGGCGTCCTTCAGCGTAATCCTGCAGTGGTGTGCAGACGGAAATGGTCCTGGGAAAGCTTGTTGCGTGGCTATTACTCTTGGAATATTCCAGGAACTATTCCATGAGTGAATAAGATGACGACCAGCACAATTATCTCTCTTATTGTAATAAATGATGGAGCTTTTCTCTCTTTGGGTAGGTTTCTGCATGAATGAATGTGTCCAACAGCTGCAACTCAGGATTCAACTCCCCGGAAGAGGCGTATGTCTACGTGAGCCTCTATGGCCTCCTCTTCATCCTTGGGCTCACTCTCAACGCCCTGGCCCTGTGGGTCTTTTGCTGCCGGATGAGAAAGTGGACAGAGACACAGGTGTACATGGTCAACCTGGCCGTGGCTGACGGCTGTCTGGTCTTGGTTTTTCCCATCGTCATTTACTTCACCAAGACCAGCTGCTTCGAGGACCTCTCGTGCCAGGTCCCCCAAGGCATCTATCTTGTCAACGTATACATGAGCATCTGCATCCCCACGGCTATCGGCATGGACCGCTACGTGGCCATCAAGTACCCGCTGAAGGCCAAAGTCCTTCGAACGCCGGGACGGGCCGCCATCGTCTGTGCCCTCCTCTGGGTTGTAGTCATCAGCATGATGGCGTTCCGGGTCGTATGGCAGATCCACGATGATGCCTTCTGCTTTCACAAGGCAACTCGGATCCATACCTCGGTGGCACTCTTCTCCATGCTGGGGTTTTTCCTCCCACTAGGAATCCTTGTCTTTTGTACACTCCAGATCGTGTGCACTCTGCTGAAGGTCCAGAGGAGGGAGATATCAGAGATCAGACAGACCCGCAAGAGCGTGTCCATGGTGTTGGCCAACCTGGCTGTGTTTGTCATTTGCTTCTTGCCCTTGCACCTGTCAATCGTTCTCAACTTCTTCCTGGGACATAATGACAGATTCAAAAAGGTCTTCAAAATAGTCACCCTCCTGTCCAATACCAACTGCTGCCTGGATGCCATCTGCTACTACTTTGTGGCCAAGGAGTTCCAGCAGGTGAATCCATTCTTCTTCCTCAGGTGTAGACAACCTGGACGTGTGGCCAATCAGAGACAAGAATTGCAGGACAAGACTTGCACAACCCTACTGTAGCCTGAAGTCCAGCCTCCCTGAGCTCAGCAATTACCTCAATCGGGTGCTATCTTGCCCCCCAAATCATCTCTCCTTGGCTGGTTTGACTCCCCTCCAGCTTTCTCTGGGAAATCTAGACTAAGCCCCTATAAGACTCCTCTTCCCTGTCTTTTGATTTAGAAACCCCCAAATGCTTGATGTTGGCATTGCTTGAAAGGCAACCCTGAGGCTGGAGCTGCCCAGAAAGTTCCCTTTCTCAGTCCAGAAGGAAGGGTTCTAGACCCTAGAACTCTCTTCTCAAGCTGCATGGGTGAGAGAGAGAGTTCAAGCAATTCTTGTGAATGCTGATGCAGAGCCCTAGGGGCTGGGTGGTGGGTGATGGGAGAGAAGAGTGTGTGCCGAGGACTCTTTGCTCTCAGCGTTGCTATAATCTGATTGGTCTGCAGAAAAGACCAAAAGAGACTAAGGGTAGACCGGGCAACAGAACCTTATTATTATAGACCCAGACCTGGGGGCAGCTCCTGCCAATATTAGGCTGGAGCTGACCATGGCATCCTTGCGTTTCACCGAGTTCTTCCTACCATCCTCCCATGTCTCTGGAACCATGCCGTCCTGACTGGTGGGAGCTCGTGCCAGCTAGCCAGGTCCAGCCTCTTGTCCTGCTTCACGGACATTGTCCTGATATACCACCGCACCCAAACGCTGTCCCTGTCCTTGTCCCTTCTCAGCTCTTGCTCTGGGACTGATAATTGAATGAACAATATTGTCTCTTCCAGAAAGGGCACATCAGTTGACCATCCTGTGTTTTCCTTTGGGCTTTTTTATATTTATATCCCTTGTGATTAACAGAGTGATTGACACATATTAAAGGCTTAATAAATATTTTTAGCTCATTCATTCGTTCATTCATTTCCTCACTCATTCATTCATCTCTTCTAGTCTTGATATTCTTTGTTATTAGGTCCTTCCAGCTCTAATATTCTAACCCTTACTGGCTATGATCTTTGTTTTAGAGCAGGGGTTCCCAAACTTTCTTGGCCTCCTGCCCCCTTTCCAGAAAAAATAGTACCTAGCGTCCCTGGAAATTAATTAAAAAAAATTTTAATAGCAATTAATAGGAAAGATAAATGCACCTGTGGCCATCACCGCTCCCCTGTATTGCTGCAGCACCCACCAGGGGGCGCTGGCGCCCACTTTGGGAATCGCTGGTCTAGATCTATCAATTGGCAAGTATTTATGTACCAACAGTGTGCTTGGCACTGTGCTAGGTACTAGGAGAGAACAAAGACAGTGAGTGGTGTTGTGAGGAAGATTAGATTAGGTATTGATTAGGAAGTACATAGCAGGAAGGAGCTGGAGCTGGGAATTCCAGGTTGGAATGAAGGAGCAGGAAGTGGTGACTTGGTCCTGAGTGAGGACTCCATTAGTGGTGGGCAAAAACTATTGCCAGCCTGGGAGACCTCAGAGCAAAGGACACCCTGCTTTCTGATTTTCCCTGGGATCCTGTGTGGTGTGGCATCTAGCAAAAAGGACAAAATCTACAGAGCCAAGGGAGGAGGAGAAGTTTGAGTTCTGGTGGACAGTGCTTCAAGCAAAACCCTCACAAGCTGGTACCTGAGACCATCTTGACTCCTGGCATCCAGAGATCATCAGTGGATTGCAGTGAGAATCCCAAAGCCACAAAGGCCCCAGCTGTACTCAAGCCTGGCAGGTTCCAGGTCTGAGGCAGAGACTCCATTTATAGCTCCTTGGGCCCTGTTAGTTTAGATCACTTAGATAAGAGTAGAATAAGTCCTCCCATTGCCCTGTGGTTTTATCCCTTAGATTTTAAGTATAGAAATCCTTTCCCACCTTTTAGTCAAACATAATTAAACCTGTTAAGTCCCTTTTACCTTGTTAGCCTGTTTCTAGGCTCTGGCTTAGTGGAAGCTGAGTGACAGCTAAGATCAACTGCCATCCCTGTGGGAATCCAGTAAACCCTGGTCGTTCACCCTGGTCCAGTCTCTCATAAATCCTAGAGTGTGTTCCCACAAACTACTTAGTTTATTATAATATCCCCGGTGACCCTATTACCTTACATGTATTTTCCACAGTGAAGCCCATTACCCTACCATTAGGGTCGCTATTATATGGTCCCTCCTCCTAACTCAGACATTCTATGTTCTAGGTTTCATTCATTTCTAGTATTCTATGCTCTTCATTCTACCTGACAGGTTCTCTCTTCTAAAACCCTTCCCAGTTCTCAAGTTCTCTGCTTTAAGCCTGGTTGGTCATTCCTCAAGAACTGATACTTTTAAAAAAAAATAATATTTTCTTTTTCTCCCAATTACATGGGAAAACTTTTTTTTAAATCATACCCTCTCCTTTAGATTCAATACTCTGTATTGGTTCCAAGTCAGAAGAGTAATAAGACTCGGCAATTGGGGTTAAGTGACTTGCCCAGGAACATACAGCTAGGAATTGTCTGAGGCTAGATTTGAATCCAGGACCTCTTGTCTCTAGGCCTAGTTCTCCATCCACTGAATCACTAGCTGTACTAAAAACAATTTTTAAAATTCTTTTTTTTTTCATTTTGAATTTCAAATAATCTCCCACCCTTCCTCTCTTCTCTCCTCCCCATGATGGCAAACAGTCTGATATAGATTTTACATGGGCAATTGTGTCAGACATTTTTCTATATTAGTCATTGTGTGGAAGAGAATTTGACCCAAAAAAAGGAAAGAAGGTGAAATCGAGCATGTTCTAGTCTGCATTCCGGCTGCATCAGTTCTTTCTCTGGAGGCAGATGGCATTTTTCATCAGAGTCTCGGGGATTGCCTTGGATCAATGGCTTGTGGAGTGGAGCTAAGGCTTTCACAGTTGATCATTGCTCAATGTTGCTGTTATCGTGTCCATTGTTCTCCTGGGTCTGCTCACTTCACTTTGCACTGAGCAGAGACAGCTACAAATTCAATTATAAATGTTATAGATGCAATTCAAGATGGGCTCTCAGTCTCCTATCCCTGCTGTTTGTCAGATGCTCTGCTCCTTTGCTTTGCCTATAAACTGGGATGCTCTAGGGTCCAGCCCTGGGCTTCTTTCCGGGTGTCAACCACCAAAGCAGTCGGCAAAAGCAAATCTTTAATCAGGAAAGAGCTAGATCCAATAATAATAGGCTGCTACCCAGAGCCAAGCTCCAAATACTACAAAGCCGAAACCCTGGGGCTCTGGAGACAGTATCTCTGGAAGAATCGCCCCCGGAGAGGATTCTCCAAAGAATAACAGAACTTGGGGTCTTATATACCTTTTGGGGAATGAAGGAGTGTGTGTGGGGGGCGGGGAGTATGATTGATTGGCTTTATAATGGCTACAAGGCAATGAGAAGTCCAAGACAGGATTGTCAGGGAGAAGCCAAGGGCTGGGCTTTCTGGGAGAGGACTTCGATCAAGTGGGAGAAACTACTGAGACAAAAAGGGTTCTCAACATTCGACTATGTCCACTAAGTACTTTAAGGTCTATTGTTCAGTCTGAACTGGGTAAGTCTGGACCTGGGGGTGGGGTGGGGAGAGGAGGGAGTTCTCAGGGGATGGGCAAAAGGTTCCCCAAATCCCAGCTGCCACCGGCAAAGGATACTTCAAGCACGAACAGCTCATTTGCACCACAGTCCTTCCCCTCATTCAGCTCTGCTCACTTAGCCAAGAGATCTCAATCAGATATTAGATTCCTCTTCAGGTCCTTGCTGGTTCCCTTAATGTCAATTATCGAGATTATCGAAGTAATCTGTTGTTAGGCTATGGAGGCGAAGGGTCTTGAGTTTGTCACTGCCATTTTGAATGCATCAGTCACCGAGCTATGGCCAACCATGCTTCAAAGAGAGAATGTTAGAACTGGGGCAGCTCTTGGAACAGACGGTCCTCCAGATGGAGGGTTTCTAGAACAAAGAATGTACGAATGAGACCCAGGACACAGAGCTTCTGGAATAGGAGCACCCCAGAACAAGGGCTGTAGGAGGTCGTGTGTTTCATTCATTGTCTTTGCCCTCCTCTCACCTCCCTCTGCCTAGCACAGTGCCAGGGACTTCAGAGGTACTTAATAAAATATTTGTTCATCACTGACTTAGAACACAGAACATAACCTGTCTGGGCTGGAATATCAGAGCAGGGAGGAACCTTAGAACATAGAAGATTAGGGCAGGAAAGACCTTAGAACATAAGACACAGAATTTCAGAAGTGGAGGGAACTTTAAAACTTATCCAGTCCAGAACATCTCAGTGCCACTTCTTTTACAGATGAGGAAACCTATGGCCAGGGAGAGGAGATGACTCATCTGTGGTCACCCAGTGGTGATTCGAGGCCCTTTGATTTCAAGCTTGGTGCTCGTCCACTTTTTTTTTTAACCCCTCACCTTCCGTCTTGGAGTTCCAGCAGCTGTATTGGCCCCAAGGCAGAAGAGTGGTAAGGGTGGGCAATGGGGGTCAAGTGACTTGCCCAGGGTCACACAGCTGGGAAGTGTCTGAGGCCAGATTTGAACCCAGGACCTCCCATCTCTAGATCTGGCTCTCCATCCACTGAGCTACACAGCTGCCCCCTGCTTGTCCACTTTTGGCAAGCCACTAAAATCTCTGAGTCTGTTTCCCCAGACCCCTGATGGCAAACCTATGACACGCGTAACCACTTCCGATTGGCCGCATACAGTCAAGAATGGGGCCGCATGCCGAGGATGAAACTTCTGCTGTAGTGTAGTTGAATTTTCATCAGCCAATGAAATTCAGCAACAAAAAAGCCACTAATAGGCAGGTTAGTTAAAGAATTCTCCCTCTCCCTCATTTATCTTAGTTCATGGCACCCCACACCAGAGACCAACAAAAGAAACTGACTGATAGATGAACAAAGAAGTCCCTAAGCAGGTAAGTTAAATAATTAGTTTTTGGTTTATTCAATACAGTTATATATTACAATGACACATTTTTGTTTTTTAAACTATAAATATCACAAAATTATGGTTTTTTTCTCAAAGTGACACACCACTTGAGTAATGCATGATTTTTTGGCGAATTTTGACACACCAAGCTCAAAAGGTTGCCCATCACTGCCCTAGACTTTGTAAGGTTCCTTCTTTCTTTTTAAATAACCTTTACCTTTTTTGTCTTAGAGTCAATAGACAATGGAGGTCAAGTGATTTGCCCAAGGTCACACAGTCTGGCTCTCTATCCACTGAGCCACCAGCTGACCCCTCTAAGATTCTGATGTAAATCCTAAAATGCTGTGTGACCCTGAATAGGCTGCTTAACTTCCCTGGTCCTCAGTTTCCCCTTTTTGCAACTTGGCTAATATGGAAATATGTTGTGCATTATTTCACATGTAGAATTGATATTGTATTTGTAAGATTAAAAAGTAATATCCACTACTCCAAATATTATATTTTTTATAAGATTTATTATTTATTTATTAATTACTTGAAGTAAAGGAAAGTGATAACCTGAGCAAAAGGAGCTGCCTGGACCACAAAAAGCAGGAGGAGAAAACACAGGAAGAAAGAAAAAAGGCGAGGTTACAGCAAACTTTTATGTACAACATGTAAGGACGCAACGTGGGGACGAAAGGAAAGGGGTTCTGGGAGATGAAGTCCAAGGGTACAAAAGTCTATTTACACATTTTGCTTGCTTTCTCCGTGGATTAGAGGGAGAAGAGAAGGGGAAGAATTTTGAAAAATCTATGTTAAAAATAAATTGATTGGGGGCAGCTGGGTAGCTCAGGGGATTGAGAATCAGGCCTAGAGATGGGAGGTCCTAGATTCAAATCCAGCCTCAGATGCTTCCCAGCTGTGTGACCCTGGGCAAGTCACTTGACCCCCATTGCCCACACTTACCATTCTTCCACCTAGGAGCCAATACACAGAAGTTAAGGGTTTTATCGCATTATGATCTGAGAAGGTTACATTTATTATTTCTGCTTTTTTTGCATTTGTTTGCAATGTTTCTTTGCCCTGTTACATGGTCAATCTTTGTGAATGTACCATGTGCAGCTGAAAAGAAGGCGTCTTCCTTTAAATTAAGGGTTTTAAAAAAAATTTAAATAAATTGATTAAAAATAAACTTTTAAACCTCGTGGCAGCTTTGTGGGTAGCAGAAAAGAGGGATCTGGCTGTAGCTTATGGGGTTGGGGACAAGGGTGGAGGGATGCCCATAGCCTACTGGGGACCTTGTCTGGGGGGATGAGGGAAAGGAGCCCTGGAAGGGTAGAAAGGAGGGATACCTTCCTTCTAGCCCTTCAGCCCCTAACAAGGAAAAATCCATCTCAGAGACAATATGATTCGCTTCGAGGCTATACAACAAATAGAAAGCAGAGAAAGAGGACCTGCACTGGGCCAAGGAAGAGGAGATGTCTAGAGAGTTGTGAATGATTCATGGAGGACATGGATGAGCTTCTCCTGAAAAGGTGAAGGGGGTAGGCAGTCACAGATCAGGAAAGTAGAGGCTGAGAAAGCAGTTGGTGAGGAGGGGAAAAAAAGCTGAAGGATGTGGGAAGCCAATAAGAGAATAGATAAAAATCTGAGACTCCTCTTTTGACCCCTTTTGTGATCCTTGTGATTTCTTGTTGAAAAGTATTGTGACCTTATTGAAAAACTTTAAGTTCCCTAGCAAACCTGAATTTAAAGGGTTAATACTGTTCCTCTTTGCCCAGGAATGCAGCTACAGCCAAGGCCAAAACTTTAGCAAGGGGCAATTCAACCTTGAGAAAAATACTCCCAACTTGGCTTCCTGATAAGAAGCCAGTCAAAATTCAGCCTTGGCCTTGGTCTATTCTGAAGCCAATATTTTGTGTTTTGATGTGACATAATTTGTAACTTCTGCACATCTACAAAGTTTTGGGGGGATTCTTTTGTGTGAAATGAGTCTTGAAATATATATATAATA
>NC_058133.1:511633384-511658206 GCF_016433145.1 Gracilinanus agilis | reverse complement strand
CTGGTATAACCAAGGCCAAAACCTTAGCAGGGGCAATTCAACCCTGAGAAAAATACTCCCCAACTTGGCTTTCTGATAAGAACCCAGTCAAAATTCAGCCTTGGCCTTGGTCTGTTCTGAAGCCAATGAGCCTTTTTGTGTTTTAATATGATATAATTTGTAACTTCTGCACATCTGCAAAGTTTTTTTGGGGGGGTTCTTTTGTGTGAAATGAGTCTTGAAGCATATATATATATATAATAAACTCCATGCTCCTGGAGCTAGAGCTGGAAGCATGAGGTAAAAGATAACTCCCTTGTCCAGTCCTTATTTCCTTATCAACTAAACTGTCCTTATCAGATTATCAGAGATGATAAAGAGATCTCAACAGAAGGGGAAAGGAGAGAAGGTCCCTGATTGGAAGTGGAGATAATGGAGACATCATGTACCTTCTCCCTGCTTCCCTTCTGCTAGTGTCCTTTTGTGTTTTGTCTTTTGAATTTCACCCACCTTATCAGTCCTATTGCTACAGTGTAGGCTGAGGAAATAAGACTGTATTGGGCATTGGGGATGGGGAGGATATGGTCTCTGCCCTCAAGAAACCCAGAGTCTGATAGGGCGGACAAAATCTCTCAGCATGAAGTTAAATAGCAATCCCAGAGTCACCAAAGGAGCAAAAGGGACTGGATCTAACCCACCTGTGTCATCATGGTACAGCAGTTTCTGAACTTCTCTTCTCCAGAAGCCACCAAGACCCAACCATCTAGATCAGTAATGGAGAATCGTTTAGAGGTGGAGTGCCAGGACCCACCCCTACCCCACCCCCCCAGACTGAGTGCCATGTCATGCCCTCCCCCAATTACCTCCATACAGGAGAGGGAGAAGGCTCTCCTATTGGGCTGCTGGACTGGACAGAGGGGCAGACAAAGTGAGGAATATCCTCAGCAAGTGTAGAGAGTGGGAGGGGAGTGGTCCAAGTGCTCTGCTCCCCTCCAGCTCTGCCACCTATGAGCCTCCCACCTTATCCTCTGTGAGCTCCCATTGGGCTGCTGGGCAGAAGACTGGGTGATGTGAAAAAAAATATCATCAGGTGCAGTAGAGAGGGGGAAGGGAGCAGCTCTGCCCAAGTCCCTCTGCCTTTCTAGTAACAAACTCTGGGGGTGGGTGGCTGAGTACCCACAGAGAGCACCTCTGTGTGCCATCTTTGATGCCTGTGCCATAGGTTTGCCACCACAGATCTAGATCATGAATCTCCCCAACAAGATATTTCCTCCTTTAACCTATCACCACTTATGATCCATTAACCACTTAGTGGTTTAATTGATGTCAGCTGTCCCCTTGGAAACTGTGGCTGTCATCTGCTTGATGGGGTGACAAGAGAGCTGTAATATCTCCCCATCTCTATGGTTTTCTATTTTCAAGACTGCCAACTCAGTGCCTTTGGGCGAGGTGACCTGTTAGTTGCTTGCAGAAAGCTGGGCTTCCTGGTCCTCACCAGAGGCATTGGTGAAAAGAGGTCAGATTTTGCACTTGTCCTAGATCTCCACCCTTCATTTGGGCCAACTGTTCTTTCTGTTCTCTTTGGTAACTGAGATGAAGGAAGTTGGCTCGTTATTTTACCTCACTACCAAATCTCAAAGCCTTAAACAGGTTTATTGGCCTTTTTCTCCTGTGTCTTCAGAAAGACAAATAGCTGGATAAGTTCCCTTTGAGTGTTTCCAGGTCTGGAGGATGTTGATGAAAGGTGAGAGTTGGGCCTCATTGAGACAACCTGGGATTAGCCCAAAGACCCTTTTCTGTGCGTACCATTGTGTCTCAGTCAAGCAAATGCCCAAGAGCAGCAGACAGAGCATGAGCGACTTGGATTGGAAACCACTAGCTGTGTAAACAAACTCTATAGAAAGAGAATACACCGAAGAGAAAACTCTAGAATAAAGGGGGCTCAGAAAAGGTTTCCTGTACAAGAGGGTCATTTTAGATGGGGCTTCAAGGAGATTGGGGAAGCCAAGGGGCGGATGAATTCATGGACCTTCCCTAAGGCTACCTTTGATTTATTCTGTATCTAGCTTGTATGTTCTGATTTTCTATAAGTTCCCCACTAGATCATGGACTCCTTGAGGTAGGAGCTACTTTTAAATTTTCTTTGTATCTCCAGAGATTAAAGGTATATATGTTCCTGCCTGGCACATGGGAAATACTCAGTAGTTTCCTGTTGATTGACAGATTATTGGGCACCCTGGCAAGTCACTTAAACTAATAAATCCCCTGGACAGCTCTCCCCAACTCCCATTTCTGATCTTTATTAATAGAAGGAATTTCCTCACTGGTGTTAAAATCATTATCTAGGACAAGACGGATGCCACTTTGAATGACAGCTCTGGCAGTTGAGAATCTTGGAATGTTCCCAGGTGCCGTGAGCCAAGGGCAAAAAGCAGTTGGCCCCAGCCCTATAAATACCCCCAAGTGACAAGACAAGCTGGGCTCATTTTGGAGCAGGGACTTGGGAAGGTGGGAAGTGAAGGGTGAAGGGGGTAGGCTTGAAACCTATGACCTGTTATCCTCCTGAGAGAGCTAGCGATCAATCAACACCATTGTTATTAGAGCTGAGAAAGTATATTGATTCATCTATCAACATCATCAATAGCCTTCCCTAATCTCTGGCTTGACTGTGGCCAAGTCAGGTCAGAGTTAGAGAGAGGATGAAGAACCTCCAGTTTCTACAAGCCTAGCAATCTCCAGACTTGATCAACAATTAGATTAATAGCCAATCAATTAGAAATAGGGTTCCTAAATCCTCAATCCTGCTACCTTGTTTTCCTTACCCCATCAATAGATTCAATATAGTGTTTTACCAACAAGTACCTTTCCTGAGTGGTTATTATACCAAGCCCTTTGGAAGGGGAAATCAATACACAATCAGATTATACTGTTTCCAATAGCCAATCAATAGCCCTTATCAACATCTAATCCAACCTTAGGTTGGGACCTAGAGAGGTTAACCATCCATCCAACCTCTCAGGGGTTCCCTGTCTGGGCAAACTGTTAGAAGGGGACAACTGACAGGCTTAGCCAATCAAGCCTGTCAGGGAGGAGAGGCATAAATTATATCAACAACAATTGTGAGAGGAGAGTGTGTTTTCTCTCTCACCAACTAGAGCCATCTTAGGCCTGGGCATATAATCCCTCCTCCATCCATACTATCTCTGAGATCCATATATATAATCTATTCTCAAGAAGATCCAGGATTGGGGGCAGCTGGGTAGCTCAGTGGATTGAGAGCCAGGCCTAGAGATGGGAGGTCCTGGGTTCAAATCCAGCCTCAGACACTTCCCAGCTGTGTGACCCTGGGCAAGTCACTTGACCCTCATTGCCTACCCTTACAACTCTTCTGCCTTGGAGTCAATTGGCTCCAAGATGGAAGATAAGGGTTTTAAACAAACTAATTAATTAATTTAAAAAAGGTTCAGAAGACAGAGAAAGATAGATATAGATATTCCATCCACCACCGACTTCATTTCTTTTTAACACTGGGAGATCCTTATATCCTTACTTTTTTTTAATTAAATTTTTTTTTAACCCTTGTACTTTGGTGTATTGTCTCATAGGTGGAAGATTGGTAAGGGTGGGCAATGGGGGTCAAGTGACTTGCCCAGGGTCACACAGCTGGGAAGTGGCTGAGGCCGGGTTTGAACCCAGGACCTCCTGTCTCTAGGCCTGACTCTCACTCCACTGAGCTACCCAGCTGCCCCAAATTAAATTTTTTTAAACCCTTACCTTCTGTCTTAGAATCAATACTGGGTATTGGTTCTAAGGCAGAAGAGTGGTCAGGTTAGGCAATGGGGGTTAAGTGACTTGCCCAGGGTCACACAGCTGGGAAGTGACTGAGGCCAGATTTTTAACCCAGGACCTCCCGTCTCTGGACCTGACTCTCAGTCCATTGAGTCACCCAGCTGCTCCCTCCTTACATTTTCATCACTATCCCAGATACAGAACCACTTTCCAACCCTTCTAAAAGTAGAACAACACAACATATCAGAAACTGGAAAGGTGACCACAAAATGAAAAATGGTTCCCGCCCTCAAGAAGCTTACATTCTACTAGGAGGAAATATTTACACAGACAGGTAAAATATAGTCAAAATAAATACTTCAGTAGGCGAGGGGAGGGTCATTAATCATTGGAATAAGTGAAAGAATCATGAAATGCTAGAGAACTTTCAAGGGAAGGAAGAATGTCCTCAGATGCCAGGTGTCCTGTGTTGTGAGGAAGATTATTACTTAGTTATTAGCTTAGTATTAGACTTAGCAGGAAGGGCTGGAGAATTCCACATGGAATGGGGAAGCAGGAAGTGGCTGGCACTCTCTGAGAAGGACTCCATGGTGGTTGGGACAGCCAGTAACTATTCCCTGGGAGACCTCAGAGCTAGTGGAGTTGCACCCTGACTCCCTGGGATCCTGGAGTGTGATGAAGGTTGGAAGCAGAGGACATCTATCCTGCATAACAGCACTGAGTAGGGAGTGATCTGCGATCTGGTGGACAGCTTGCAGGCTCCTCTCCCTACTGGGCTGCTTTGGACCATCGGTTCTGGAGGAGTTGGTTCCTGGCATCCTGAAAACATCTCTGGACTCTACTGTGAGGATTCCCACTCCAGGCCTGTTATTCTCTGGGCCCTGCCTGGCTTACGTCTTAGTTTAGTGTAGATAAGTCCTTCCCTTGACCCTGTGTTTTGCCCTTAGCTTGTTAGTGTAGAATCCCAATTCCCTTCATTATTGTTTCCCCCAATTAAACTGTTTTAAACCTTTGCCTTTTACTTGCTGGCCTCCATAGGCCTAGACTAGATACTGCAGAGTGGCAGTTGGGCCCAACTGCTACTTCAGTAGCAGTCACCTCCTTGGCAGTAAAACCTGGTTTCCCTACCTTGTTTGGTCCTGTCCATCTGTCATTCCTGTCTCTCTCACCCCAGTATGAACCCACAAATAATAATAGTTAACATCCCTGGTTACACCTGGGACAAAACTCTATTTGCCTACCTTTAGTTATGGCTCTGTTTATGGTATACCTATTATAATCTATCCAGCACTGAATTTTATCATCATTTTTAACATTCTGCTCCTTTATCAGATCTAATGTGAGATTTTAAAATTTTTATAAATACTTTTTCGATATTTCCAATCCTCTGCTGGACACTGGGAAGCAGATAGGGAGGGGGAAATCTTAGCTCTTCCCTGGAAAGATTCATAGTTAAGTAAGGGAGCAAAAACAGGTCATTGTACCGGGAAAGAAATTAGAATTTTTTTTTAAGTGTCTAACGTATTTCCGACTCTAGCAATAATCACCACTCCTCTCCTGCAGAGAAATTGGTCTTGGTTAGGATTAATCATTTTGGTTTTTGTTGGGGATTTCCTGGTATCGTTTGTGTCAAATATTACAGCTTCCTACATGAAACTAAACTGAGAAGTGTAACAACTGAGGGAAAGTCAAGCCAGAAAACAATGAGGTTGACTATAAATCAGGATGTGAATGGGCTCCCTACTTGGGTAGCTTCTTTACCCCACAGTATTATCTCCATTTAACAGTTGAGAAAACTGATGCTGACAAACTAAGTAATTTGCCCATGGTCACCTCACTGATAAGTAGTACAGACAGGATTTGAACACAGATATTATTTTTTATGATTTTATTTTTTATTCAAGGATATTTTACTTGTTATAATTTTCAACATGTTTTCCAAAATTATAAAATTCAAATTGCCTCCCTCCCTCCTTTCCCTTCCCTTTCTCAGAGATGATAAGCAATTAGATCTGGGTTATGCATGTATTATCTTGCAAAATATACTTCCATATTTGTCACTGTTGTAAGAGAATACTCAAACAAAATCAAAATCCCCCAATAAAAACTTAAGTAAATGAATGTGAAAAATAGCATATTTTGATCTATACCCGATTCCAACAGCTCTTTCTCTAGAGGTGGAGAGAATTCTTTGTCATAAATCCTTCTGAATTGTTCTGGATTATTGTTGCTAAGTCTTTACAGTTGATCATAGTACAATATTGCTGCTACCATATACAATATTCTCCCGGTTCTACTTATTTTGCTCTGCATCAGTTCATGTAGACCTTTCCAACTTTTTCTGAAATCATCCTGCTCATTGTTTCTTATACCACAATAGTATTCCATATGCCACAATTTGTTCAGCCATTCTCTAATTTATGGATATCCCCTCAATTTCCAATTCTTTGTCACCACAAAAAGAGTTGCTAGAAATATTTTTTTGTACAAGTAGGTCTTTTCCTCTTTTTTATGATCTCTTTGGTATACAGACCCAGTAGTGATATTACAAAAGCAAAAGATTTGCCCAGTTTTATAGCTCTTTGGGCATACATCCAAATTGTTCTTCAGAATGGTTGAATCAGTTCACAACTCCACCCACAAAGCATTAGTATCCTAATTTTTTCACATACCCTCCAATATTCACTTTGTTTTACTGTCATATTGGCCAATCTGATAGGTGTGAGGTAGTAACTCAGAGTTGTTTTAATGTGCATTTTTCTAATTGAGAGTGATTTAGAACATTTTTTCACTTATTTACTGATAGTTTTTATTTCTTCATCTAAAAATTGCTCCTTCGTATACTTTTGACCATTTGTCAATTGGGCAATGGCTTGTATTCTTATAAATTTGATTCAGTTCTCTATAAAGTTGAGAAATTGGGCCTTTATCAGAGAAATTTGCCATAAAAATCTTTCCAAGTTTGTTGTTTACCTTTTAATCTTGGTTAAATTGGTTTTGTTTATACAAAGGTTTTTTCTAATTTGAAAATTTTTAGTTAATTAATTGATTTAGAATATTTTTCCATGGTTACATGATTCATGTTCTCTCTCCCTTCCTCCCAACCCCCTCCCATAGCCAATGAGCAGTTCCACTAGGTTTTGCATGTGCAATTGATCAGGACCTATTTCCATATTATTGATATTTGCACTGGGGTGATTGTTTAGAGCAGTGATGGGCAACCTTTTGAGCTTGGTGTGTCAAAATTTGCCAAAAACCCAAGCATAACTCAGGAGGAGTGCGTCACTTCAAGAAAAAAAAAACACATAATTTTGTGATATTTATAGTTTAAATAACAAAAATGTATAATTGCAATATTTAACTGTATTTAATAAACCAAAATAGGTAAATTAATATAGGTAGAATTGTCATCTAAAGTGTACAGAGTGTCTACACTACACTACAGCAAATGTTTCATCCTCACCATGCAGCTGCAGACTTCTCTGTATGTGGCCACATGCGGCCGTGTGCCATCGAAAATGGCTACGTGTGTCAGTGCTGACCCGTGTGTCATAGGTTTGCCATCACCAGTTTAGCGTCTACATCCCCAATCATATCCCCATTGACCCATGTGATCAAGCAGTTATTTTTCTTCTGTGGGTCTACTCCCACAGTTCTTTCTCTGGTTGTGGTATACAAAAATTAAAGTTTTTCAAATTTAATATAATCAAAGTTATTCATTTTACTTCTTATAATACTCTCTCTATATCTTGTTTGGTGATAAATTCTTCCCTTCTCCATAGGTCTGCCAGATAAACTATTCTATGTTCTTCTAATTTACTTATTATATCACTCTTTATATCTAAAACATATACCCATTTTGACCTTACCTTGGTATAGGGTATGAGATATTGGTCTATACCTAGCTTCTGTTTTCAAAGCAGTTTTTGTCAAATTGTGAGTTCTTATCCCCAAAGCTGGGGTCTTTGGGTTTATCAAACTAGATTGCTGAGGTCATTTATGCCGGTATATTGTGCATCTAATCTATTCTATCGATCCACTATTCTATTTCTTAGCCAGTACCAGACCATTTTGATGATCACTGCTTTATAGTACAGTTTGAGATCTGATACTTCTAGGCCACCTTCTTTCACATCTTTTTCCATTGATTCCCTTGAAATTCTTGACTTTTTCTTCTTCCAGATGACTTTTGTTATTTGTTATTTTATTTTTTCTAATTTTATAAAATACATTTTTGATAGTTTGATTGATATGGAACTGAATAAATAAATTAATTTAGGTACAACTATCATTTTTATTATATTAGCTCAGCCTACTCATGAGCAATTAATATTTGTCCAATTGTTTAGATCTTATTTTATTTGTGTGAAAAGTTTTGCAATTGTGTTCATATAATTCCTGCTTTCTTGATGCTGGGCCAAGCGCTTTTATCTACTGCATCTACTAGACGTCATGACTTCTTGAAAATGATAAAGGAAAAAGGGGGTTCTGTTGTTTATTGGCTTTGCAGCATTAAGCAAGTCAGCGAGTCAAGACATTTATGAAATACTAAAATCCTAATCTCTACAAGAAGCTTTTCTCCATCCCCCTTAGAGATAGTCTGTAGGCTATCTCTAGTCTGCTTATATCTTCCTTGTATTTAGTTGTTTCCCTGATTAAATTGTCAACTCTCTAAGGACAGGGACTCCTAATTCTGGAGAATTAGAAAAGTGGCAAACCTTATCCAAGTTACAAACTCCCAGAAAATTAAAATAGACCAAACCAATATTAAATACTCTATAAAACAGTAAGAAACATTAGAAAAATAACCATAAGATTGAAAACAGAAGAAATGAAAGCTATATAGCATTTAACAAAACAGAAAAAACAGGCTAAAGAGAGATAATTTGAGACTATTCAGACTCCCTAGCCAAGATTTAAAAACAAAACAAAACACCTGAGCACTATAGTTCAAAAAATCATCAATCAAAACTAACAAAATGTTTTAGAAGTAGATGGCAAAATAAAGATAGAAAGAATCCATTGAACGTGTCCTGAAAAATACACCAAAAGGAAAAGTCATAGGAATGTCACAGTCAAAATCCAAAGCTCTTATATTAAAGAAGAATATTGCAAACACATAATTGGTCATTAGTTTATTGACATTCTTCAGCCTTTCAGAATTATTTTCTTGTTACAATGTTGTTGTCCTTGAATAAATTTTTCTCCTGATTCTGTTCATTTCATTTATTATCAATTCAGGATTCTTTGAAATTTACTTTTGTCATTTTTTTATAGTTCAACAATAATCTCTTTATTTCTTTTCCACCAATTAGGTTGTTAGCATTACCTCATCATACAACCTCTTCCAAACTACTCAAACAAAATTACCTTTCTAAATTTCTCTAGTCCAGTGATTCCCAAAGTGGGTGCCACCACCCCCACCCCCCCGGTGGGTGCTGCAGCAATCCAGGGAGGTGGTGATGGCCACAGGTGCATTTATCTTTCCTATTCATTTCTATTAAAATAAAAAAAAATTGTCAGTCAAGAGGTATTGAAGGACTTTCCACAAAGGAATGACTGTGTGAGGAGAGAGAAGGGAATCTATACAGGAGTTAGAGTTAAGGTAGAAATAACAAATTGATCTGTGAGAGAATAAAAGGAATTGAGGATGATTATGAGGTATCGAGCTTTCATGACTGGGAGAATGCTGATGCAGTCAACAGTAACAGGGTAGTTCCACCAGAGGGAAGCTAGGAGAGGGAAGTAGGAATGAAGAAAGGGAGAAATGAACAAGTCATTAAACCTCTCTGGGATTTATGAAAAATGAGAAGGTTGGGTGGGATGATCTCCAACAATCCTAATTGCCCTCCTTCTCTTTCTCCTTCTTCTCCTCATGCCCTGATACTCACTACTTTCCCCAGGTCCCACTCTCCATCTGTCCCTGGAACTAGCAAAAGTCTACTTAAGTGATGTTGAGCCTTTGAGAGGTCTCTGGTAAATGTCTCCATCTGGACATCAAGCTCTCTGTGTGCAGGAACCCTGTGCTACATTGGTAGTGGGTCAGGGTCTACAAAACAATCATAGGGTGTCTTTGGTGCTTCCTAACTTCCTTCCCCATAAACCACATTCTTCCTCCTTCGTTGTCATTGCAATGAGGCAGCCAGAAAAGGCACCATAATCTCAGATTGTGTAATCCTAGGGGCATAGCTCTGTAGGTGGCAGATACCTGAGAGGCTATTTAGTCTAACTAACCCTCTCATTTTATAGAAAAGGAAACTGAGACCCAGGAGGTAAAGGCCAACCAGCCTAAAGTCACCTGGGTGATAAACGTGACAGATAAGATTTTTTTAAAACCCTGACCTTCTGCCTTAGAATCAATGCTATGTATTGGTTCCAAGGCAGAAGAGTGGTAAGGGCTAGGCAATGGGGGCTAAGTGACTTGCCCAGGGTCACACAGCACAGCTATGAAGTACCTGAGGCTGAATTTGAACCCATCTCTAGGCCTGGCTCTCAATCCACTGAGTCACTCAGTTGCCCCCCATAGGTAAGATTTGAACCCTGGGACTCTGCGTCTTGAACCAGAGCACTCTCTGCTCTACCTCCCCTATGTTAGGTACAGCCTCCAGGAATAAAGGTGACAGCCTCTCTGTCCTCTGCCCTGGTGAGAAGTTATCTGGAGTGTGGCATTCAGTTCTGGGTGGCACAAGGACAATGATAAACTGGAGAATAGCTAGAAGAGACAACCAGGATTGTGAAGGTCCCAGAGTCCACGTAATCTGAGGATGTTCAGCCTGGGATGACTCTAGGGGCCCATTCAAGCTGTCTTCAAGAACTTGGCTGGAGATACAAAGGGTTGGTTCTGTTCAGCCTGGACCCAGAGGGCAGAGCCAGGAATGATGGGGGAAAGTTCCAAAGAGGTCAATTTAGACTGGATGTCGGAACTGACCTCCTAATCACGAGAGCCTTCCCCAAGCATCCTAGGCTGCTTTGGGAGGTCTTCAGGGAAATGCTGGATGGCCTCTTGTAAGGGAGGTTGTAAAGAGAGGCCAGCTAGCCTCTGGGCCTCTTTCCAGCTCTGTGATCATCACTGTGTCACCTCTGACATCCGAGAGTCCCTGGTGGTGACCAGGAAGGTTGGGGGAAATCCCCTTAGTCACCCCTTCTGCTGCCTTCGCTCCTGACTCAGCAGCCTTCTACGCACCTTGGTGAACTCCATTACAACTTGTGAAAGTTCTATCAGGAAATGGGTTTGGTTTTCTTAGACTTGCCCAACAACCAGTGGGTGGAGAGTTCTATTTAGTTGTGTTCTTGGCACAAAGGGCCTGGTGGGCTCAGCGTCCCTGATCCCTCAGTCCAGGAGCCTCTCTCTCACGGGGTGCTCTGAGCTGGGCTTTGAGGGAGGTGAGTGGAGATATCCCTCCCTGATGTGTTAGGGGAGCTATCAGCCAGGAACTCACCCAACCTCATCAGGAACACACATGAACATCCTCACGTGGAGAGCAAAGGGTCATGGGATCTGAGAGGGAAGGGACCCGGGAGATTATTGTCTCCATTTTCTTATTTGTAAAAAAAGGGGGTTGGACTAGATGACCTAGCTGGGGACTGTAGGCAAGTCATTTAACTTCTGTTTACCTCAGTTTCCTATCTGTAAAATGGGAATTAAAACAGCATCTATCTCTCAGTATCATGAGGGGGAAAAATCACCTTTATAAGTTCTATAGAAATACTATTTTAACCTCTCCTATTACAGTTGAGGAGACTGAGATCCAGGGCAGGGAAGTAATCGGTTCCAGGTTACCCAGGTAGGAAAGACTAGAGACAGCACTAGAGATAATCTAGGTCTTCCCATTGCAGATCCCGTGCTCTAACCCCTACCCTCCCCAGATGCCTAAATGACAACATTCCTTTTCAGAAAAGTGTGCACATAACCCCTCCATGCCCACCCCTGAAGGACCAACTGTTTGGGGCTCTGAGGCTGTCCTTGGGCTTTGCCCATCTCTTCCAAAAATGTTTAGGATCAACTTGTTCTCTTTAAAAAGAGTTGTAACAAGTCTTTACTTTTCTACTAGTTTCCTCCCATATTTTATTCTAAACTCAACAAAAATCAGCCAAGTGAGCCCTTAGAGACACACACACAGTAGAACAGAAAGAGAGAGTTGCATGTGCTCTGGGAATCTCACCTGCCCAGCGGCCTCCTCTGAACTTTTCTATCCTAAACCATCATCAAGCTAATGTAGTGGGACCACCAGCAGGTTGAACTCAAGTGCTTCTGGCACATTAGATCTTCCCCTGAGTTATTTAGTGAACTCAGTAAACATTGATTAAGCACCTACTAAGTGAAAGGTACTAGTCATGTCAGAGGAAAAGGAATAACTGATGGATAGGGATGGGTAGTGGCTGATGCCTACAAACCAGCCAGATCGATTCAGTTCAATAAACATTCATTGAATTCCTTCTCTGTGTGAGAGAGAGATAGAAAGAAGGAAAGAAAGAAAGAAAGAAAGAAAGAAAGAAAGAAAGAAAGAAAGAAAGAAAGAAAGAAAAGGAAAGAAAGAAAGAAGGGAGGAAGGAAGGAAGGAAATGAAGGAAGGAAGGAAGGAAGGAAATGAAGGAAGGAAGGAAGAAAGAAGGAAAGAGAAAGAAAGAAAGAAGGAAAGAAAGAAAGAGAGAGAAAGAAAGAAGGAAGAAAGAAAAAGAAGGAAAGGAAGGAAGGAAAGAAAGAAGGAAGGAGAGAAAGAGAGAGGGAAGAAGAGAGAAAGGAGGGGAGAGAGGGGGAGAGAGAGAGAGAGAAGGAAAAAGAGAAGGAGAGAGAGAGGGAAGGAGAGCAGTAGGCATCAGATGAGTCTCACTTATCTGAAATGGACAAAAGGGTGTTGAACACACACAAGGTGGTAGGGAGAGAGAGGAACAGTGTAGCACCCATCTCCCAGGCCCTGGGGATCCAAAGACAAAACTTTGAAATAGTCTCTGCCTTCAGGTACCTTATTTTCTTCTTGAGGGGAGGATTAGGGCATGTGGACAGTTGGGAGGCTCCATGAATATGTCAATATTTTCTCCTGCCTCCTCAAGTTATCATGCATTAGGTATATTCATGCTGTAACCTCTCCAGTAGAAAGTAAGTTCTCTGAGGCAGGGACTAGTTCTATTCAGCTAATTATATGGCGATTAGGAGGCATTCAAAAGGCCTTGATTGGCTTCCACCATTTCTCTTTCTTCAGTTCTTTCAGGTGTTCCCTTCATGGCAGGGCCCTTTTCTCACAGCATCTGAGAGACAAAACTATGAGACTTCATTTCCCCATGAAAAGGTCTCAGCCCTTGGTCTCTGCTTTTCCATTTTTAGGTGAAGCAAATTGGTTCCTCCAACCTCATGAATTTTGAAAGAACTAGTATCTGGTTTCCCAGATGTAACCTTTGGGACTCCAACTCAGATGAGACAAGGACTCATCCAACAATGATGCTGCCTTTGAACATGATCCAAGTGGAATAATGTTATGTAAGAACTGAGTGGAGTTGAGTCCGTTGCCCCCAGAGACCGAGGGTATATAGGGAAGCATGTGCTTCCAAGTGGAAATTTCCAAGGGGAAATATTTGTACTTTGGACTTGTTATATCTCCAAAGTTAATACCCCTCTCTAAAAGCTAAGTGTTATTAAGTAGTTAGAACTGGGGAGATGGAAAACACAGCATAGCTGGTGGGAGCTCTAGTTGATAGAAGTATAGAAGAGAAAGCCCTACAAACCCCTCAGGGCATCCTAGGTATAGCCAGGCTGGGTGAGCAGACTCTGGGAGAGAGATAGCCAGAGCATACTTGCCACAGAGTACAGGGCTTAACACGTAGAAGGCACTTATTATTATTATTATTATTATATTTTTATCATCATCATCATCATTATTATTATTATTATTATTTTACATACAAGGAACTTCTTGAATTCAGTAGAATTGTCTGATCTATGGGTGACAGTGAGCACAGAGATTGTTCTGCTTTTTGTCTCTGTGGCATGGTCTCATCTTCCTGTGTTCAAATCTGGCCTCAGACATTTACTAGCTGTGTGACTCTGGCCAAGTCACTTCACCCTGTTTGCCTCTATTTTCTCATCTGTAAAATGAGCTGAAGAAGAAAATGGCCAACCACTTCAGTATCTTTTCCCAGAAAATCCCAAATGAGAGCATGATGAGTCAGACATGACTGAAAAATAACCAAACAACAATTCTGTATTCCTTTTCCAACACGGGGCCAAGTGCATAGGAGACACGAGCTGGACTTGTGACTTACTCATCCAGGAGTATGTATGTCCTTCACTAATGCAGGAGGTCAGCTTGAGAGCTGCCAGAGCATGTAGGAGTTGGATGATTGGCCAGGATATGTCAGAGACAAGAGCAGAAACCCAAATCTTCTTGGCTCAGAAATTGTCTTTTTATCTACTACCTGGTGCTGCCTTTCACTGGGCGCACAGTAGGTGTGGATGCTAGTTAGACTAGACAGGAAGATAGAAGATAGTATCACAGATGGATCCGATGGATGTAAAAAGAAGGAAGGCTTCCACCACACTGGGGAGATTCTCTGGAAAGGATTTGCAGGAGAACAAGGACAAGAATGATACAGGATCAGACATCATGGAGGGGACACAATCTGCACCCGCGAAGGGATTGTCCTCACAGGGACAACCTTCAGGGTTGTGGATCCAGTGAAATCTAAGGACATGGTGAGGACAGAAAAGGAAAGAACCAGACAAAGGATGACTTGGAGAGGGAAAAAATATTCTTGCAGGCCGTGGGCATGGTCAGGACTAGGCTCCTTAAAGAGAAGGTCAGCTTTTGCTGTGCCCGCTGCCCCGGGTCCCCCAAGACTCTGTTGGGGAATGAGCAAACAGAGCTGCAGCCCTCGTCCTCAGGGAGCTTCCCTCTTAGCTGGGAAGAAAACCCTACTCCATTTCTTCAGGCCTTTGAATGGGCTGAGCACTGTGCTTGGTGTTGGTGTTGGTGTTGGGGGAGATTCTGGGTTTAGATGAAAAATCAATCCTTCTGTCATGTCGATTACAGCCTAAGAGAGGATGGGACATTTGGGGCAGATAGTGAGAATACGGAAGAACCCACAACTGACTGGTATGTAAGAGAGGGTCCAAACAGAGTTAGGTATGGTTTGAACCCAGCTCCTCAGACTCCAAGCCCCACACTGCCTCGGGGTCCCAGGAGGAAGATGATTCTCATCCTGGACTCCTCCCCAACACCGCTGGAGTGTGGAGGTCTTGTCTTCTGGCCTCCCACTTCCTCCAGCTACTGGCTGCCTTCCTTGGCTTCCTCTTTGGCCAAGGCTTCCAGGAAGGCTTCTGCTGCCCTCAGGTGGTGATGCATCTCTCATGGTGCCCACAGGTCCCATCCAGCCCCATCTTTATACAGATAAGGAGACTGAGGCCCAATGTCTGACATTTATTGTTATTGTTTGTCCTTTGTTTTCCAAGATCAATGGTATCACCACAAGTGGCTGAAATGGATTTTAGTGAAGCAAGAACTGAATTGCTCAAGTCATCAGCCTCACTCTCTCTCTCCAGAGTCAACCAAGTCCAATGGCAGGACAAAAGTCAAGCTGACTGGCAAAGGCCCAGGAGGCACTGGATGACCTTGGCATCTTCCAGGTCTGACTAAGCTTGCTCCAGTTGCTTTAATAAATGGAACAAATTGTTCTTGTCTGCCCGTTCTGCCAGGAGAAGACTTCACAAGCTTGGGGTAGGCACCCTCCCTCCTCCTCAGCACCAAGCTTAAAACCTCTCAGCTGTCTTCAACCCGGGTTAGCCCATCTGCTAGGTGTTTACCATGGTGTGGCTGCTTTGCATGCTACAGCTTCTTGGAGCCCTGAGAGCTGCATGGCAAGTGGACACCAAAGATGGAGGAGAAGCCCTGAAAAGAGCTCGGCGAGCCCTTACTCCAGAGGTGCTCGTCCTCCCTCAACACTCCTACAGCCCCTGGCACATAGTAGGCATTTAATAAACAAATGCTCAGTTCGTTTCTTTTTTGCTCAATAGATGGCAGTGGCAGAGGCAAACTTAGACCTTATAGCAGGGGGAAAAACTCCCTGAGAATGAGATCATTTGATCTTCACAACAACCCTGTGAAGTAAGTGCTATTATTCTCCTCATTTTACAGTTGAGGAAACTGAGGCAGGCAGTGGGTAAGGAGGTCATGGGATCATAGAATCTCAGATCGAAAGCTGAAATCTCTGTCTCTTCCCATCTGTTTAGGCTCTGTCTCTCCCTTCTCCCTTCCCTTCCCTTCCCTCCCCTTCCTTTCCCTCCCCTTCCCTGTCTCTCTCTTCCCATCTGTTTAGTCTCTGTCTCTCCCTTCTCCCTCCCCTTCTCTCCTCTTCCCTTCCCTTCCCTTCCTTCACCTCCCCTCCCCTCTCCTCCTCTCCTATTCCCTTCCTTTCCCTTCTCTTCTCTCTTTCTGTCTCTGTCACTCTATGCCTCTCTCTCTGTCTCTCATCTCTCTTTTTCTCTCTCTCTCTCTGTGTCTCTCTCTGTCTCTGTCTCTCTCTCTGTGTCTCTCTCTGTCTCTGTCTCTCTCTGTGTCTCTCTGTGTCTCTCTGTCTCTCTCTGTCTCTCTCTCTCTGTCTCTCTCTGTCTCTGTCTCTGTCTCTCTCTGTGTCTCTCTCTGTCTCTCTCTCTCTATCTCTCTCTGTCTCTCTCTCTCTGTCTGTCTCTGTCTCTCTCTCTGTGTCTCTCTCTCTGTGTCTCTCTCTGTCTCTGTCTGTCTGTCTGTCTCTCTCTCTCTGTCTGTCTCTGTCTCTCTCTCTGTGTCTCTCTCTCTGTGTCTCTCTGTGTCTCTCTGTGTCTCTCTCTGTCTCTGTCTGTCTGTCTGTCTGTCTGTCTGTCTCTTCCCCCCCCCCCATCTCCCCACTTTGTCTCCTCATCTCATAACTAAGTTCTTTTTCTGCCGAGGCAGACCTGGGTCTAGGAAAACACTTGCCACCAGAGGGCAGAATAAACTGTAGTTTGGGGAACAAGGATGAGTCGCAGACAATCTTCCAGTTAAAGGAGAGGCCACCAGTCCAGCTTCCCAGTAACTCATCATACCCCTGCTGGGAGGTCACGCACACTCTACTTCAATTCCACTAGTGGTGCCACCTTAAGGATGGGCATCTCTTTGATATTTAAATTAATATTAATAAGGAAGTTGTTCAGTTGTTTCTGACTCTGTGACCCTGTTTGGGGAGTAGTTTGTCATTTCCTTTTCTAGCTCATTTCATACCTGAGGAAACCGAGGCAAGGAGAGTAAAGTGACTGGCCCAGGTCACACAGCTACTAAATGTCTGGTCTGCTTTTGAACTCAGTTCTTAACTCCAGGACCAGGACTCTATCCACTATGCCACCTAACTGTCCTTTAATAAGGAAGTTCAGAGTTCAAATTCATGACACAAAACCTGTCATGAATACCTATGTGATGACTCATGTTACCATGGAAAAATATTCTAAATAAAAATTTTCAATTAAAAAAATACCTATGTGACCCTTGGCAAGGCACTTTACCTGTTTGCCTCAGTTTCCTCATCTGTTCAAGGGATAATAATAACACCCACCTCCCAGGATTGTTGTGAGCATCAGATCAAATAATTGTGAAGTGCTTAGCAGTGTGTCCGGCACATAGTAGAGACTATTATTCCTATTGTGTTATACTTAATTTTAATAGTTTACTGAGGAATATTCCCAGCTCCTGACCAGTACTTTATGCAAAGTAGATACTTGGCAAATGTCCATTGAACTAAATTGAATTTATTGACATCCTCATTTTTTTTCTAAACTCTCACCATCTTAGAATCACTTAGAATCACTACTATGGATTGGTTCCAAGGCAGAAGAGCGGTGAGGGTGGGCAATGGGGGTCAAGTGACTTGCCCAGGGTCACACAGCTGGGAAGTGTCTGAGGCCAGATTTGAACCCAGGACCTCTCATCTCTGGGTCTGGCTCTCCAACCACTGATCCACCCAGCTGCCCCCCTGACATCCTTGTTTTTAAAAGCTTGGGCAGGGGAGAGGGAGATGCTTTCTTATTTATGCCCTCACCTTCTGTCTCAGAATCAATACTAAGTGTTGGTTCCAAGGCAGAAGAGTAGTAAGGATTAGGCAATAGGGGTTAAATGACTTGCCCAGGGTCACCCTGTAAGACTTGGGAAGCAACCAGAGACCAGCATTCTGCCCATGTGTACAAGTTGCCATGAGTGGGTAGCTATAGCTTGAATTTTACAGTTTACGACATATGTTCATGCACATGATCGCCTGTCATCCTCACAAGAACTCTGCAATGAAGAGTCTGAGGCTTCTTTTCCTCATTTTACAAAAGAGGAAACGGAGGCCAAGAGAGGTTAGAGACTTGGCCAAGGTCACACAGCTGATAGTGGTGGACCAAGATTTGACCAAGTCTTCCAACTCCCACTCCAGATTTTTTCCATGATTTTTTAGCCTGATTTTAGGAGAATTCTCCCTTTATAAAGCTGAAAGCTGCCATCCCTGCCCATGGGGCTCAGTTCTGGCTTGTGGGGTCCCCTGGAACAAACCTCCCTTTCCCCATGACCCCCCTCCAGATGACTCCTGGATCATGGGGCCACAAAGGGACCTCAGAGGCCATTGATCCAGACCTTCATCACATTCTGGGTTCCAGAGGTCTCCCGCTTTTTGCCAGCTGCTTGCTTGTGCTGGGCTTCTCTCCACTTTCCAATCAGTCTCTGCATGTTGTCTTTCCCCATGCGAACAAGCTCCTCGAGGAGAGAGACCTTCTGGCTTGCTTATATTTGTCCCCTTGGTCTTTAGAACAGAGCCCGGCACATGGTAGGCGCTTAATAAATGCTTTATCCACTTATCTGTCTATAGATGAAGAAACAGAGGCATGGAGAGGGCTATGTGACTTGCCCAGGGTCACACAGTAAATATTGGAACTAGGAGATGAGACTCAGTGTATTGTGATCGACAAGGCTTAGAGATCTGAGCTCAGTTACTGCCTCAGCTATAGCTGTGGGACCCTGGAAAAATCACCTGAATCCTTTATACCTTGCTTTCCTCATCTGCAAAATGGGGGGCCTGGACACGACGGCCTTGAAAGTCCCTTTTCTCTCTAAATCTATGCTCCTAGGTTGGTCTCCTGCCTCTGAGGACAATGTACTTTCCACTAAACCATCTACCTATCAGTCTAGTGAGTGGTAAGGAGTGCCAACATTATCATCCCATTTTCTGAATGAGGTAACTGAGGCACAGAAACCCTGTGTGATCTGCCCAAGGTCCCTTAGCTGTTAAGGAAAGAATCATGATGATTGATTTTGGGGAGTTTGTGGCCTGCTGGCAGAGGGTGGTGAGGGGTTGCTGCAAAGGAGATGGAGACCTGGATTCTTGTCCACAATCAGACACTTGATCTGTGACTCTGGAATTGGACCTTGATGAGTCTCAGTTTTCTCATCTGTAAAATAGGGATAATAATTACTGACATTTATAATTTGAAAATGGACATCTATCTTATTTAAGCCTCGCAGTATCCCCCTATGAGTAGGAAACAGTTATAATCACCCCATTTTACAGGAAAAATCATTGAGGCTCAGAGATACTTAGTGACTTGGCCTTGTACTTATCTCTGCTGGCCTCAGTTTCTTCATCTACAAAATGAGCTGAGAAGGAAATGGCAAACCACTCCAGTATCTTGGCCAAGAAAACCCTCAATGGGTTTATGATGAATCAGACATGAACTGAAATGACTGAGCAACAACAGCAGTAGGTGTTGGGGGCAGGACTGAAGTCAGGCCTTCCTGACTTGGAATCTCATTGGAGAACACTGGTGCTGCCCATCTCATTGGGCTGTGGGAGAGAGAAACTTCTATGGCTTTAATCACTGTGCCCGTTGGGTGTTTCTGCTTCTTGACTTATTCTTTCCATCCCAACCTGCACAGGGGTGGGAGGTTTGGGGTTCCAAGAGTGTGGTTCTTACTCTGTTCTCCAAGTTTGAGGGGTGTCTCTCTCCTGCTGTGGCTCCCAAGTCCCCATCCGGTGTATCAGCTCCCATATTGTTTCATGAGCTCCCATCTTCCTAATATCAATAAGCCAGAAGGTCTCCTCAATGTCATCTAGCCAATGAGTCCTGCTCTGTTATTCAGCTTGTCAACATCTCCTTAATATCAATTAACATCAAATAGCTTCTACAGAAGGAGATTTACTGAGAAAATAGAGCAAGACAGAGGACTCCAGACAAACAAACCTTCCTCTACACAACATCTCATCTCCAGCCTCCTAGGCTTTGTCTAGACTGTCTTCTGTATCCTTCATCCCTGCTACCTTTTATGATCCCTAGTAAGTACCCTTCGATGCTGAGATTAAGTCACGTCTTCCTCAAGACTTGTTCTGGTCTTCCCCATTGTGAGAGCTCGTCCAACCCACAAAGTACTTCATTTTCACTGAGTTTGGTTTTTTTTAAATTTTTTAAACCCTTAACTTCTGTGTATTGACTTATAGGTGGAAGATTGGTAAGGGTAGGCAATGGGGGTCAAGTGACTTACCCAGGGTCACACAGCTGGGAATTCATTGAGTTTTATATTGGCTCATTTTTGTGCGTGTGCATGTGTGTTGTTGTTGTTGTTGGTTGTTGGTTGGTTGTTGTTGGTGGTGGTGGTGGTGGTTGCCGCCTCCCTGTAGAATATGAAATCCTTCAGGATCTTAGGGATTGTTTTCTTTTCCGTTTTGGAGTCCACAGTGCCTAGGATAGTGCCTACCTAACCCCAAAGCGATGCTCCATCTACGATGTCTTGGCTGCCTGGCACATAGTGGGGGGCCTTATCGAGGCTTAGTGAGTTGGGTGCGACAGTGGACAGGGCGGAGGCTCAGTAGTTCTGAACTGCAGCAGGACAAAAGTCAGGAGAGCGTCTATACTGTCTGAGCCCTGGGAGTGGAGGGCCCCCATGCTGGGTGAGGAGGGAAGACTCTGCTCATGTTGGGAAATGGAGCACGTTAGAACTTCCTCCGTGATCGATATCGGGATCCGGCACCTCAAACCTAGGAGAGACGGGGAAACCTCAGCTCAAAAATAAAAATGAAGTTCTTGTTGAGTCGAATTGTCGGCGATCTCATTAGCTCAAGAAATGGGCTCGCCAAATCCCTCAGCAGAAGTTACAGTCTGAGTGTCCTCCACCACAGGAAGCTCGTTCTCAGTCAGAGGGAAAGGACGTCGGCTTTTCATGATCGCTCCCTTCCCAACACGGAGATAATCTCATTGTTGTCACAAACAAACCCAGCAAAACTGCAGCGACACACAGGACTCAACCATACCCTTATTCAGAAACCAAAGGAGAGTCTCAGAAAAGCTGCCCAGAATCAATTGATGGGGCTCTGGTCTTCGAGTCAGGGAGTCCTAGGATCAAATCCCACTTCAGGCACAGCTGTGTGACCCTCGCTAAACCATTCAATGTCTCTGGGCCTTGGTTTCCTAAGCTGTAAAATGAGAGCCTTTGACTCAGAGACCCTTATGGTTCCTTTTAGCTTTCTGTTCATAATCCCATGAGCCTGTCACACTCAGAATGCCAGGGTCTTAGTAATAGACAGCACGTCAGAAGACCATGATTCTCCTCTAGGCTGTCACTCGATGTTTTTCTGCCTTTTAAAAACATTCTTAGTTATAAGGAATAGCTCTCTGGGGAGAGGCAAGATGATGAATATGGTGAGAAATGTTGGTAGTATAAAAACAAAACATACCACTAAAAAAAGAAAAGAAAATCAATGGGCTTTCACAGTTATGGGAGAGGGAGTACCGTAACCAGCAAAAGCTGCAGTGACTGAGGAAACAAGGTCTGAACTTTAAACATATCAGTTTATTAAGCAATGAGTGCCAACTGGCCAACAAATCGGGACCAAGTCCCTTCCACAGTTTAGGGCTAGACCCTGATACAGGAAGAGACAGACTTTATAAAGTAAAAACAATTAACTAAATAAGACCGATTAATTGAAAGGAAATGACACAACAGAAATCTGATTTCTAATTGGGTGGAAGATTAGAGACTTTCCAAGGTAGGAAGAGGAGAGTGAAGAGGTACAATTCCCTGAGGATGGTTTGGAGTGGGCAAGAAGACAAATTTATAAAGGTATTTAATCCAGGTAAGAAGTATGGCAAAGCAGCTAGGTGGTGCAGTAGATAGAGCTCTAGGTCTGAAATCAGGAAGACTCATCTTCCTTTTTTTTTTTTTAAGTTCATTTACTTATTTATTTATTTAAGAATATTTTCCCACGGTTCCATGATTCATGTTCTTTCACTCCCCTCCTCCTACCCCACCCCCCGTGTCCAACACACAATTTCACTGGGTTTTACATATGCCATTGATCAAGACCTATTTCCATATTATTGATATTTGCACGAGGATGATCATTTAGAACAGTGATTCCCAAAGTGGGCGCTACTGTCCCCTGGTGGGTGCTGCAGCAACCCAGAGAAGCGGTGATGGCCATGGGTGCATTTATCTTTCCTATTAATTGCTATTAAAATTTAAAAAAATTAATTTCCAGGGGCCTAAGAAATATTTTTTCTGGAAAGGGGGCAGGAGGCCAAAAAAGTTTGGGAACTGCTCATTTAGAAGATTCATCTTCCTGAATTAAAATCTGGCCTCAGACACTTACTAGCTGTCTGAGCCTGGGCAAGTCATTTTATCCTGGTTGCCTCCATTTCCTCACCTGTAAAATGAGCTGTAGAAGGAAATGGCCCATTGCTCCAGTATATTTGCCAAAGAAACCCCCAAAAGGATTCGAACATGACTGAAAAACAAATGAATGATGACAACAAAAGATGTGACAACCAGAACTAGGGTGATGATTATTTGGATGGACCAAGGGGAGCAAGTAAGGGAGATGTTGCAGAGGCAGAATAAATGAGATTTAGCAATGGAATGGATAGATATGGGAAGAAGGGGAATGTGAGAAGTCAATGATCATAGACCCAAGAACTGGGAGGGACCTTAGAGATCACCTGGTGTAAAAATGGAACCAGTTAGCAATGATGCCACAGAAGGCTCCAAACCCCTGGTTGCAAAACCTCTAGCAAGAGGGAAGGGAGTGAGTGGATGGAATTCTTTCTCCTCCCCCTCCCTTGGCAGTTGAAACCTCTGGCAACTGCTATTAACAGAATCCCTCTCTGTCCAGAAATGGTGGCTATCTGACTTAGCTTTCACAGGGCTAAATTGGCTGGCAAAAAGGGAATAATAACACATCAATTGATAACTTCCACTAATTGAGGCTTATTCCCTTTACTCAAGATGGTTAATGTGCTCAGTATGTCTTCAGTTTTCTTGATCACTGGATTTCAACTACTCTCAGGATCTGCCAAGATGGAGATTTGGCTTAGGTAATGCATGAACTAGGCTTATATAGCCTGAACCACAACACCTCACTCACACACTCTTAACAAGAGGAGGGAATTTATTAATTCAGGGAAAATGGGAAGGAGGAAAAAGGTCTAGGTTTGAGGGTGAGGTAAAATCTATCTAAGATCTTCAAGGTGCTGTCAGAGTAGCTATCCCCCCAGATAGCCTCTGAATAAAACTATTTCTCCCTAAACTCCCTCACAACCTAAACTATCTCCTAAAATCAAATAACAAGTCCAAGATGGTAGTGATGGTCTTGATTGTAGATCTGTAGTTGTTTAGGGTTGGCTGGGACACTGCATGCAAGATTTTGTCACAGTGCTCACAGCCTTAGGGAAACAGTCTGGATAGAGTCTATATGGAGTATATAGCAATGATCCATCCTGCTCTCTGGATTAGAGATAAGCTAAACTACTGAGAAGTAATCCTACCCCTTCCAGCCACCCAGCTCCCTTTGTCCCCCAAAGAGTGATCTTGCCAAGCTGGGTGTCTTGATTTTATACCCACATTCTTAACTGCCCCAACTGCCCCCTCTCCTGGAGTTCTGGGGGTACTGTGAAGTTCTCTGAGGCAGTTCACCCCACTTAAGATTATTCATGTTACGCTAGTCCGACCCCCTGTTTTTATAGATGGGGAGCCTGGATCCTAGAGAAGTTAAGTAATTTGCTCAAGGTCATACAGAAATTGAACTCAAATCCTTAGATTGTATATCCAGAGTTCTTTCCCTTATACCATACTGTTAAGATCATTTTCTTCCAGTACAAATTCAAGACTTGTTCAGTTGTGTCAATCATATCTAATTCTTTGTGAACCAACTGGAGGTTTTCTTGACAGAGATACTGGAGGGCTTTGTAATTTCTTTCTCCAGCTCATTTCACAGATTATGAAATGTAAGCTAATAGGTGAAGTGACTTGCTCAGGGTCACACAGCTAGAAAGTGTCTGAGGCCACATTTGAACACAGATCTTCCTGGGTTCTTGGGCAGGTATTTAGTAGTGAAGAACATCATCAAGGAGTCTTAAATATATTTAAGTCAACACCTCTCTCTCTGTCTCTCTGTCTCTCTCTCTCTCTCTGTCTCTCTCTCTCTCTCTCTCTTTTTTTTTTTTACTCTTGTACTTCGGTGTATTGTCTCATAGGTGGAAGATTGGTAAGGGTGGGCAATGGGGGTCAAATGACTTGCCCAGGGTCACACAGCTGGGAAGTGGCTGAGGCCGGGTTTGAACCTAGGACCTCCTGTCTCTAGGCCTGACTCTCACTCCACTGAGCTACCCAGCTGTCCCTCTCTGTCTCTCTCTTTGACTCTCTCTTCCTCTCTTCTCTCCTTCCTTCTCTCCTTCCTTCTCTCCTTCCTTCCTTCCTTCCTTCCTTCCTTCCTTCCTTCCTTCCTTCCTTCCCTTTCCTACTCTCTCCTGGGAAATGGAAAGGTTCAGCAAGCTTTCTAAAAGTCAGAACACAACCATTTAAGAACTCAGTACCAGGGCCAAGCTCGAAGCTGATGACACCCAAGGGATAGTTGGTTATGCTAGGAGAGAATGAGCATTGACTTGGAAGTGGGGGACCAACTTCTATTCTCAGCTGGATAACTTCCAGCCACACGAGGGATTCTCTCTCTCTCTCTCTCTCTCTCTCTCTCTCTCTCTCTCTCTCTCTCTCTCTCTCTCTCTCTCTCCCCCCCCCCCCACCCAGCTTCTCAGCTGGG
>NC_058133.1:511594894-511628497 GCF_016433145.1 Gracilinanus agilis | reverse complement strand
AGAGAAGAGAAGAGAAGAGAAGAGAAGAGAAGAGAAGAGAAGAGAAGAGAAGAGAAGAGAAGAGAAGAGAAGAGGAGGCTATTAGAATATGATTTCCTTTGAAGTGGTCCCAAACTCTGAATTCCACTCTCTATTGCAGACCTCTTTGTTTAGTGCCCAATCACTCCTCAATATTTCTGACTCACAAAGCCAGGGGTGGGCTGGAGCCAACTGAATAGGAGTTGATTGTTAAACTTTCAGTGTGAGTATTTTTGCCTTGGAAATTGGAAAATGTTACAAATCAGGGCTTGATTTATTGTTTTGTTGATTGTCTAGACTTGAGAAAGTGATGGAGAAAATATTAATAATGAAGATTAAACTTAAAGGTGTGCCACATGTACTTTTTTTTAACAGAGAGCATGTTGTTAAACATTTACCAGCACATCACTGTGTGTTAAAGACAGGTTCAGGGCATGGAATGCCCAGGTAACCTTTCAGAAATATCTAATTTCAATGGTTCCAGTATCCTGAATTTTCTCTTCTCTTCCATCCCTTCAGCTCCCTCTCCCATCTCCCTCACGCTCTCCATCTTCCTCTCCCTTTCATTCCTCTTCTCTTACTCTCTATCCTTTCTTTTCCTTTTCTCTTTCCCTTCCCTCTTTTCTTTCCCCTTCCTTCCTTTCTTCTCTGTTCTTCCTCTTCCTCCTCTACCCAAGAATGTTAGATCCAGAAGGAACCTAAGATATCATCTAGTAAACCTGCCCATTTTATAGATGAGGAGCCAAATCCAACAGAGGTTGAAGAATCTGCTCAAGGCCACACATTTTAGGAAGGGTGAAGCAGAAACTCGAACCTGTTTTAACACCCATGCCACTGGTTTTTCACAGACTCTGCTATCTATGTTACTCTCCAGGGTGCTGAAAGAGCTTATATCTGGGACAGTTGACAAGAGTCAGAGGTCCTGGATTCAAAACCAACCTCTGTCACTTCAGAAACTTTGTGCAAACCACACTATCTCCCTGGACTTTAGGTTCCTCATTAGTGAAATCCCAGGGTTGTACTAGACCTTTGAGGTCCCTTCAAACTGTAAATCTATGATCTTAGAATCCTTTTCAGTGTCTATTACCTGCCACTGTGCCAAGCACTAGAATAACAGAAAATTGGGAAATTTTACCAAACCAGACCAAAAACATCTACAAGATGCTTTTCTTAAACTACTGACTGGGAGCAGCAGGCATTTAGGGATATATTCTGGCCATTTCAAAGCTTCTAAAAGCAAAATTTGGGCTTTGGAGAGAACTATATTGATTTGATCAGATGGTTTTTAGAGAAAGTACAATTTGCCATCTTTTATCTTTCTTTGTATCCCCAGTGCTAGGGTCTGGCACATAGTAGGCACTTAATCAATGCTTTTTGACCCATTGATCAACTAGTCTGACCCCATTCCCCATCCTCTGTTGTTGCAAGCTTTCTAGTAAATTGTTAATGAAAAATACAAGAGATGAGAGTCTTGGGCAACCAAGGGGGGAAGGCTTAGGACAGTACCTCTTAGTTCCCACAAATACAGACTGGGAATTTTAACCATTTGTACAAAGTACATGTACAGAAAACTAAGACAAAACTTTTGTTAATGGGAATATTTTAAAGGCTTCCAAAACTTTCTGGCTTTGTTTCTGGTGGAGTAGCCTCCATCTTCACCCAAAACCCCACCAAGAACCCAAAAACAGAATATCTCTAATCTTACCTATTTCCCAGGGTTGTGAGGATCAGATGAGAAAATCATTGTAAAGCACATGGCACATAATTGGTGCCTAGTAAATGCTTGTTTTTTCAATAATTATTCATGGATGGATAGAATTTCCTGGGTGGTCAGTGAGAAGAGGTTGGGAAGTCTGATCTCACTAATAGAGCAAGTCATCTGAAACATCTCTCACACTTCTTTGACAATGAATTTTTCCAATCTAGAGTTCAAAAGTGATTTCACTTTTTTGCTACATAGGTACACATTTGTACAAAAAAAAGCAAATACAGCTAAAATGAGAAGGGAATATTACCTGAGGAAAATTTCTACAGAGTCTTTGATAAAGATCTCATTTTCAAAATATTTGATTTGAATATACAAGAATAAGAGACATTCCCTAATTGATAAATAGTCAAAATATCCGAACAGATGATTTTTCTTTTCTTTTTTTTGAAATTTTATGTTTTAGAAAAATTTTCCATGGTTACGTGATTCATGTTCTTACTCTCTCCTCCACCACCCCTGAACACCCCCCTACCCCATAGCTGACTCACATTTCCACTGGTTTTTACATGTGTCATTGATCAAGACCTATTTCCACATTATTGATGATTGCACTGGGGTGGTTGTTTAGAATTTGTTTCCCAAATCATGTCCGCATCAATCCATGTGTTCAAGCAGTTGTTTTTCTTCTGTGTTTCCAGTCCTGTAGTTCTTCCTCTGAATGTGGACAGTGTTCTTTTCCATAAGTCCCTCAGAATTGTCTTGGGTCATTGCATTGCTGCTGGTAGAGAAGTCCATCACATTCTATTTTACCACAGTGTATCAGTCTCTGTGTATAATGTTCTCCTGGATCTGCTCCTTTTACTCTGCATCAATTCCTGGAGGTCATTCCAGTTCACATGGAATTCCTCCAGTTCTTTATTCCTTTGAGCACATAGCATTCCATTACCAGCATATACCACAATTTGTTCAGCCATTCCCCAATTGAAGGGCATATCCTTGTTTTCCAGTTTTTTGCTACCACAAAGAGCGTGGCTATAAATATTTTTGTACAAGTCTTTTTCCCTATGATATCTTTGGAGTACAGACTCAGCAATGGTACGACTGGATAAAAGGGCAGGCAATCTTTTATATCCCTTTGAGCATAGCTCCAAATTGCCATCCAGAATGGTTAGATCAGTTCACAATTCCACCAGCAATGCATAAATGTCCGAATTTTGCCACATTCCCCTCCAACATTCATTACTCTCCCCTGCTGTCATTTTAGCCAATCTGCTAGGTGTAAGGTGGTACCTCAGAGTTGTTTTGATTTGCATTTCTCTAATTATTAGAGGTTTAGAACACATTCTCATGTGCTTATTGATAGTTTTGATTTCTTTATCTGAGAATTGCCTATTCATGTCCCTTGCCCTTTTATCAATTGGGGAATGACTTGATCTTTTATACAATTGATTTAGCTCCTTGTATATTTGAGTAATTAGACCTCTGTCTGAGTTTTGTGTTATAAAGATTTTTTCCCAGTTTGTTTTTTCCCTTCTGATTTTGGTTGTATTGTTTTTGTTTGTACAAAACCTTTTTAATTTAATGTAATCAAAATTACTTATTTTACATTTTGTAATTTTCTCTAACTCTTGCTTGGTTTTTAAATCTTTCCTTTCCCAGAGATCTGACAAGTATACTATTCTGTGTTCGCCTAATTTACTTACAGTTTCCTTCTTTATATTCAAGTCATTCACCCATTCTGAATTTATCTTGGTGTAGGGTGTGAGATATTGATCTAAATCTAATCTCTCCCATATTGTTTTCCAATTTTTCCAGCAGTTTTTGTCAAATAGTGGATTTTTGTCCAAAAAGTTGGGCTCTTTGGGTTTATCATAGACTATCTTGCTGACGTCACTTATCCCAAGTCTATTCCACTGATCCTCCCTTCTGTCTCTTACCCAGTACCATATGAACAGATGATTTTTCAAATGAAGCAATTCACCTTATCAACAGACATCTGAAGCAATTCTTCAGATGACCAATAATTAGAGAAATGGAATTTAGAGCAACCCAGAAGTTTCATGTTATGTCTATCAGTTTAGCAAAGATGCTAGAAAATGAAAAGGATAAATGTTGAAGTGATTGTGAGAAAACAAACCTATTAATGCATTGTTGGTAGAGTTTGAATTGGTATAGTGATTCTGGGAAACAATTTGGAATTATACCCCCAAAAGTCATTTTTCCTGCCTATCCTTTGGCTGAGCAATATAACTGTTAAGCCAGTTGATCAATAAATATTTATTAGGCATAAATAAATAAATAAATGAATAAATAAATAAATAAATAAATAAATAAATAAATAAATAAAACCATCCCCATGATCATTTCTTACAAAACAATAGTATTGCATCACATGCATCACAATTTGTTCAGTAATTCTCCAATGTATGGGAACTCCTTTGGTTTTGAATTCTTTGCCACTATATAAGAAACTGCTATAAATGTTTATATAGATATAGACATAGACATAGACATAGACATAGACATAGACATAGACATAGACATAGACATAGACACAGACACAGACACAGACACAGACACAGACACAGACACAGGTATAGGTATAGATATAGATATAGATATAGATATAGATATAGATATAGATATAGATATAGATATAGATGAGTCCTTTTCCTATTTTTAAAATCTCTTGGGTAGAGGCATAAGAGTAGTTTGCTGGGTAAAAGAATATGTACAATTCAATGCCTTTTAAGGCATAGTTCCACAATGCTTTCCAGAATCATTGGACCAGTTCATAGCTTCATCAACATTGCATCACTGTGCCTATTTTCCCACAGCTCTTCCAGAATTTATTTTTCCTTTTCTGTCATCTTTACCAATTCAATGGATATGAGGTAGAACCTCAAAGCTCTGCTTTGATTTGCATTTCTCTAGTGATAAGTGATTTGGAGCACTTTTTCTACATTTGTTGACATCCATTCTTTGCTCGTATCCTTTGACTAGGAGGGCTCTAATTATTAAGCCATTTTCATCTCCATCAAACCTATATCTGCCTTTCTGAAATGTCCACCCATTCACTCTTCCTTGTTCTGCCCTCTAAGACTGAGGAGAATTGATTCCATTTCTCTTCTATAGGAGAGCTCCTCAAATGTTTGAAGAACTCCATGAATTTTCTATCTTCTCGAGGCTAAATACCTCTAATATCCCCAAAAGATCTTTATATGGCTTTGAATCCAGTCCCTTCATTATCATTATTATTATCATTATCATGGGAATCCCTTTCCAGGAGCTCTCTAGCTGGTCAACATTTTCACCAAAGTGTGTCACCAACTTAGATGATCTCCACCTTCTCTCAAATCCTATGATGCTTGTCTCATGAATTTCTGTGGTTGAAAGGGACCTTAAGGTTCAGCTAGCACAACGCCCTCATTTTACAGATGAGGGAACTGAGGCCCAGAGAGGACTAATAATTTGCCCAATTACTTGATTGACTAAATTACATAATTTTATCAATACCATTTATTAAGTGTGTTCTGGGGCAGGGGTGGGAATGAAACAGTTTCTAAGAGCTTATATTTTATTAGAGGAAACAAAATGAAACATATCCAAGTGATTACATACAAAATAAATACAAAGTAAATGGGGGAAGAGGAAGGGCAAAAGTGGCTAAGCTGGAATTTGAACCCTGATTCTGAGCCTAATTCCAGGGTTCTTTCCACTTCCTTCTCTGAATTTCTTTAATATATATCATCTCATCAAACTTTGTGACTGGTAGGGACCTTAGAGGTCTTGCCTAAAGCCCTCATTTGGTAAATGAAGAAACTGAGAGCCAGAGATAGAATATGACTTGTCCACAATCACCCAGCTAGTAACAGATGAGCTGGGATTGAACTGAAGTCCTTTGACTCCAAATTCAGAGCTTGTTCGGCTCCTTTTATTTTGTTGGTCTTGAACTTCTCTTCCAAGTTCGAAGGGAACATGGTCTATTCTATTGGAATTTTCATGTGCAACGAATGGAATGGGTTTGTGACATCCTCCATGCTAATCACATACGTTATGCTGCTCCTATGCTTATAACATTCAAATATTCAGCTCTATCATAGGGTCTCTTGGGCTTCAAGCTGAGTGACTGAATGGTGGTTACCACAGAGAGGACCAAGAATCTCCCATGTGGATCTTCAAGGCTCTACAAAATGTGGCTAGTTTTGCTTTAACCTCAACTCTTAGACATCTTTGAGCCTCAGTTTTCCCATCTGCAAAATGAGATTATTCTTTCCTACTCTAAACTTACAGATTTTGGATCTCATGACCCCAGGATGCTGTGGCCAGGAGAGAAGGAACATGAACACGTGAATGTGGTGTGGTGGAGTGTGTTGAACACAGAGCCAGGAGAGGCCTGAGCTCAAGTGCCTGATCTGTCATTATCAGTGGAAGCAAGTGATTTCCCTTCTCAGCATCTCTAATGTGTGATGATCACACAGAGGTGCCTTGGCCCCCTCCTAGAGTTGTTTTCAATCAAGGGCTTTGTGAACTTGAAAGCCCAATAGAAATACGAGTTACCACAACCCATTTCTTCAGGACTCGGTGCTCAGGCTCAGGACTGGTGCTGCCTGGCAATGACAGGAGGCAATGGGGAGGCAATGGCCTGCTATTACCTTTCTTTAGCAGAACAAGTCATTTTTCTGCAATCAGGAAGCATTGATTTCTTGCAAAATGTGTCTAAAGATTTTTTCCAGAAAGGTAGATTTTTTTTAACTAGCAGAAGAGTTTCATTTAATTACCTTGTGAGATATTTGAACACCAGCAGCATCTTCCTGCTGAGCCATTGACTTTAAAGAGGTTAGTAGTGATTTCCACATTACTAAAATCACCTTCTTTCCCCAAAGTCAGACACCCAATGGAGTTAGTCTCAGCCTCAGGGCCAGCTTCTGGTTAATGATGTCTTCCAGTCCCAGCTTCACCTTTCTATACCTTCTCCCTCCATCCCTGCCATGACTTACTCTCAGGAAGGGCTCAGAGATCATAAGATCCCAGATCTACAGCTGGAAGGGACCTTGGAAACCATCAAGTTCAACTCCTTCATTGGACACTTTAAGAAACTGAGGTCCAGAGAGGTTAAGTGACATGGAATATTGGAATCCCAGATCTAGAGCTGGAAGAGACTCTGGAAGGCATCAACTTCAACCTCATCACAGTGCAGCAGAGCAGCCGTGTATAAGGAAGAGGAAAAGGAGAAACATATATAAGGAAGAGGGGTAGATTTAGGAGGAGGGGAAGTGATTCACCCTAGAAAAAAGGTATCTGCCCTTGCTGTCTCTCCTTCCTCTCCTCTCACTCACTTCTCAGTGGTTGTCAGCCTGGCTTCCAACCTTATCATGCAAATGAAACTGCTCTTTTTAATGACCAGTGCTCTCTTAATTGGCAAACCCAATGGCTCTTTAGCAGTTCACGTTTCTCTTGACTCCTATTGTCCTTGGACCCCTTCTCTGGCTTGGTCTTTTCAGGATCTCTTCCTATCTATCTGACCATTCCCCGGTTCTTCATCTGTACTGGGTGCCCTAACTGGGAGGCCTCTACCAAGGACCTGTCCTGGGTCGTCCTTCTCTTTCTCCTCTCTCTCTCTCTGGGTCTCCTTGCCTCTCGGTTTCTATTCCTCTCTGTCGCTCCCTTTCTTTCTTCACCATCATCTCAGACAGAGTTGAAATGTTTTCTCTTTGCTTTGCAGCCCTAGCCTAAAAGGGCTCATTATCTCTAACAGACATTTCTAACTGGATGCCCCACAAGCATCTGAAACTCCACAGTCTATGTCGAATTTCATTCTCTTCCTCCGAAGCTCCAACTTCTTCTAAAACTCTCTCTCACTATCAAAGTAATTCCTTTCTTCCAGTCAATCAATCAATCATCACATATTTATTAAGGACCTACTACGGCTCGGGCAGTGGGCTAGGCACTGGGGATGGTCATTACAAAGAATAAAATAGTCCCTCCTCCCCTTGAGCTGACATTTGAATGGGAAGACATCAAGATCATGAACAGATACATAGAGCACAAACGCAAAATCAGTAATTCCAAAAAGGCTCAAAGCACTTAAGTACCAGGATGTTAGGAAGGAGGGGTTCAGGTAAGATTTCCTGTAGAAGGGGGTGCTTGAGAAAAATCTTAAAGGAAAAGCGGGATTCTTGGGGAAGGGGAAGAGGGAGGGCAGTCCAGGTAGGTGGGATGGACAGCCAGGGCAAAGACTTGGAGAGGGGAGATGGAGGGTCACCTGTGAGGAAGACCAGTTTGGTTTAATCACAGAGTGTTGCAGAGACAGTAATGCCCAATGAAGCCAGAATGGTTAAGCTGGGGGGGGGGGGCGGGAGGGCTTTAAAGATTAAACAAGGGCATTTGTATTTTGTCTTAGAGGCTAGGAGAAGCCGCTGGAGCTGGCTGGGTAGCAGTCCTGGGATTGGATGTGCCCTTGAGGAAGGCCATGCCAGCAGCAACAACATGGGGATGGGCTGGAGTGGGGAGAGAATTGAGGATCTCGAGGAGAGGTGATGAGAGGCTGAACTGGGGCGGATCTGTGATCATTTGGGGATGAAGAGATCAGCAGCAGCACCAGAGAGAAGGTTTCAGTTGAGTGATGAGTCAGAAGACAGATTGCAAAGAGCTGAGGATTGAGTGAGAGGAAAGAAAGTAGAGGCAGCTGGGTAGACAATTTATTCAAAGACGTTGGCTGGGAAAGGAGGAAGCAGTATAGGATGATGGTGGAGGCGGCGGGCTCCGACAAAAGCTTTTTTAAGCCTAGGGGAGGCTCGGGCATTTCTGAAGGCAGCCAGGAAGGTACCTCCGTTTACAATTTCCCTGTTGTCCTCCGCAAATCATTCTTCCTCACCTCCCAGATCCAAACAGTCGCCATGTCTTCTTCACAGCATCTCTTCATCCACCTCCTTCCGTCCATTCACACAGACAACACCTGGATTCAGGACCTCTTTACCTCTCACTTGGGTGGTGGCAGCAGCCTCCTAACTGGTCTCTCTGCCTCAAACCTCTCCTCTCTCTTAGTCTTCATTCCTCTCCGGGCTCTGTCTCCCTCCCTGGGCTTTCTCTACCACGGCCCAAGATGGGCACCCATTTACCCCCTTTTCAGCTTCCTTTTATAAAAATGTTCTCTTCCCCCATTCGAATGTAGGCTCCTCGAGGCCAGGGACTGTCTTTCTTCTTGTATTTGTATTTCCAGCATGTGGAACAGTGCTTGGCACATACAAATATTTGTTGATTTGAATCTCTCCAAATCATCCTCCACAAAACCACCAAAATATTTTCCCCAAATCCCTGACTGATCAAATCCCTCCTCCATTTGGTCTAAAAGCCAATGGCTCTCCATTACTTTTTTTAAAAACCTAGCTGTGCAGGGGGCAGCTGGGTAGCTCAGTGGATTGAGAGCCAGGCCTAGAGACAGGAGGTCCTAAGTTCAAATCTGGCCTCAGACGCTTCCCAGCTGTGTGACCCTGAGCAAGTCACTTGACCCCCATTGCCTACCCTTACCACTCTTCTGCCTTGGAGCCAATACACAGTATTGACTCCAAGACGGAAGGTGAGGGTTTAAAAAAAAAACAACAAAATCTAGCTGTGTCACCCCATAACTTTTAAAATCCAGAACAATAAGCTACTCAAGGGCAGGTACTGTTTCATTTCTACCGTTGTGTCCTTTGCCAAGTACAATGTCTGACAGTAATAACTAACCATCTGATTTGTGGCCCTGGAATGAAAAGAGCTAGCTAGAATTTACATAGCATTTTAATGTTTGTGAAGCACTTTCCAGATATAATCACATTTGATGCTTTGAGGTAGGTGTGTTATTATCCCTATTTTATAGATAAGGAAACTGAGGCATGGAGTAAGTTAAGTGGCTTTCTCAGGGTCACAGAGCTAGGAAGTATTTGAAGTAGGATTTGAACTCAGGTCTTTCTAAATCTAAACCCAGTATGTTTTTTCCTATGTTATGCTGTGCAGATAAATTTTTATTGATTAATTGTGGAGGAGACTGAAACTCAGAAAGAGTATATAATGTGTCCAATGTCACACAGACATTATAAGAAACAGACAGGATTCAAACCCTGATCCTTTTGGAGTGGTGATAAAGAGCACTGAATTTGGAACTGGAAGAACCGGTGGATAAACACTATTGAGCCACCAAGATGCTAGTGAAACAAAAATCCTTCCTAGATGGATGGCAGATGATAACCACCCACCTAGAGAACTATCCAGGCCTTTACAAAGCACAAACCCCTTGACTTTAGAAACAAAGTTTAATTCTATAATGGGAGTCAAGGGAAATGAGAGGTAATTTCCTAAAACCATGTATCTAATCTCCATCCACCCACTTTCACCTCACGGTGAATTAGTTCTTCTCCTAGAGAATTCCCTCAAGCTACTCTAAACTCCTTATCTCTAACTAAAACCTCCAAATCCCAGCTATCTGACTATAAGCTAGCCTAATTAATATGGATTACAAAAAAGGATAAACAGGAAGGACTCCCAGAAGTATCTGAGCCCTTACCTAAAGCCTGGGGTTGCTCCTAGTAATACCCAGAGTCCCAGATGACCAAACTCTGGGTTTTACCTTCACCAGTGGATTTCTGACAGACAGATCTCAGGCAGATGGTCTCTGTACTTCAGGGAAGAGCAATATACTCCAAGGCAAATATGCCAACACAGGAATCACTAATCTTTCCACAAAATTAGGGTTCCCAGTGAAAATGCCAAAGCAAAAGATCCTCTTTCCTAGCTCAGTCAAAACCAGATTCAGAGCGACCATTAATTTCCAGTAAAAACTCCCAAGATCCTTTTCTCCTTGTCAGAATCTTCTCCTAGGACTTGTATTCAAATTCTCCTCCTTTCCTCTTAAAGCTAAATCTATGAAATTTACCCTAATTCTTACTTACTTCCTACACTAGATTTGGAGTAAAGGAAGACCTATGTTTAAATCTCTCTGCAAAAAAAAAAAAAAATTACTGACTCTGTGACCCAAAATACTAGTAAAGAGCCAGCCCAGTTGAACAAACGAGCTGGCTTAATGAAAACCTTCTGAAGGAGACAAGACATCAAGACCCTGTAGTTCCAGCATTGTGAGTTGCCTTGGGCATATGTATCCCCTACACACATGTCTAGCTCTTATGATACTTTAAGTTCCTGACTACTCTTTCTCAACCCAGGACAACTGAGGGAAAGCATGCCCCTAGTATCTGAGCAAATAGTATGCTTGTCATAGTATTTATTTTTTTTAAACCCTTAACTTCTGTGTATTGGCTCCTTGGTGGAAGAGTGGTAAGAGTGGGCAATGGGGGTCAAGTGACTTGCCCAGGGTCACACAGCTGGGAAGTGTCTGAGACTGGATTTGAACCTAGGACCTCCCATCTCTAGGCCTGACTCTCCATTCACTGAGCTACCAGCTACCCCTTGTCATAGTATTTAAACAAATGCCTTTACTAAAGAATTAACTGAGTCTACTAGCTGATTGTTGAGAGGTAGCACACCAGTGGGGGTTTGTGAGCTAACATTTATAAAGATAGTCACCTACAGAGTTAGAACCTTTCAAGAAGTAACAGCCACCCCTTTGGGGGCCCAACCAACCATGTGAGTAAGACAAATGAGCTCCAAGAGGGTGTTAAAATATATGTGTTATTCTTTTCATACTTTAAACCCTAATTAAACATTATTATTATTACTAGTCAAGTCATTTTCCTACTCTGTTTCTGAGTCTCTTCATAAGGAGACTGCCTTAGGGGATTGCAAAGTTTCCTTCCAACTCTAGATCTTGTTATAGTATGGTCCTCTGAGATGGAAGGATGGTGTGGAGCAATAGTGTCAAACTCAAATAGAGATGCTATCTGATGGGAACTGGTCGTGTGACCCTGGGAAAGTCACTTAACCACTCTAGACAACTGTCTAATGCTATGAGTTGCCAAAGTTTCCTAACCTGGGAGTTCCCTGGACTAAAGAAACTAGAAGTTCAGCCATTATCTCTAGCACATCCCTCTAAGATAAATGTGGCTTAAGTTCCATGGTGATTGTAGTGCAGAGGTGTAATCAACCCTGCAAAGGCTAACTGCAGAATTTCTGACAGTTAAGAGGGTTTAGAATCCTGACTAAGAGCAGTTGATCCCGGAGCCTTGGACAGAGCTGAAGGGCCAACTGAGCTCAGTCTTTTGGCTGAAACCTGGCCTTGATTCTGTGCCTTTTCTCTTGAGATTTTGTTACTTAGCTGATTCCTCTGGATCTCCCTGACCTTCCCTATTCCATTCCCCATTTCCTTTGCTAATTTCCTGTGGGTTTTGGGAGAAGGGTGGATTTGGTGGTAGCAATCAAACTTTGAAGACTTAGTTTTTCCCCATAGTCAAGTAGGGCTTACCTTTGATACAAATTATCTCCTGATTCATTGTATATAACTTCCTTAACCTTAAAGGCAACAAAACTTCCGGGGGGGCTGAGTGAAAGCAGGCTCTTTCTCTGTCTCCCATTCCTCTGTCCCTCCCTCACCTGGAGCTTCTCCCTAGGGAGTTGTTAGAGAAACCTTGTATCCCTCCTCCTTTATAATCAACCCTGAAACTTAATAAACCCTGTTGTCATTTAATCAAACCTTTTGCTAAATCATTGGTTGAATGATAAAAGAGGGATAAGGAGAGAAAGGAATAGTTTCTCTTTGGGTCCTGAGGGGAGCTGGAGGCTTCCATCTTGGAGGAAGTGGTGATCTCTATACTTCCTCTGAGAAACCCGTCTATTTCACAGACAGGGAGGAGCCTTGAGACTGTCTGTGTGAACCTGAGAAACTGACTAGAAAGCCCTCTAGTTAGTTTCAAACCATTTCTGGCTGGCCCCAACCTTTGTCTGTGGAAGTGCCCTTCCTACCTGGAAGGCTCAGCCTGTTTCCCTTCAGTGTCCTCCGTCTCAAGCCTGTGTACCCAGTCTCTGTATCCCTGTTGCAGCTGCCTGCCCAACTACCTCATCTTCTCCCCTTGCCACTCATTATACTTCATTGTCTTATATTTCCCTAAACTCAGCGGTTCCCTTACATCTCTCCTACCACCTCAATCTATTATCTCCACTATTGTACCCTCCTTTCTCACCTACTGACTTAGGGACCCACAAACCCCATCCACTTGCTTTATTCCCTTATTACATGACCAATTAGGTCTAATTTAGTCAATCATAAATATTTATTAAACACCTACTATGTGTCAGACACTGCTAGGTAATGGGAAAAAATATAAAACCCAAGTGGTGCCTGCCCTCAAGAACCTCACCTTTTATTGGGGGAAACAATGTCATCTGGTCCAATTCTATCATTTTTACAGATGAGGAAAACTAAGGTTTAGTCCCTCTTCCAAGGATTTCTGGTAGATATGGGGTAGAATTGGAACTCAGATCTAGAATTTGAACTCTGGAGCCAGGACTCTTAATCTCTCCACCAAACTATGTTCAACAATCAATAAACAAACATTCACTAACCATCTATTCTGTGCAGGGCACTGGGCTAAGCCCCAGTAATATAAATAAGAAAAAGGCAGTCCCTGCCCTCAAGGAGTTTACACAATCAAAGGAGTTGGGGGGAGGGTTGGGGGGACAATATATAAAAAGAAGCTAAAAAGTGAAAGCAATCAGAGCCGCTGAGGACCTCCCTCCATGATTGTTCTCTCCTAAGAAGCACCTTGGCACAGGTTGACTGCTCACCCCTCCTTTAGCACCCTTCTCTCCCCCCACCCCCAACTTTGGCTTGCACTTGGGGTCTTTCAGCAGCCACCAGGGCTGGGCTGGGCTCTGTATCATTCATTCTCTGCTCATTCTCCAGGATGTGGCATCTTTGACTCCCCTCCAGCAGGAGGCTTGTTGCTCCTCAGAGGACTGGGACAGTCCCATGATCTGTAGATGGGGTTAAGGAGGGGAAAGTCCCCTGAGACCCTGGTGGATGAAAAACCCATAAAGAAAAAAGAAACCCAGCAACCCCCAGGGGAGCTGTAGTGCTGCCTGGAAGGCCAATCAGGGTCTTCACATTCCTAGGCTCAGGAGGCATAGTTCTCATGGTGTCAATGTTGGCTTTGTTGTTCTTTCAGTCCCCACTTCATTTGCCTTCCTACATGTGCCATGAACATTCACAGGGCACTGGGATCAGTAAGATAGCCATTGCCTGAGAGGAGTGACCAGCTTCCTAGAAACTTTTTGCCAGTCAACAGATACTAACGACAGAGACTTTCATACATGAGACTTGGAAGGGTTCTCGGTTCTGTTTTTTTTTTTTTTTCCATGTTAAAAAGTGTTCCTTGAAGCCAGGCCTAGAGACAGGAGGTCCTAGGTTCAAATCCCGCCTCAGACACTTCCCAGCTGTGTGACCCTGGGCAAGTCACTTGACCCCCATTGCCTACCCTTACCACTCTTCCACCTATAAGTCAATACCCAGAAGTTAAGGGTTTAAAATTAAAAAAAAAAAAAATTTAAAAAAAAAGTATTTCTTGAATAGAAGAAGATTGAGAACTGCCCGAGTGATCTTGGCTGAACTATTTAATTTCTCCTCCCTTCCTCCACTTTTTTTATATTTACTACCTGAGTGGCTTCAGGAATCCCACTTAATTTCTCTAAACCTCAGTTTCCTCATCTGTAAAATGGGGTTGAATCAGATGGTCTGAGTTTCCATCAGGATGTAGCCGGTCCTCTTTGAAAACAAAGGATGCACACCATCAAGATCTAGGATCCTGGGAAATCATTCATCTCCAAACATCCCAGCGGAGAGATGTCTCTGCATCTCCTGTTAGGGACCTCAGCCCCCAAATCCCCAGGAGAAATGTGCTTTAGGGATGGAGGGGAGGGAAACAGGCCAGATGGGTCACCCTACAAATCTCTTTTCCCTCAGTCCCAATTCAGTGATTGTGTCCTGGATTAGTGGCCAACAGAATAGTTGTGATGGGAGAGGACAGAAGACCTTGGGCCCCTGAGGTGGAAGGGAGCTACCCCCCTGGAGGGGCCTGGGAAATGGAAGCAAGGAGGAGAAGCCTGCCTGGCCATTGACAATTTTGAGACCTAGGCGTTCCTTGCTTGTCTGGAGTCAGATTCACACCCCATGTTGACTCAGACTGAGAACCAAAGAACACTTCTCCCCAAGTCCCCTATCCACCCCCATATAGGCAACCACACTGAGCCCTCAGTCTTCCTACTTCTGTCACTGAGCACCCGTGGGAGGAACAAGACTGGGGCCTCTGTTGTACAGAGAGGTGTGAGATAAGATATTGACCTCAGCTTACCCATCTTCTTCTGCCTCAGGTGCCTGGGAACTTCCTGTTGCCCTTTTCCTGCCCAGGACCCTTGCCCTCTCCATATTCCCTGCCACCTACCCATCAGCCCTCAATTCCTTAATCTAGAGCTGGCCAATATAGGAGGCAGTCAGGGATTATGGTTGTTGTTTTTTAAACCCTTACCTTCCATCGTAGAATCAGTAGTGTGTATTGGTTCCAATAATAGGCAATGAAGGTTAAGTGACTTGCCCAGGGTCTCACACATAGGAAGTATTTGAGGTCAAATTTGAACCCAGGATCTCCCATCTCTAGTGGCTCTCCATACACTAAACCACCTAACTGCCCTCCAGCCAAAGCTTTACTGAAATACCCCCAGGGTCTGAAGGAAGAAGATCAATTTGGAGTCAAAGCCTGCCTCTTCCACTTATTTTCTGGGTCTCATTTTCCTCCTCTGTAGAATAGGGCATCTCCTACCAGTACCTGCCTATATCCCAAGGCTGCCATGAAATTCAGATGATAACTTAGACATTAAACTGTTTTGTAAAACATAAGGGGGATGTCCTGAGTTGGAGTGAGATTCTCCAGGGCTGGGGTTGGGATGCCAAGTCTCTTCCTACTAAAAGTTCCAGGAGCCTGGGATTAACAAGGTCATCCATGTGCCCGTGGCCACACATAACCATGGATTTGAGGGGCTGTCTTCTCACAGGCTACATGTGCAGCCTAGCCATTAAGTGTTAGATAAATAAGAATAAGCTCAAAAGTAGTTTCTGGGAGGGAAAAAAATGGCAAAGAAAAAATTGCAAAGATTATTAAGACATGAATCAGCAGAGACTCAGAGAACTGAGCTAAAATGTGGGAGAGCTTTCTTCCAGCTTTCTCAGGTCTCACCCCACACCTCCCCACCATTTCACAATGTCCTACTCCCCCAGGGCCTTACTCCTGACTTCTTCTTCTTCCTCTGATTCCCCCAAAACTCTAGTTCCTATTGTATAGTAAGGACTTAAGAAACTCAGGTTGATCCCAAGGGCTAAAAAACTATGCACAACCATTGATCCAGCAATACCACTACTAGATCTGTATCCCCAAGAGATCAAAGATAAGAGAAAAGGCCATAAATGGACAGAAATATTTCTAGCAACAATTTGTGGTGTTAAAGAAAGAGGGGATGCTCAACAATTAGAGAATGGCTGAAAAGTTGTGGTCTATGATTGTGATGGAATACTACAGTGCCACAAGAACTGATGATTTCAGAAAAACCTGGAAAGACTTATGTTATAAAGAAAGGGTGCCTCCTAGGGGATATGGATATTGGTGAGGACGGAGCTGCATCTCTATATTCCCCTAGGTGCTGGTGATGGGGGAACACCAACTCCAACCACCCTTGCTGGATGTTATAATTGCCCTTCTAAATAACAGTTGCCCAGGAAGGACCCCGAATGGTCAGGTGGATGGGTAACCCTTTCAGGTCCCACCTGGGGTTGGATCAATTAATAATATTGGGCTCTGATTAGCCTTGGATCACATTGTTCATCTGACTGCATTTGCTCCCTCCCCAAGGGTGATATAATGACCACTCAGGAAGGTAATTATTAAATACTTTATGATCTTAATTAGGGAAAGGATAATCAGGATACGGATTGGGGATTGGAGACCCTGTCAATCTAATATCTAATCTATAATCACTCAAGACTGGAGGCTATTGATTCAGTAAAGCTGGAGCTATTGTTCTTTACAACCCCTCTGGTTCAGCTTGGCCAGTGCCAAACCAGAGAGAGTAGTCTGCTCTTGCTGCAGCTGTGATGGTGATTTCCTCTCAGCTTTCTTATTATCAGTTTGGTGATGTATTTGTCTTCACAGCCTTCAGGAAACATTCAACTCCTAACCACCCTTGTCTTCTCAGACCTCCCTTCCTCCCTTTCACCATCCAGGGACCCAGAGACCTAAAGAGCTATGATGATTCAGACCTAAAGATCTAGGGAGATTTAGAGAGAACCAATGACCAATGGTCAAAGACCCAAAGATCAATGGTCCAAGCCCCCTCCCAGATGGCTGTTAGGGGTATTTATACTATGGGGCCAACCGACTTTTGCCCCTGGCTCACAGCATCTGGGAACATTCCAATGTCTCCAACTGGCTCCCCTGTCAATCAAGGTGAGAACAACATTTCCCAAGGTTTGAATATAACATTTACATGAACTGATATAAAGCAAAGGGAGCAGAACCAGGAGAACACTGTATGCAGTAACACCAATATGGTATGATGAACAATTGTGAAAGACTTGTCTACTCTGATTAATGCAATGATCCAAGGCAATCCCAAAGGACTCAGGATGAAAAATGTTCTCTTCCTCCAGAGAGAGAACCAATGGACTCTGAAGGCAGATTGAAGCAGATTTTTAATAATTTATTTTATTTTGTTTTTACAATGTGGATAATGTGGAAATGTGTTTTGCATGACTTCATATGGATAATGAGTATCATATTTTTTGTCTTCTCAATGGGTAGGGGAAGGAGGAATTTGGGGACTGAATTTTTTTAACTAACAGAAAATACATACTTATTGATTGGTCTGTATAGTAGGGGTGGTCAAAGGAGTATCAGGACCCTTCTAGTCAGTGAAATTTAATTCAACAATAATTTATTAAGCAGCAGTTATGTGCTAGGCACTGGGTATGCAGAGACACAAATAAAATAATCCCTGCTTCCAGGGGTTTATCTTCTATAAGGCAATGCAACATATATTCAGATAAGTAAGTTTATACACACACACACACACACACACACACACACACACACACAGTGGTTTTGTATTTAGCATGTGGACTGACACTAGCAACTGGATGAAACAGTCCTTTTTCCTCATCAGAGAGATGCAGGTGATTGAATGAGTAGGAAAAGGACAAGATTTAAGAGTCACAGGACTTCAGTTTGAATTCAGGTTTCTCCCCAACCTAGCTTTTTGATCTTGGGCCAATGATTCATCATCCTGGGCCTCAGATTTCTTATTTGCAAAAGGAAGAAGCTGACCTACTTGACCTCTGCGGCCCCTGCTGGCTCTAAATGTGTGTTCCCGTGGCCTGTGAGGTTCCGTCCTGCTCTGTCTCTGAAGTAGGCTCTCAATAGGTAAGCCGAAATTTTGTGGACTTCCTTGTTTAAGGGTTTGGAAGGAGGAAATGTCCAGCCACAGGGAGGAGTTTGCTCTAGAGGTCATCAGATGGAAGAGAGCCTCAGGGCAATCGGACTATGGGCCCAGAGCCCCAGAATGTAAGAATGCAAAAGGACTTCAGGACTATTTAATCCCACCACTCCTTATTTGACTGCTAGGGACCTTGGAAACCACCTGCTTTCTGGTGAAGGTAGGACTCTGGGGCCTGATCTGGCCCCTACTCAGACCTCATTCTGTGCAGCCTTGTTCCTTCCTCCTGGTGTGTCTACATCTTCAAGGTCCAGCTCAAACTCTTTTCCCTCTGAAAAGCCTCTTACCCTTGTTAAATATCCATTTGCTCAGAATTCATCAATATAAACTTTGACTCAGTGGAGCCAGGCATAGATATATACAGGAGGTCCTAGGTTCACTTAATCCCAGTTGCCTAGCCCACTCTTCTGCCTTGAAACATATTTAGTATCAATTCTAAGACGGAAGGTAAGAGTTTTTAAAAAAGGAACAATACATTTTGAGTAAACTTCCTTGAGGTTAAAGACTGTGCTTAGCATGGTGTCCGCCCAAAGCAAGCTTAATAACATCTAATTGACAAGTTGAATTAGATGATTTAATTAATTGAATTAAATGAATTAGTTCAAGCATTGTGGTCTCTAAAGTCCATTCCTACTCTTGATTCTGTGAAGTGAACCACCCAAGGCAGGGACAAAGCATTTTCTGGGTCCTTCCACTATTGCCTTCCTTCCCAGCTCCCCTCCCCTTGCTTATAGGGGGGGACTTCTGTCTTCTGCTAGAGAAACTCCCTCTCCAGTTTGCTTTGACTCACTGTGACCCTCTTTACATACTTAAAAGGTCTAAGTAAGCACAGGTGAAAGCCCAACATGCTCAGCTTCTAGCAGCAGCAGCAGCAGCAGCAGCCCTTCTCAGGGTTATACAGCAACAACATTTTCATTTTTGTCTTGGAAACTAACTTTTGCTCCTATTCTGAAATCATTGGGGCTGCTGTGGTCCATCAGGCATTGTTGGGAGAAACAACGAACCGCCATGGTGCCAACAGCGAGTGGATCTTGGGGTGCATTCTGCAACTAGTGAAGTCTGCCAGTGTCTCTGGGAGCATTCTAGATCCCTTTTCTTAAGTTCTATATCATCTTTTTTTTTTTTTTAAACCCTTGTACTTCGGTGTATTGTCTCATAGGTGGAAGATTGGTAAGGGTGGGCAATGGGGGTCAAGTGACCTGCCCAGGGTCACACAGCTGGGGAGTGTCTGAGGCCGGGTTTGAACCCAGGACCTCCCGTCTCTAGGCCTGGCTATCACTCCACTGAACTACCCAGCTGCCCCTATGTCATCTTTTAAAAAAAAAAAACCCACAAAAACCTTATTTTATGTCTTAGGATCAATACTAAGAATTGATTCCAAGCCAGAAGAGCAGTAAGGGCTAGGCAATGGGTGTTAAGTGACTTGCCCAGGGTCACACAGCAAGCAAGCATCTGAAGTCAAATTTGAAACCAGGACCTCTCATCTCTTGGCCTGACTCTCAATCTCGTGAGCCACCTAGAGGCACCCGGGGCTTATCTATTTAAAGCCCTGCATCCAATTTTGTTCATCCCATAAGGTTACTGCTGTAATAGACTGATTGGATCTAAGAGAAGCAAACCAAGCAAGGCATGCGCCTCCGAGGTGGAATTCAGAATGAGCCCAGGAAGAATCTTGAGGAAATGACTGTTGGGGAGGGGCCAGAGTGAAGAGGGGAATTCTGTGGCAGATAGCCCAACTGCCGCACTACTGAACCTTGGATGGGTCAGATGGTGATCCTGGGAGAACCTGGTGCTCCAGAACCCCCAAAAGAGAGGATTTCCTTGAGTATCACAACTGCCCTAACTAGCCAATCGTCTCAATGATCTACCAACATCATTTGCCATCTGAGAGGAGATAAACATAGCAGTTACTCCATTTGGCCAAAAAGCCTGGAATCCCACGGGGAGTGGGCTCTGGGGGCCCTTCTGAATCTGCTTTATCCACATCCCTGTTATTCCCTCAGTTTAGTGCAGTGATGGGCAAACTTTTTAAAGAGGGGGCCAAAGGAAAGGAAATGCTCATCTGTCAGTCTGTTTCTAAGGCAACTCTTTCGAAGTTTCATGGTACTGTACCCTTCTGGTTGTATTCATCAGATTAGGAATAATGTTGTGTGGCTGGATAGAACATTTCAGGGGGCCACATCTGGCCTGCAGGCCATAGTTTGCCCGTCACTGGTTTAGTTGATTAGCTTATAGGGTAGGAGTTATTGAGGCTCTACTGAAGAATTCTAGGACTGCTCACCCCAGAGAGAAACTCATTTGGCTAGACAAGCTGAACCTTGACCCTCCATCCTGAATCCCCAAATCCTTCCCTTAATCCTTGAATTCCTCTAACCTCAGAGAAATCCTTGCTTACTATGTTAGGCAAAGTTTGGAATAGTGACTTGGGAGAGGCTGGCCAAAGGGTGGAAAAGAACATTTTACTCCAGCTTGGAGGGAAAACCATTTGGGGGGACTGGGGAGGTCTTAGCCACCCAGTGGCTCTGGGTCCTGGGCACAGACCAGTTAGGTCTCAAGCGATTCCTAACACATTCCTTTATCATCTCCTCAACATCCTTTCCATTTTGGGGAGCCCCCTCACGAACTACACCCCAAAGGTCTTCCCAGTAGGAGGGGGAGTGAGTAGCTTTGGCCCACATATTCCAGTCAGGTGGGGGTCACCAGAGCACACTCCATCTCTCCGATACCCCTCCTTCATACACTGCCTTGGTTTCCCTTGGGAAAAGGTGTTCCCTCTTCATAAAGAGATGGAGTGCTAGCAGCTTGTTTGTCTATTATCTCATTAGCCCTGATTTCTGTGACTACCTCAACCATGAAGAACCAAATCCACCTTCCCTTACATGGGTCATCCTCCAGACCTGGAATGCTCTCGCTCTTTAGCTACAACTCTTAGAATTCTTGGCTTCCTTTGAGTCTCTGCCCAAGGATCACCTCCTCTCTGAGGCCTGCCATGATCTCTTCCCCATGACTGATGCCAGGCCTACAATCGTTACTCATCTACTTTGTACATATTTGATATTTGACTGTTACTTTTGCTTCTCTTCTTTCTCATATTTGCCTGTTAGATTTGTTTCTGTTATTCTCAAATTAAAAGAATAGGAGATTCTGAAGGTCAGGAATTTCAGTTCTCTTTTGCATTCCCAGAAGCTGACAAACCCAGGAGCTGACACATAACACTTGGTAAGTGACTGATGAATGAATGAATGAATGAATAAACGAATGAATAAATGAACGAATCAATGGAATGATCGCTGGGGTGATATAGCCTATAGGTAGAGCACGGAGATCTTTTCTGTGACGTCTGCCTTCCACCCATGCTTTCTTCTGGCTCATACAAGATCGCCCAGTCTGAAAGGGCATTGGCTTTTGTAATATAGGATTATTAACTTTGCCATGTTGGCTTGGGGCAACCCATCACTTTGCTCTACCCCAGGAACTCAGGAAAATTCTGCACCTCAGCTTCCTCACTTATAAAATGAAGGGATTGGACTAGATGATCTCAGATTTCTCAGAAGTCTAATCTATTATCTTAGGATAACTCCTATTTTGCAGATGAGGAAACTAAGTCTTAAAACTGTCCCAGGGATGGGCCAGAATAGAGGCCATCAGGAGCTAGCAGGTAGATTGTGGGTGATGTTGTGGGTTCCCCTTCCACCCCAACAGTGGGTTTCCTTTAATTGTTTTTTCCATTTTTTAAAAACTGTTAACTTCAGTCTTGGAATCAATACCATGTATTGGTTCCAAGGCAGAAGAGTGGTAAGGGTCAGGCAGTGGGGGTCAAGTGACTTGCCCAGGGTCACCCAGCTGGGAAGTGTCTGAGGCCAGATTTGAACCCAGGACCTCTCATCTCTAGGCCTGGTTTTCCATCTACTGAGCCACCCAGCTGCCCCCAACATTAAAAACAAGGGGACAGCTGGGTAGCTCAGTGGATGGAGAGCCAGGCCTAGAAACAGGAGGTCCTGGGTTCAAATCTGAATCAGACACTTCCCAGCTGTGTGACCCTGGGCAAGTCACTTGACCCCCACTGCCTGGCCCTTACCACTCTTCTGCCTTGGAACCAATACACAGTATTGATTCTAAGACGGAAGGTAAGATTTTTAAAAAATGTTAATAATCTGATGCATGTGCAAAAACAAATGGAATTTTTAAAGCTTCTGCTGAAAAGAGGATGTGGTCACGCACGGCTCTGGTTTTGTATATATATGACTGCTAAACACATTCAGAGAGGAGTCCAGAGACTCAGGTGCTGGCTCGCTTGATCACTGAGACTGGAGGTACTGTAACCTGGGGCCACACCCTGACTTGACACCTCATCGGGTGGAGGGAAGGGGAAGAAGAATTGGGGAGTCAGGCAGCCAGAGGTCTAAAAGAGTCAGAGGGGGAGCTGGAATTAGCATGGAAGATCGCGGGAGGCTCATTAGGGGTTATCTAGTCTGACCTCCCTCCCCATCTCCTACTGTACAGAGGAGGAAACCACAGCTGTGCTCTGGAGAGACGTGGGGAGGACTTCTGGTTAAGGTTCGAGAAAAGGACCGAAACTTTCCAGATCCTAATTCTTCTTCAAATCTCAGCTCAGCTGGGCCACCCCCATGAAATCTTTCCTCCTGATATCTCTCATTAGTGAATGTGTGTCCTTTCTCTGTTTCTGCCCCGTCACTCTGCCTCACTGGCTGTCTCTGTCCCTTTCTTGTACTCTTGCTCTCTCTGTCTCTTTGTCTCACTCTCTTTCTCTCTGTCTGTCTCTGCGGCTGTCTCTCTGTCTCTCTCTTTCTCTGTTTCTCTCTCCTCATCATTATCTCCATTCTTCTCTGTCCTTTCCTCCTCTCCTTCCAGACTTGTGATTATATCATTGCATCCATGTGGGGACCTCCCAGAGAGAAGATTCCCTCCCCCTAGATAGGTCAGCAACCTCCCGCTCATTTGTCATCTCGGAGAGTTTTGTGGGGCACTGAGGCATTAAATGTCTGCCCCCGGGGCCACACTGTGACGGCTCACTCCTCGGATATTCCTACAACTCTTGGATCCGTCTTTTGCTTATTCTCCTACTTTACTAACCAGCTTTCTTTCTTCTTTTTTTTAAGGGGAGGGAGGAGGCCTGACCTGTGATTCTGTTGATCTAGAGAATCCCCAGTGAGGAAAGTCTTGGCATTTCAGCACCTGCTCTGCAAATATCTCTGCTTTTATTTAAAAAAATTTTTTTTAAACTCTCACCTTCCATCTTAGAATCAATACTGTGCATTGGTTCTAAGGCAGAAGAGTGGTAAGGGCTAGGCAATGGGGGTGAAGTGACTTGCCCACAATCACACAGCTGAGAAGTGTCTGAGGTCAAATTTGAACCCAGGACTTCCCATCTCTGGGCCTGACTCTCAATCCACTGACACACCCAGCTGCCCTCATATCTCATAACTTTTAGAGAATTGCCCAGAGTGCTGAAAACATACGTGACTTTTCTAGGGTCATAGCCAGGCTGAGTCAGGGGCAATCTTTGAACCCAAGCCTTCTTGACTTTGAGTCCAGTCATACCCTGATATCCTGTCTCACTTATAATAGGGTTAGTGTCCAGTGTTCCCCCAGTGGAATATAAACTCCTTGAGAGGAACAACTGCATAACTTTTGTATTTATTTTTGTATCCCTACCACCTGATATGATTCTTGGGCCCTTGAACTCTCTGTGTGATGAGGCTGAGCCTCCAGGAACTCTAAGACTTAGCCACTAAGTTACATTAGGTTGAGGCCCATATTGGTGGGAGCAACACCCTCAGTGTGGAAATCTCAAGTCCTTAACTTTTAGAATATTTCCCTAGCACTTTGCACACAGTAGGTTCTTTTAAAATGTTTTCTCAATTTGAACTCAGGTCTTCTGGACTCTAAAGCCTAGCCCCCTTTCCACTACATTCACTAGCTCTTCTATAAAAAGTATCTGCTGAAGATTTGGGGTTTCTTTTTAAAACTTCTCTTCTGCTTTTCCTCTGGAGAGATCTTTCTTTTAAAATAAGGAAACAAACATCTGACATTTCCATTGATGAAAAGTCTCTTTTTTCCTAACCACTTCCCTCCCTTCTCCCAATTTAGAAAGCAAGAAAAAAGTCACAAATACATTTCCATATTGGCCTGTCTGCACACAGTTGTTGTTTTTTATGTACCTTTCCGGCAGAAGGTAGGTAGCATTCTTCATTACTCATTCTCTGGAATTACGATTGGTTTTTGCATTGATCAGAGCTCCTAAGTCTTTTGTCTTTACTATATCATTATTATGTATAAATTATGGTTTATTCCTGGTTCTTCTCACTACACTCTGATCAGTTCATAGAAGTCTTCCCAGGTTTCTCTGAAGTCATTCCATCACCACTTGGTCCAAGTCAATAGTAATCCATCAAATCCATTTACTATAAGTTGTCCAGTCATTCTCCAACTGATGGGTACCCTCTTGAAAGTGAGAACTTGGGGGAAAGGGAGAAATCTTTTATTTTTATTTTTATTTTGGATATTTTCTCCTAGTTACATATTTCATGTTCTTTCCCTCCCCTCCTCCCAGCCCCCTCCCCCCACAGCCAACACACAATTCCACGGGGTTTTACATGTGTCGTTGATCAAGACCTAATTCCATATTATTGATAGTTGGACTAGAGTTATCATTTAGTATCTGCATCCCCAATCATATCCCCATCAGCCCATGTGATCAAGCAGTTGTTTTTCTTCTGTTTCTCTTCCCACAGTTCTTCCTCTGAATGTGGATAGTTTTCTTTCTCATAAGTCCCTCAGCCTTGCTCTGGATCCTTGCATTGCTGCTAGTAGAGAAGTCTGTTCTATTCAATTGTGCCACAATATATCTGTCTCTGGGCATAAGGTTCTCTTGGTTCTGCTCCTTTTGCTCTGCATCAGTTCCTGGAGGTCTTTCCAGTTCACATGGAATTCCTCCAGTTTATTATTCCTTTGAGCACAATAGTATTCCATCACCAACCGATATCACAATTTGTTGAGCTATTCCCCAATCGAAGGGCACTCTATCATTTTCCAATTTTTTTGCCACTACAAAGAGCGCTGCTATAAATATTTTTGTAAAAGTCTTTTTCCTTATTATCTCTTTGGGGTATAATCCAAGCAATGCTATGGCTGGATCAAATGGCAGATAGGCTTTTAAGCTGAAAGGGAGAAATCTTGAAAGGGAGAAATCTTGAAAGTGCAACCAATTGTAAGAATTCCCCATCCCCTCACCAAATCCCCAGCAGCCATTAATGGTAACTCTGGTAAGGTACCATGATAGATATGTGGTAAGTAGGTAGGTTGGTACGTGGTAGATAGATTTTCACTTCCATGACCTAAGACAGGGGATTCTGGTGGCTGATGTAACTCCTGAATCTTAGCCTCCTCTTAGAGGAGGAAGGATTTCTCAGGTGTTCTGATCCTAGAATACATCCTCACTCTAATTGGGGGGTTTCCAGGAGGGTCCAAATTCAAGAATCCTGGAATCTATTCTTCTAGTCAGAGAAGAGGGGGTAGCTTAGGGCAGCTATCCTTCAAGGTTGCCTGGGGAGCAAGCAGAAGAAGTTGGGACTACAGTCTCCTCTTTGTAGACTAGACCTCTGTAGAGAGCTGTCCTTGCGTGGCTGGCACGTTGGAAGCAGAAGGGACATCTCTAACCCTCTTCTCCAAGGGAGACTTGCATTTCTCCAGGAAGGTCCTCCAGACACCATGACTCTGCTCTCCTCAGAGAGAGGGGTCCTCAGGCTAGACTTATCACCACCTGTTCCCTTAGATATTGTATGTGTGTGTGTGTGGGGGGGTGTCTGATCAAGTTCAAGCTTTCATCTGCTTGCTTTGTCACTGCTATTCTATATCCACGGCTTGATACCTTTCCCACTAAATGAACCAGGTTCCCATCAGCTTCCTGATGAACACACATATCAAATGGCAATAAATAAACAAACAATAGCAAAGAATCCAAATCACAGTGAAACAAAAATCAGAGAAGCCAAATCAGCTCAACAGAGAAAGAGTCCTAGAGCTTACTCAAGGGGAAATTCCCTGAAGTTTCTAATGGAGTGAGCTAGAGACAGAGACACCATGGAGATGGCCAGCTCCTCTCGTGTCCTCCTGGAGTCTTTTCCTGTTGCACCCTTCATTAGGATTGGCTTCTCCCATTTTCCCCCTCAAAGTTGGAAGCCAGAAACACCCAAAGCGACTCAAAGCTAAAAGAGAACTTGAACCTTGAGGAGTCCCTGAAGAGGACTCAAGAAGGCTGGAGTTCTCTGGGTCTCTCCAACCCTGCCCCACCCCTCATGAAGAGCCGGGCATTCATCTTTGCCAATGACAGTCTCATGCCAATGGACTTTGGGACATATGTTATTGAGGGAAGTTTAGAGACCCCCAAATCCCAATAACACAGACAGGGGCTATATAGCTAAAGATGGGAAATTTCTACCACCATCTCCCAGAGAAAGGAGGTGATCATGGACATGGCTCTTGCTTTTGGACAGGGCAATATCTTGGATCAAAAGCCAAATTATGGGGGGGGGGCAGCTGGGTAGCTCAGTGGATGGAGAGCCAGGCCTAGAGATGGGAGTTTCTAGGTTCAAATCTGGCTTCAGACACTTCTTAGCTGTGTGACCCTGGGCAAGTCACTTAACCCCATTGCCTAGCTCTTACTGCTCTTCTGCCTTGGAGCCAATACACAGTATTGACTCCAAGACAGAAGGTGAGGATTAAAAAAAAAAAGCCAAATTATGGAGGAGAAAGGGACCTGGACTTTGTACTCTACTAATATAGTCACCCAGGGCAGGTTCAGTGGGGAGGCGGTTGCCTGTCTGGTGACCCCAAGTATACTTCCCTTCAGTGGGAAGCCAAGCCCTCAGAGGGTCTCTGGGGTGTCACAAAGGGATTCACTGGAATGCCCGGGTACTGCCTGTCTAGCCCCCTCAAATTACATTTCCCTTCCCTGGGAATCCAAACTAACGCGTGTTACTTAAAGGCAGGAGGGGCAGGGCAGGACTCTATGGGGAAGGGGAAGGAAAGGAGTATTTGATTAAGTTTTTACTATGAACCAGACAGTGGGCTCTGCCTTACAAATATTATCTCCTTTGGTCCTCATAATGAATTAAGTGCTATTTTTCTCCCCTTTTTACAGTGGAGGAAACTGAGCAGACAGAAGTTAAGTTACTTGCCCAGGGTCACACAGTTAGTAAAGTTTGATGTTGGACCCATAAGAGAGAGAAGAGTTATACCGATTGTTGATGCGTTCTCTACCTTTGCATATAGGCTTCCCCCCAGGGAGTGCGCTTGTAGCCTTCACCCTTTCCATGGCTGTTGACGTCTCTTTTCACCCACAACCGTAGAAACTTGGGCACAAGCTATAGTCAGACATTTCCCAGAGTCAACGCTGGGTGGCTGCATTTCAACATTGACAAAAAGATTTTGGGGTGGGGGGGGGCAGCTCCTCTAAGATTGAACCTTGTTCCCTGGGATCTAAGGGGCTGGGAGTGCCGAGTCAGGGATGGCTCCCTCTAAGGATGATGCCCAGAGCGCCAGCACGCAGAACCAGCTCGGATGGGCAAGAAACGCCAAAGGAAGCAGAGCGGAGACGGGGAAGAAAGAGATGGGACCACTTGGTGTTCGGTGAGAATGGGATAATGATTCTAAAACGTGGCATGGAAAGGGAGAAACACTCGCCTTTTATCTGCTTCTGATCTTCCCTCTTATGGAGGATCATCTTTGAAAGGACCCCAAATGGCTTAACACCCAACTGAAATCTGAGATAAGGAGGGAAGAGCCAGAAAGCCAGCAGCTGTGGGACCTGGATGGGTACAAGTCCCCGACCCCAGACAAACTGAAGCTCAAGGCACTGACATCATTGACCGACATTGCTGGGTCTGATCATGGAGGGAAGAAGTGAGGATCACATGAAAGCCAGCATGGCTCCTGCTGGTCTTGTTCATGCCCAACTGACCCCCTTTCCTGCTCTAGTCTGGGGGATTGGGGGTTGTTATCAATGGAGTTGACCTCCACCAGCATTGGCAAAGTATTGGCATATGTGCCAGGTTGGCATGGCGGGCTGCTCTGTTCCTCCTCTTCCTAGTGCCCAAGGCCTCTGGCGGCCTCTCAAGGTGAGCACTTCCTCCCTCCGCTCTTTGGGATAACGCGGGGGGACTCCCGGGCAGCTTTAAGTTGCAGTTTGGGCATGTAAACTTGAACACCTTCGCCAGTGCTGACCTAGACTTTGCCATGTACCAGGCACCATGCCAAGCTCTGCGGTTACCAAGGAAATCTCTGCCCTCAGGAATCTCCCAGTCTAATGGGAGAGACAACAGGTGGTAGGGAGGAGGTCACCCAGCTGGGAGCACGATGGGTGGTGGAATGGGCTGACCAGGTGTGAGTTTCCAAGCTGGTTTCATCTGGCCGTGCTCGGCCATGGCCACACAGCTAAGTAGTGCCTGGTACAATTTAAACTACCTCGTGAGACTGGTTTGGGGAAAGACCAATAAATAGCAGTTTATTGAATATGTATCCCTTTATCAATTAGGCCAGCATCAGAACCAATACAGTGACGTATAGCTCTATGGCCCTCTCAAATGATCACCGACTCCTTCACACATAGTTTTATTTTTATTTATTTATTTTTATTTATTTTTTTTTAAACCTTTAACTTCTGTGTATTGGCTCCTAGGTGGAAGAGTGGTCAGGGTGGGCCATGGGGGTCAAGTGACTTGCCCAGGGTCACACAGCTGAGAAGTGTCTGAGGTCAGATTTGAACCCAGAACCTCCCGTCTCTAGGCCTGACTCTCCATCCACTGAGCTACCCAGCTGCCCTCTCTACAACTTTTTTTAAAATTTTAATTTAATTTTATTTTTTTAGACCCTTAACTTCTATGTATTGGCTCCTAGGTGGAAGCGTGGTAAAGGTGGGCAATGGGGGTCAAGTGACTTGCCCAGGGTCACACAGCTGAGAAGTATCTGAGGCCAGATTTGAACCCAGGACCTCCTGTCTCTAGGCCTAACTCTCCATCCACTGAGCTACTCAGCTGCCCCCCACACATAGTTTTAGGAATTCATTATTCAGCCCCTCCCTTGAACATGCCAAGACATTTCTAATTGGTGAGCAGCTAATGAAGAGGTGGCCTATCAAACCGTCCACTCCTGTCCATCCCCATCAGGGGACCGAGGAGGGGTTGCCAGGTGTGTGTGCAGGAAAGAACCCTTCTCCCCGTCACGTATTGACCGAATTCTTTTAGGAAGGAAGGCATTCTTTGGGATCTCTAAAGACAAAGAAAATGCAAAAGCAGTAGACTGGAGGGATCTGTGACCCAGACCCCAGACACAGAAGCACATAGCAGTTCTCCCTGATATTCAGGGATTGGCTAGGGCCACTCTACTCTACTGCTATATGAAAAATAAATTCTGGGGGCGGCTGGGTAGCTCAGTGGATGGAGAGCTAGCCCTAGAGACAGGAGGTCCTGGGTTCAAATCTGGCCTCAGACACTTCTCAGCTGTGTGACCCTGGGCAAGTCACTTGACCCCCATGGCCCACCCTGACCACTCTTCCACCAAGGAGCCAATACACAGAAGTTGAGGGTTTCAAATAAATAAATGAATGAATAAATGAACAAACAAATAAATGAATGAATGAATGAATGAACAAATAAATAATGGTAAAAAAATTTAATTCTCACATGACGGAGATGAAAGAAGAGATGAAAGAAGAAAGAACATCTGTTCTAGCTCCGAGTCACTGCCCCAAGTTTACTTGACCGCAGTTTGGTTGATGCGCCTTCTCCAAGAATGGCCCTTTGGGTAAGCCCCCCGGGCCCCTCACCTCCGCTGCTCTTTGTGTTTCAGGGAGAACATGAGGCCTGGGAACCAAAGCCAGAGCTGCTCCTTCGAAAAAGTCGACGGCCTGATGAAGACGGTGGAGCTGGGCGTCCACATCCCCACTTTCCTCCTGGGTCTCGGCCTCAACGTGCTGGCCATCCGCCGCTTCGCCTCCTTCCTGAGAAGGCGGCAGGAGGAGTACAGGGCCACGTCCATCTACATGATCAATCTGGCGGCCTTCGACCTGCTGCTCGTGCTCTCTCTTCCTCTCAAGGTGGCGCTGGCCCGCGCCTCCTCCTTCTGCACCGTGGGCGAGTGCCTCTACTTCGTCAGCATGTACGGAAGCATCCTGACCATCACGTTCATCAGCTTCGACCGCTACGTGTCCATCAGGTACCCGCTGGAGGTCAAGTACCTCCGATCCCCCAGGAACATCTCCATCGTGTGCTGCACCATCTGGGCGCTGGTGTGGGCGGCCAGCATCCCCATCTACACCTTCCACGAGGAAGCGGCCAACTCCACGTGCTTCCACAACATATCGAGCGGCGCCTGGAGCGCCTCCGCCGTCATCCCTCTGCAGGTCTTCGGATTCTTCCTTCCCACGGCCACAGTCTGCTTCTGCTCCTTCAGCAGCATCCACGTTCTCCTGGGCAAGGCGGACCAGAGGAAGACTCTGGTCAGGAAGAGGGCGGACGTCATCCGCTCCATTGCCGCCAGCCTGGCCGTCTTTGTGGTCTCCTTCCTGCCCGTCCACCTCTGCATCTTCCTGCAGTTCCTGGTGAGGAACGACTTCATCCAAGACTGCCCTACGAAGCAGAGCATCAGCTTCTCCCTGCAGCTGGCCTTCTGCCTCTCCAACATCAACTGCTGCTTGGATGTCTTTTGCTACTACTTTGTCAACAAGGAAGTCAGGGCAGGCATTCTGAGCCACCACCGGCCCTCCCGCGTTCAGCTCTTCCGACAAGAGAGCGTGGCCGTGAGCACTGAGGACACGGAGGGGAAGCTCTAAGAGCAGGAAGGAGGCCTGGGAGGGGGTGCTTTAGCTGAGACCCGAAGGAAGCCAAGGAAGGGAACCGAGACCCAGCGAGGAGGAGGAGGGACTAGAGCAGGAAGATGCCTTAGAGGCCACTGAGTCCGGCTCTCTCATTTTACAGAGAAGGAAACTGAGGCCCGCAGAAATGATTTGGCCACACTTACACACCTTGTTAGTGGCAAAACCAGAATTAGAACTCAAAGAGAGGACTCTGAGGTAGAGCGAGAGCGCATCCCCGGTATGGGGGGCAGCCAGGAAATGGGAGATGAAGCATCCTCTGTGAGAAGCGGAGGCCCAGTTGACCAAACTGTGTATTCCCTTTGGCCTAGTTATTTCAGGCGGCCCGACACCCCCAGGGAGTCAGGGAGGGAAAAGTCCTGCATATATAAAAACTCTGAGAGCAGCCCTTTTCACGGTGGCCGGAGGCTGGAAGCTAAGGGGATGCCTTCCTGCTGGGGAACGGCTAACCAAACCATAAGATGGGCAAATTCAGAGGAAACTGGGAACAGCTCCATGAGCTGATACAGAGTGAAGGGAGCAGAACCAGGAGGACATTTATAATGAGATGACATTATGGAGAAAAAGAATTTCAAAAGACTTTAGAGCCGATCCGTGCGATGATAAAGCGCGAGTCCAAAAGAGTGAAGGGAAAAGACACCACTTAGGTGATTTAGGGCTTAGGCTTTAAAAGATCGCTCTAACAAAAATAGGAATAATGGGGAGATCGGCATCAAGTGCTAACATTTGTACAGCCCAGTGGAATGGCTTGTTGGCTCTGGGAGGGGGGAGGGAAAGAAAATGAATAATGTCAACGTGGAAGAATATTTTAAAATTAAAACTAAAAATTAAATAAATAAAATAAAATAAAATAAAAGGCACCCCTCACCTCCAACCAGAGAGAAATGGTGGACTTAAAATGCAGAGATATGGATGGGGGCATGGCTAACTATGTGACCCCAGGCAGATCTCTTTACCCCTGGGTGCTCTGGGCAACCCTAAGATTAGAACCTGCAGAAAAGGTGTCAACCTGCAACGACAGAAGCTGTTTCCTTTTCGAGGAGTTTTTCTAGATGATGGAATTGCAGCTCCATTCCTTTAGCCCATCGATTCCTAAAAGCCGTCTCATTTCCTGAAGTCCTCCCGTTTGTCACTTCCTGGTTCCATCCCGTTCCTTATGTCCAGCCGCTCCCCCATCATTAGGCATCCTCTTTGCCTCTAGCTCTAGACCCCCCCCAAAAGGGCTGCTATTGCTTCTGAATTCATCTGGAGCAACATTGCCCTAGACGGAAAGAGAGAGACAATTGTGGCCAGCGAGCAAGTAAAGGATCCGAGTCTTTGCCTGACGAGACATTTAGGGAGACGGCCGGCATAACAGGCTCTCCTCAGCTCAATAACTTAATTTCATATAATTATCCAGGAGAAAATTGCAGATTGAAAGCAACATATTTATTCCCAATCATCTCAAGCCCCTGCTGCCTGCTCTAATTAGATTCTGCAGGGCTAGAACAGAGGAGAGCCACTCATCACGCAGGATGTAATCAATTTTGATTTCATGTAATTGAGCTTTGAAGTCTGCTCCCTTCTGGGGATGAGAGAGAATATCTGCAGCGCCTGCATTTCTCCTCCTGGGTCTCGGTGGCCAATTGAAGTGTTGGTTGCCGGGCATCCGAGCGAAGCTTCTTCATTGCCTGGTCAACTATTACCTGACTATTTTTTTAAACCCTTCCCTTCCATCCTAGAATCAATACTGGATATTGGCTCCAAGGCAGAAGAGAGGTAAGGGCCAGGCAATGAGGGTTAAGTGACTTGCCCAGGGTCACCCAGCTACCAAGTATCTGAGGTCAGATTTGAACCCAGGTCCTCCCATCTCCAGGCCTGGATCTCCATCCACTGAGCCATCTAACTGCCTCCTATTTAACTTAACTATTGATAATAGCTTCCTGATTGGTCTCTCTGCCTCCAGTATCTCCCCCCACTCCACGCCATTGTCAAAGTGATTTTCTTAAAGCACATGTCTGGCCATGCCTGTCAGGGGAGAAACAGCTCCCCTCCTCAATCTCGGTTTGCTTTGTAGGCATTTGCTAGGGGGTGACCAGGCCGTGGGAACTGGGAGGCCTCTGCGTCTCCCCTGTGGCCAATGTTTGCATGATTCAGCACCTGCCTTTTTCTTGCAGTCTTTGGTGTCTGTTCTTGAAATTCAGAGACATGTTTATCCTGGCTGCTCCCCATGAGTTTGGTTTCTCCACTCTCAGTGTTCTGCCTTTGATCCTTCTGTCTTAGAAACTTGCCTGTGTGGAGGCCCCCCTGAGACCTTACTGGGCTTCAATAACAAAGCTGCCTGCCATCGGCGTGTTCATTTATTTACTCTTCAGTACAATTCAGTACAATCAATTCACCAGGTGTTTTAAGCCCCAATTCTGTACCAGGCCCTGTGAGAGGTAAATGGAGCTAGAAAGGCAAAAATCAATTAGTCCTTGACCTCGAGAAGTTTGCATTATAGAAGGGAGGGAGGAGAGAGAGAGAAAAAAGAGAGAGAGAG
>NC_058133.1:511530752-511594494 GCF_016433145.1 Gracilinanus agilis | reverse complement strand
ATAGAGAGAGAGCACATTGAGAAGTGAGGAAATCAAGAAAGACTTCATGTAAGTAGTGACCCACTGGATCTTAAAAGTTCTAAGAGGTGAAAATGGGGAAGGTGAACATCCAGGCATGAGGAACATCCCACTAGCCCAAAAGGGCTCTCTGTAGTAGATGGAGGGACTCTTTGGGGGAACAACAAACAAAGCAGATTGCTTGGGATGTAGAATAAAGGGGAGAGCATGCCTGGAAAAGTAAGGTGCGACCAAGTATTTTGAAGGTCAAGCTGAGGGGATGCTAGAGGTAAGAGAGAACTACTGAAGTTTCTTGAGCAGAGGAATGACATGGTTAGGCTTGTATTACAAGGTCATTTTGGAAGAGCAATTGGAGATGGGAGAGATCAACTAGTTGGAAGTTTTTTCAGTTATCCAAAGGTAAGATGACGAGGGTCTGAGGTAAGGAAGGAGAGGAGGGAACAGATGGGAGAGAAGCTAATGAAGGTAGAATCCACAAAACCCAAAAGCTGATTGGATTTGAGGAATGAGGGAGAGGGCAGAGGCATTGATGACCCTGAGGTTAAGAATCTGGGGAACTGGTGAGGTGGTGATGCCCTAAATAGAGGTAGGGAAGTTAGGAGGAGAAGACTTGGGCTTTGTACCACCTTTAAATAGATTTCTTAATCACAATAGCTCATATATCAATCATGTTTTAAGGTTTATATGGCACTTTTATGATAGCAGTCCCAGGAGTCAGGAAATGAAGTTTCAGTCAGGAAGTGGCTAGTTCTAGGGCTTGGCAAGCAGGCTAAAGCAAGTTGAGGGTAACCAACAGTCCTCAAACTCATCAGTGTCTTAGCGGAATATCTACCCCCAAGCATGTGAAGACTTCCCCCTAGCAGAAGGAGCAGATTTAAAAAAAATGTTTGAGTGACCATAAAAATGACTGAAGCAGTTGTGCTCCATAGACACCAAGGTCATTCACTCCATCCTGGGCCATCACCAGTCATCATGATTTTTGTCTTGTCACTGAATTCAATAACTCTGGAAAAGAAAATGATCCTTAAATCTAATTCACACGTTAGTCAAAATTTCCTCCTATGATATCATTGGTCCCCTTCAAAAATGAAAGATGAACAATAGAAAGACAACTAGCGAATAACAGAGTCAGAATTTAAAGTCAGTTTGACCTTCAGTTCCTTTTCCCCTGTATGATGCTATCTATGAGAATACCTGTAAGTCTTTCTTAATTTTCCAACTTTAAGGCTAGATCAACTTATCACTTTGTCAGCTACTAAACATAGCTTCATTTATTAGGGTAATTGCAGCCATTGACAGAGAAAGCTTGGATTAAATCTCTCTAAATGTATAGAGATTCTCCAACAAAAGATTGGCTTTATGTGGCAGGAGAAAACATTGGCCTGGGAACTAGAAGACCTGGGTTCTAATATCAGCTTTTTCACTGACCTGCTATGTGACTTTAGGCAAATTATTTTGTTTTTCTGAGATAGGAACTTTTCTCCTGTAAAATGGGGCATCTAGTCAACATCTTATACCCTATACCAAGATAAATTCAAAATGGGTAAATGACTTAAATATAAAGAGTGAAATAATAAATTAGGCAAACATAGATTAGTATACCTGTTAGATCTGTGGGAAAGGAGGGAATTTAAGACCAAGCAAGGGATAGAGAATATTGCGAAATGTAAAATGAATGACTTTGATTATATCAAATTTAAAAGGTTTTGTACAAACAAAACCAATGCAACCAAAATTGGAAGGAAAGCATCAAACTGGGAGAACATTTTTATAACAAAACTCTCTGACAAAGTATTTAATTTCCTAAATACATAAGGAACTAAGTCAAATATACAAAAAAATCTAGCCATTCCCCAATCTACAAATGATTAAGGGACATGAGTAGGCAGTTTTCACAGGATGAAATCAAAACTATCAATAAGCACAGGAAAAAGTGTTCTAAATCCCTCCTGATTAGAGAAATTAAAACTAAAACAACTCTGAGGTACCACCTCACACCTGGCAGATTGGCCAATATGACAGCAAAGGAAAGTGATAAATGTTGGAAGGGATGTGGCAAAATTGGGACACTAATACACTGCAAGTGGAGTTGTGAATTGTTCCAACCTTTCTGGAGGGCAATTTGGAACTATGCTTGGTGTAAGGGTAACAAAGAGAATTCTTGGGTTGGGGGGATTGGAGGAGATGACACTTAAGGACCTTTTCAACTCCAAGATTCTGGGATAAAGTCATAGTCCAAGAGCCAGAAAGACCTCAGAGGCCATTGAGTACAACTCCTTCATTTTACAGAAGAGAAAACTGAGGCCCAAGGAGGAGAAGGGGCCTGCCTGCAGGTAGTGAGAAGCAGAGGAAAGTCTTGAGCCTGAGTCATCCTGACCTCATCCTTGCACTGCCTTTCAGCTTCACAGGATTTTGAAGAAGGAAACATCCCAGACAGGGAATCTATCTCTTCTCCCCTGAACCCCACATCTCTGGTGGGCTTAATCCTGGGCCAGACATGGTGGGGGGTAGGAGGGAAGGTGAATGCTGGGTCCTGACTGGGGATAAGCTTCCAGGGGAGAACACAGACACATGGGGAAACAGAAAAAAACGCACACTGCCTTATTGCCCAGTGTCAGAATGGTGGCTGTGGTAACAACTCTCAGAGCCCTCTCAAGACTTTCCCTTGGATCTGAGCTTTGGTTCTATCATCCATCTTCCCCAAGGCTATGTCTCCCAGCAATCAGTTATGTTCCACAAAACCTCCTCCAATGCCGTTCCCCTCTGAACACCAAACATCTCTTTCTTTCTAGAGATGCTGTTGTCATCTGTCACTGGGCAGTCTCCACTAAGTCATTCCCAACAACCATTGCTCTGTTTCTTGAACTCCACTGGGCAACTGCAAATTGATGGGGCTGTCTCCTGCTGATGGGGCATCTTCTCCTCTAGAGAGGGTGTTATCTCTCTTGCTAATCCATACATTCCCATCTCTTTAATAGTCAGGCCCACAGTCATGCCTGGTTAAAGGGCTTTCTTCTTCCTCTCTATCTTTCCTTCTCAACAGGAGTTTCTCAGAGCTCACTAGATATTTACATTGGAAAGATTAAATTAATTTCCGTTCATCTCATGGCCACTGCCAGCTACAGTGCAAATGCCATGGCACTGAAATGAGGCTCTGAGACCCTTAGAAAAACTGGACAAGGCAGAGCCAATAGGAATCTCTCTATCCCTGCATTTTGTCTGCTTTCTTCCTTAAAGCAGAGACTGATTTCTTTTGGGAGTAGTGGTTGAGGGGAGAGAAATTATATCCATATTGGAAGTGCTTAATAAATGTACGTGTTTGTATAATCCCTTAATGATGGGGCAGCTGGGTGTCACCATAGTGCATAGAGCACTAGGCCTGGAGTGAGGAAGACTCATGTTCCTGAGTTCAAATCACTTCCTAGCTGAATGACCCTGGGTAAATTGCTTAATCCATTTGCCTAGTCCTTGCCCTTCTATCTAAACTTGCTACTAAGACTGAGAGTAAGGGCTTAAAAACAATTGTATTCCAAAGAGGGCCAAGTCAAGTCAATAGGGTTTATTAAGCACCCACTATGTGCCAGGCACTGTGCTAAGCATTGGAATATAAAGGCAAAACAAAAACAAAAAAGGCCATTCCCTGTCCTCCAGGAGCTCATAGTCTGACGCCAATGACTCTCTAGGAAAAAGCTATGTACAAGCTAAATAGGAGGTCATCTCAGAGGGAAAGTGTTAGAGTGAAAGGGGACTGGAGAAGGCTATTTAGAGAGACCGGATGTTAGCTGAGAGACGGGAAGGAAGCCAGAGAAGAGCAGTCAAATCACTTTTCTTCCTCTGGTCATTCTTATAGCTTACAGCCATGAAAATACTTGAGTTGGTGCATCACATGGCCAACTCATACCAAGTTCACACTTAAGAAAAGGCCAGGAGCTTTTTTCACACCAACAGCAGCTGTCTACAGAATTCTATCACCTCCTCCTTGTGTGCTTGTCTGGTTGGTAGCTTGTTTTTGCTTTTGTTTTTGTTTTTATTAGATGGTTAAGCCCTCATTTTCATTCATATTCTTGGGACTCCACCAGGCAGCTGACTACTACTGATTGGAGTTCTTTCATAGAACCCTGAGGGGCTGGAACTTCTCTACTCCCATTCAAAGGCCCCATTTTTATGTTGGCCATTGATTATCAGCCAATAGCCTCGGTTAGCTTTCATCAGTAGGATTTACTAGGAGGGCAGAGCAAAATCCTGGTATGCACTACCCACACACACAAGTCCACATAGAAGAGAGGTGGAATGCGATTAAGCTTAATGTGTTGTAGGGGTTAGATTGTTGTTCTTCCTTAGTTTCCAAAGAGGACCGATGACAACACGGGTAATGACTTGTCTTGCACATGAATTGGATTAAAGTTGAAGCAGTTGTGCAAAGTCATCAGCCTCACTCTCTCTTCCAGAATCATCCAAGACCAGTGACAAGAAAAAAGCAAATATGGACAATGGCCCTGGATGTGGTGGATGGCCTGAGTGTCTTCTCTGAGTGGCCAAGCTCTAAGTGCTCCAAGCTCCTACTTCAGCCACCTTCATGATTGTTGGAACAGATTGTTCTCATCCATCCGTCCCACCTGGAAGAAGTCTTCCCATGCTTGGGGAAGACAATTCCCTAAGTCCCCCATTGGGGTTGTGGCCCATCAGTTACCCTCAGCCTGGTTTTAGCTAGTTTGCCTGTGAAGAGTGAATCAAACTCTCTTTGTCTATTAATCAGCAACTTTTTAAGTTATTTAATAAAAAACTTAAGTACCCCTACTTAGTACCTTGCCAGTCACTAAGTATGAGAGTACACAAGTCACTTGCTAGAGCTGGTGACAACTCCAGAGGCCATTGCCCCTCCTTGAGCAGTGCTAGGCAAATTGAAAGACTGTGATTGGTTCCCATAAAGTGGAGGAGTGACAGGAAGTGATGTTGAGAAAACTTCATTAAAAAGGCCAGCCTGAGGACTGATGCGTTCTCTCTGCATTGGTGAGCCAGCCTGGAGGAGACTTTCCTTGGATCCTGCAGTGGTGAGTGGAGTGATTCCTTCCTTGGTTCTTCAGTGAGGAGACCCTCTCTGCTCATTGGAGCTTTGGTGGGACACTCCTTTCATCATGAGTTCTGGTGATATTCTTGGCAGTCTTAGCCTCGTGTGCACTGAAGGTTCTTGGTGGATTCTTCAGTGTCTCCTTGCTCTTTGGATTTTGGCTTCCTAATTAGGACTTTGGATTCTGGTGAGATTCACTTTGGGATTTGCATTTGTGGTCTGGAGACATTAGGATTAAATTTAGGGTATTTGTAAGTAGGCAGTACTTTCTGTCTCTTTATCTACATTTTTCCACTTTCACTCTTTCCACCTCTTTGTAAATAAAGCTGCTAAAAGTCTTTTTGACTTAAGGTATAATATTTTTAAATTGGCAACCACAATAATACTTTAGAATCCTATACGCCCAAATGGTTTTACCAGTTGTGATTGCAGTGCATACCACAGCTTCTTGGAGCAATAGGTGAGAGTAGAACCATATGTAATGAACATATGAAGCCAAAGGGTAACCTCATAGCTTTCTGTTACTCGTGGTCCTTTTTGACCTTTTGTAAAATCTTTATGCTCACTCCTCCCCGTTAGTTACAGCTCTTTGCTGGGCTCTGAGAGTTTTGTCTTTAAAGGGTTCAGAGTGAGCATGTCTCTCTGTCACAAAAGGACAAATATTAAAGTTGCCTCCGCCCTCATCCTCAGTGACTGGCTCTGTCCATAGGCACCTCCTCTAGATGTCAGCCACAACCACTGCACTGACCACTGCTAACAGCAGTGAACTGTGTTAAGGACTTTATTAACACACGTGTGTGTGTGTGTGTGTGTGTGTGTGTGTGTGTGTGTGTTTGTAGAATGATGGGGAGAGGGGGAAAGAGGGAACTTGTTTTGACTGAATTTATACTTTGGATTGATTGATTCAGTCCAGCTCCTTGGGCTTTCTTTGGTTACCTTAATTGGAGTATGGGTAGAAACCCTCAACCCTACACATTTGCTCTACTAAAATATGCTTTCATATGTGGCACTGGCTCACAGGATCCGTCTGTGCTGCCTCCCCATCCCCAATTAGTAAATGTCTGCAGATCCCTGTACTACTCCGAGCAGTGGAGGTTTGGGGTCTGGGAAAACAGAAAAGGAAGGGTCAAGAAGTGTCTCAGAATCAAAGAGGAGTTGAGCTGAAGGTCAAGGAGGGTCTCTATCACAGATACTTACAGCCCCCAGTAGAATATCAATGCCTTGGGAGTACCGATTGTTTCCACTTAGATCTTTGTATCTCTAGCACCTAGCACAGGCAGTGGCTTGGTGACAAGAAATGTTTTTCAGTTGGATTAAACTGAACTGAGAAAGAGAAGTTGCTGAGCTTTAAGTGGACTAATCCTGAGCTCCCTCCCACTGTGCAAGAGGAGGAAGCAGATCAGCCTTGGTCCTACAAGAGGCCACCCTTAGACTTGGTACATTTGTGTTACACCAAGCTGTCTTCCCTCTTCGGATAGGCAGGACACTTGGATCCTTCTTCATCCACACTGGAGCATCCATTGGGGTAACAGCTCTTTAGAGAAATGGGAACCTCCTGTGATGCTTCTGACAGCAGTAGTCAGGGACCAATCAATATCCAATCCTTTATTTGGACTTAATAATTAGGAAGCTGATTCCTATAGGTCAGTAGTAGTGGGCAGGTTAAAGAGTCAAGGAGGTGGTAGTCAGTGGGTTCCACTGCCTTACAGTCACATGGTAGCCCCAGGGCAAGGATTTCATGCAAGTTATAAGGAAGTGACTTTGGAAGAAAGCATTGCCTTACAATCTCTCATAGCATTATTCAAACTTACCTCAGGCATCCATTTAATTGGTTCAATCTCTCAACTCTGAGTCATCTGAGAGTTTGATCAGACTCACATCTGAGTCTTTGTAGAAGTGGATTCTTGTTGATTTGGCTTAACTTCATTCAAGTCATTAATAAAAATTGTGAAAAGGCAGCTGATAGCACAGTGGACAGAGCCCTGGGCCTGGAATTAGGGAGACCTGAGTTCAAATCCAACCTCAGACACTTACTTAGTTGTGTGACCCTGGGCAAATCACTTAACTTCTAGCTGCCTCATTTTCCTCATTTGTAAAATGGGGATACCAATAGCCACTCACCTCCCAGGGTTGTTGTGAGAATAAATTGAGAGATTTTGCAAACTTTAAAGTGACATATTATCTATTAATAATAATAATAGAATTGGGCTAAGACCAGAGTCCTATTCTAGGTACCCTTCTAGAGAGGGGAAGGGAAATAAACATTTCTATTAGCACCTACTATGTGCCAGGCACTGAGTTAAGTGCTTTTTACAAATAGGACTTCATTTGATCCTTCTAAGAGCTCTGTCCTGCCTCCTCCCAACTCCCCAGAGTCCATTCAGAACCTCCAATGAGGAACTTAACTAAGTCTAATCTCAGCCAAGCCACTGTCTCTTCATCTTGTCCATAAGAATATAAACATGGTGAGAGAAAGAACCCTAGAATTGTGAGTCAGAGAATGAAACTCTGGGTTTAGCTTGGATACTTCCAGTGTCATCCTGAGCAAGGTGAGTAAGCTCTGTGAGCCTCTGGCCACCCCCTAAGACCCTAAAACTTGTCTATAGGGAGTCATAGAACCGGCATTGATGGAGGAAGTTCCCACATTGGGATGGAGTGATCAATGCTGCTTCTGACATTCACAAAATGTGTGTGATGGTGAGATTCATCAATGGGAACCCCAACCCACCCCCACCCACCCCACACACTACTGCCAGACAGCATGGAAGAGGCTGGGGAACCTCCTTCCAGAAAGGTAGGTTTTGGGCAGGTTCCGAAACCCAAACTAAGAAGCGGGCAAAAAGACTCCTCCAAGGACATCTTTCCCCTTTTTCCTTCCTGGCTGATTCAAGTGGGAAAGCCATACTCTAAGGCTCTGGTGGGGCAGAGACCTAGGACTCTCCCCATCTGGGGCCCACATGTGGCCCATGATTATGGGTCTCTGGTCTCTCTGTTAGTTCTTTCTTGCTCTTCCCTAAAGGAGCTGAGACTTCATGAGCTTTGGAAGGGCAGGAGAATGAAATGCTGGAGACATGGAGATCCTACCAGAATCTGTGGACAGCTATGCCTAGAGAGGAGCAAACTCCCAAGCAACTTGCTGGTCCCCGTGTGGCAGTGGATCAAAGGGACCATGACAGAATAACAGCAACTCATCATTCTCCCTGCCGTGACATTGTTAAGATGAATGTTCTTTAAGGACAGCTAGGTGGTGCAGTGGATAGAGAGCCAGGTGGAGAGACAGGAGATCCTGGGTTCCTGCCCTCAGATATTTCCAAGATGTATGACCCTGGGCAAGTCACTTAACCCCAATTCCCTAGCCTTTGGCACTCTTCTGTCTTAGAATTGAAAAGGTAATGGTTTGGGGGGGGGGATGCTAATTCTTTGTTAGTGGAATTGCAAACTTTTTGGAGAGCAATTTGCCACTATATAATAAAAGTAACAAAAGTAAGTGGGGGGGGGTGCAGCTGGGTAGCTCAGTGGATTGAGAGCCAGGCCTAGAGATGGGAGGTCCTGGGTTCAAATCCGGTCTCAGACACTTCCCAGCTGTGTGACCCTGGGCAAGTCACTTGACCCCCATTGCCTACCCTTACCACTCTTCTGCCTTGGAGCCAATACACAGTATTGATTCCAAGATGGAAGGTGAGGGTTTAAAAAAAAAAAAGTAATTGGTTCCTTTGACTAAATAATTACCCAGCTTGGAATATACCTGAGTGTTATTTTATTAAAAATAGAACCATCTGTTCTAGAATCAGTTACAATAACCTAAACCTGGAAGCAACTTAAATACCCAATAATATCAGAATGGTTCAATAAATTGTAAAACATTAGTGTAATCAAATATTCTGTGACTGGTAAGGGCTACACATGCAAGGGATATAAAGATCATGAAACCGAGGCAACTAGGTGTCTTAATGGATTGAGAGCCAGGACTGGAGATGAGAGGTCCTGAATTCGAATTTGAATTCAGACTCTTCCTGGTGATGTGACCCTGGGCATTTAATCCCCATTGCCTAGCTTTTCTGCTGTGGAACCAATACGCCCTATTGATTCTAAGACAGAAGGTAAGGGGTTTTTTTCCCCAAAGATTATGAAATAATGTGAAGTTAAAAAGGAACCTCTGACCATTCAAGTGGAAAAGTAAAGATAATGATTGGACCAAGAATTACACTAGAAACTTTGAAACTACCATGTCAGTTATTTTTACCTTTTAAATGTCGAAATGAACTTGTTTAAATCTGACCAATGGCAAAGTTAGTGGGACTATTTTGGTTCACTGTTAATTAAGTTCAGTCTTTTTTTAAATCTAGATTTCTCATTGGTGATTTCCATTTGTCCAACCTGAAAACTGTTCTCTTTTTCTTTTAAACTAAAAGGCCAATGACAATGCCTGGAGATAGGAGTTATTTTAGCAGGGAATCCTGGCTGTTGCTAGCTTTGAGATACTGTATGGAGAAGAAAGAATTGTTGGAAGTTGCAAACAAATGCAGAGATCGCCCAAGGTCAACCAGTGAGGTAGCTGCTGACCTCAGTTCTGACTCTTGCTGCCCTTTTCTTTTCATTTCATCACACTCCCTGGGCTCTGTTTTAAACTAATTTCTGAGAACAGGCAAGGCTAACAGTTAGGCAGCCCACAAAAACCTCACTGCCCCCCACTCTGGTTGATGGGACACTGAGCTTGCTTGCTTATCTAGCTCAGGGCAGCAGGCTACCACAGTCTCACGTGCCTCAGACCCCAGGAACTGAAGCGACAGGAGCTCAGCCCTCAAAGCCCCAACTTCCTGGGGCCCCACAACTTAACACTTCCCATCTTTTACTATTAGACAAACATGAAGGGTCTTTGATTTGTAGCGGGCATATAAATAGGGAAAGCAGAAGCAAGAAGCCAGGGGTTGAGCCCCAGAGACACAGCAGTGGTGCTTCGTCCCCATTGGGGCCAAAGGGACCTCCAAACACTTATCCATCATTCATTCGTTCACTTATTAAAGCCCTACTCTATACACTTATCCATCATTCATTCACTTATTAAAGCCCTACTCTATGTAGGTACTTATCTACTATTCTTTCATTCACTTACTAAAACTGGGTTATATACAAACTTATCCACCATTCATTCAGTGGCTAATTAAAACTCTACTGTATGCAAACATTTATCTACCATTATTCTTTCACTTATTAAAGCCCTACTATATGTAGTAGTAGAATACAGAAAGACAGCCTCAGAATCCTGAAAATCTGAGTTCAAGCTCTCTAAGTTGTATGATGAAGAAATGTGATCCATCTTCAGAGAAAGAACTAATAGAGTCTAAACACAAGATCAAAGCAGATAATTTTTCACTTTATTTGTGTGTGCGTGTGTTTAGTTTTTGTTCTAAAAGAGTCTTCTTTCACAATATGACCAAAATAGAAATACGTTTCATGTGATCACACATGTATAACACAAATCAAATTGTTTACCAGCTCAAGGAGTGAAGAGGGAAAGGAGGTATGGAGAGAATTTGGATCTCAAAATTATGGAAAACATATGTTAAAATTGTTTTTATAAATTTGTTATTAAAATAAAAATAAATAGTTTTTACACATAATTAGGAAAAATAAAATGTTATTTTTTAAAAGACTCTCTAAGTTGAGTAATATTTGTTATTATTAGAGTTTTCTAACTGGCATCACTCTATGCTAATGAGATCATAGATGCAGGAAAAAAAATTGCAAGGCATAGTCCTGGAGCTACCAATTCAGAAGATAAAATAATCCCAGAACTGAACTGGGCACTAATATTCTATGGGAGAAAAGGACACATTGTAGATAAGTTCATATAAAGTCTGTATGAAGCCATTCCAAGGGGAAGATAGCACTAACCACAGGGGAAATCAGAGAAAGAATTTATAGGACGTGGCCCTGAAGCTGAGCCTTAAAGGAAATGCATGCTAAGTGGTGGAGATGAGGAGAGACTTCTTGTGATCAGGGGGGCTTCTCACCACTGGTTAGAAATGAAGGCTGAGATACCACTTCTGAGGTAAAGGACTTGTACAAAAATATTCATAGCTGCACTCTTTGTGGTGGCAAAAAATTGGAAAATGAGGGGATGTCCATCGATTGGAGAATGGATGAATAAATTGTGGCATCTGGTGGGGATGGAATACTATTGTGTTGAAAGGAATGATGAACTGGAGGAATTCCATGTGAACTGGAAGAACCTCTAGGAATTGATGCAAAGTGAAAGGAGCAGAACCAGGAGAACGTTGTACACAGAGACTGATACATTGTTGTACGCTCAAATGTAATTGACTTTTCTACCAGCAGCAATGCAATGACCCAGAGCAAGGCTGAGGGACTTGTGAGAAAGATGCTAACCACATCCAGAGGAAGAACTGTGGGAGCAGAAACACAGAAGAAAAACAACTGCTTGATCACATGGTTTGATGGGGATATGGTTGGGGATGTAGATTCTAAACAATCACTCTAGTGCAAATATCAATAATATGGAAATAGGTCTTGATCAATGACATGCTTAAAACCCAGTTGACTCTGAGGGATTTATGCTAAAGACGCTACCCACATTCAGAGGAAGGACTTCAGGAGACGAAACACAGAAGAAAAACAACTGCTTGAACACATGGGTTGAGGTGGACATGATTGGGGATGTAAACTCGAAACTACCACACCAATGCAACTATCAACAATTTGGAAATAGGTCTTGATCTATGACACATGTTAAAACCAGTGGAAATGCGCATCAGCCATGGGTGGGGGGAATGTGGGGGGTGAAGGGGAAAGTAGGAGCATGAATCATGTAACCATGTTAAAAATGAATATTAATAAATGTTTAAAAAAAACCCAGTTGAATTGTTCGTTGGCTACAGGAGGAGGGCGAGGGAGGGGAGGGAAATAACACGAATCCTGTAACCATGGAAAAATAGTCTAAATAAATAAATAAAATGTTTTGTTTTGTTTTGTTTTTAAGAAAGAAATGAAGTGGGGACAGCTGGGTGGCTCAGTGGATTGAGAGTCAGGCCTAGAGACAGGAGGTCCTGGGTTCAAATCCGGCCTCAGACACTTCCCAGCTGTGTGACCCTGGGCAAGTCACTCGACCCCCCCATTGCCTACCCTTACCACTCTTCCACCTAGGAGGCAATACACAGTGGTATTGACTTTAAGACAGAAGGTTAGGGTTTAAAAAAAAGAAATGAAGGCTGAGGCCAGGTGGGAGGGAGCCAGCCTGGAGAGGCTCAAAGACTAAGCAAGATCAGACAAAGACCACATGGTGATGGAGGTGAGCTGGATTTTCCTCGCTCTCAGACTTCCCTTCTTTCTCTCTTCCATCGTGAGGAGAGAGAAATGCTTTGAGGTTTCTAAGATTTCCCTTTGGCCCAGCCTATGGCCAGGAGGCCACTAGCTTACTTCCAGGCATGAGGGACCTGGTCCTCCACAGACCTAATCCCAAAATGTTATCTTTTTCCATGGATGTTTCTTATAGAAATCTAATGAGCATTTCTGTCATGATGCTGTAGGACCATAGCCTTCCTGGGCCTATGATGGAAGCCATTTTGTCCTACTACTTGGGGGACTGGATGATGTAACAGAAACTACTTTGTATGCAGTCTTGTATATGTGGACCCAGAAGAGGACCCCATGAGAAAGAGAATCTCTTGGCAGCAACCCGCCCTGCTAAACGTCCTCCTCCCTTGTTTGTGACCCATCACGGTTCTGCTCCTAGCCTGGACTTATCAAAATTGGTAGGAGCCTTCCCAGAGATTTCTCAGATCTAAAATGACCATGGAGTATTTCAGGGAATTTTGTGTCCAATATAAATGTGCGGATCTACTAACATGTCTTCTGAGATAAGAAATCATCTTTTTAACTAAGCCTAAGGACGAACACACACAGGATTATAGAATCCTGATATTGGTTCTAGTAGTATGGGAGAGAGAGGAAGTAAGAGAGAATAAAAAGGAAGAGAGGAAGGGAGGAGAAAAAAGAAAGAGCTTGCATGTATATTGCTCCAGCTTACCTCTCAGGAAGGAAAATGTGGTGGTGGTGGTGGGGGAGATTGAGAGAGAGACAGAGACAGAAAGAGAGAGAGAGGGAGGGACAGAGAGAGACATAGAGACAGAGATACGGAGAGAGGGAGAGAGACAGAGACACAGAGAGACAGATAGGCAGACAGGCAGACAGATAGATCTTACTGGCATGGCCTGACTTGATGCAGCTCTCCTATTTGTTACTCCTAACAAAGAGTTGTAATAGCACGTACAGGTGGGGGATAAGGACCTTTTCCCTTGGAGTTAATGGGTAAAAGAAAGAAACAGAAAGAACTGTCCTATGAAGTGCATCATGTGAAAGGGCTTGTGGAAAGAGCACTGACCTCAAAGTCAAGAGATCTGGGTTTAAATTCCCACTAATGTCATATGTATTTGTGGCACAGTGTACTCAGGTTTATGTAGGAAATGTTTTCTTGCTACTTTTCCTACTATGGTATTTCACCCAGGGTCTTTGATTTAATCTAATTGTGTCCTCTAACTAACTAGAAATGGTACACATGCTGATGGGGGCTCCTAAGCAGTATTTTTTAGTGAATGGTATTTCACCAAGTACTTTAAACATCTAAGAGCCTTATTTGGGAGACACACCATGTGAATTAAAGAGTGGAGGTACCCTCAGGTACTGTCCTTATCTACATGAGCAAATACTTTATCCCTCTCACCGGAATGGAAGATTTGTGAGGGCAGATACTATTTTCCACTTTTTTTCCTGGTATCACTAATACTTAACATGGTGCTTTGAATGTCTGAGCTATTTAATAAATGCTTGTTGAAACAAAATAAGTTGTTCCTGATGCTAGCCTTGAGGCCTCAAGTGACTCTAGCAAGTTTCCTCATGTCTCCTCAATTCAGTCACTTCATCCGTAAAACCCATTTGTGCTACCTCAGAGGATGATTGAGGGAAACCACTTTGTAAACCTTAAAGGGGGCATAGAAATGTGCTCTGCTGCCATCATGCTGCCCAGAAGGAGAGAGGAAGAGATCACCATCCCCACCACAGGCACACACACACACACACACACACACACACACACACACACTCTTCCAGTTCAAACACCTACAAACCTATCTAGGATATCCCTTGCATGAGGTTCCAGAAAAATTAGTGTCCAGACAGCACCTCCAGAAGCAAGGCTACCTCTGGGACATTCTATAACTTGCTGCTGTCAGTTGCCTTCTAAAGTCCTGAATTCTAAATTAAGTCACAGTAAATTGGACAAGGCTTCTCAGTGTGACTACACCTTGAGAGACTGAGCCAAAGGGCCTTCTCTCTGAACCACTTTTATATTAACCAGTTGCCCAAAGGATAGTCTTCTATTATTATTCATTATTATTCTCATTTATATATTACTTTAAAGTTTGAAATGTGCTTTACATATATCTATTGCTAGACATCTACCTCATTAGATCCTCAAAACAACTCTTAAGAAGTAGGTGCTATTATTATCCTCATTTTTCAGATGAAGAAACCAAGACCAATACAAATATAAGGTCTTTAGGGAAAAAATGAATGGATTGGCTATCTATAGTGATCTCTGATCACGAATTTAATAGAGGACTTATACAAAATTTGGACTTTGCCCCAGTTTTCATAAATGTGTCTTGGGGAGATTAAGACCCCTTTGGGGACCCAAGGCACTAAGATTGAGGGATGGCTACATATATAGATAGCTTTCCACATTAAAAAAAGACAACAACACTATGGACTATCAGATCTCAGTCCTAGAGCGAGAAGGGACCAGGGACCTCAGAGATCATCTACACAAGCTCCATTATTTTACATAGGAAGACAGTGAAGGGAAATGACTTGCCCATAGTCACTCAGGTAGGAAGAAGCAGACCTGGGAAGGTCTCCTACTGAAAAGGAAAAAAAAAAAACTTAAAAAAAATTTTTTTAAATGGGAAACAGACTAAGTCTTCTTTTATTTAGAAGTTAACATTTATAAATTTTGACATTTTAAATTTGTGCTTTTAAGATCAGAATATGAAAAGAAGCCTTTGGCAGGGCAGGTGGGTTGCTCAGTGGTTAGAGAACCAGGCCTAGAGACAGGGGGTAGAAGAGGGTGAGTCATCTTAGGTTTAAGCTAGGCACTTCCTTGCTATGTGACCCTATTCAAGTCACTTTGCCTCCATTGCCTAGCCCTTACCACTTTTCTGCCTTAGAACTAATACATAGTATTAATTCTAAGGTGGAAGGTGGGGGAGAATGAAGGGGAGGAGGAGGAGGAGAAGAGGAAGAAGAAGAAGCAGCAGCCTGGAAACCAACTCTTATTTTTAAATCATAACAAAAATTTATAAAATATGGCAATTCCACCTATCTTAAAGCAAATAAAACTAGAACCAACACAGAATTTGTAAACATTGAATTTGAGAACAGATGACAGTCATTAAATGAAATGTTGAATCTTGACAGCAGAGTAAGATATTTCTTCTAAAATAACACAAGAACAACAACCTCCCACATCTATAACCCTACTGGGAAAAGATAGCAGGGAAAAAAGACTATAAAAATGATTTCTCATTAATTTATAATAGACTAAGTATATAAAATTGTAACACATTTGATACAATTTATTTATCATCAAATAGTGTTTGGGGCCCATAGAAAATTCTCTAAAATCATGATTTAGAGGCATTTAAGAGCTGTTTATGATATCAATATAAATTTAATGCAGAGAAAAGCTTTTAAAATGTATAAATGTGTTTTCCTTTTGTCTTTCAGATTGCTTGCAGCTCTCTTGAATAGCCAAAGTGCTCAGTACTCCCTGGGACTTAGCCAGAAGCATTGTCAGATCAGGTTGATCATCAGGGAGTGAATCCAGGAAAATAAATGATGTATGACAAGATCCAGGGAGGTCCCAAGATCAAAGTCTGGATCAGTGGAAAGGTCACTGACTAAAGGCCATGAAGCTGAACCAAGATATAATGCCTTAGGGCAGGTAGATGACTCAGTGGATAGAAAGCTAGGTCTGGAGATGGGAGGTCCTGAGTTCAAATTTGACCTCTGAGGAACTCCCACACCAATACTAAGGACTTGAACTCAGTGTATGACTTAAAGTTGCAATGATTTAGGGAAACGAATGGGCAGATACTGCTGCAAAGCTAGCAACTATAGAAGGGCCTGAATTAATTTTAATACTGACAACCACTAATGACTCAAATTTATCACTTTCCTATGATGAGAAGGAAATAAAAAAATGGAAGCAAAAAATTTAAAGCTAAACAGATGGAGTATGGGTGTCCTCTGAAGGAAAAAGCTTCCTATATACAGGAATTGCAACACAAACTGCATGAACTCCATGAATCTGGAACTGCAGTACAAGCAGGACCAATAGACTTCAGACAAGGTGTATATAAAGAATTTCCAGCACACTGGAGCAACTCAACCTTCGTGGGAAGGGCCATTCCAAATATTATTAACCACTCCAACATCTACAAAAATTGGAGAAAAGGACTCTTGGATTCATTGCTCACATGTAAAGAGAGCATCTTCTATTGAAGCTGATTTATTGTTTCCTGTAACATGCATTAGAGATAACAGTTCATAGACTAATGGATGCTATTTTTTGGAATCACACTGTATTTTTTTTTGTTCTTGCTTTTTCCCTGAATTTATTTTCAATTTTCTTATTGCTTTTCCTATTATCTTTTAATAGAATAATTGATTTTTTCCTTTTTCTCATTTCTTGTACTTAAAGTAAATATAATCACTATTAATCTTTTTTTGCAGTGCTATAATTTATATATATATATATATACATATATATATTTGCTGTAATATTACTGCTTACTCACAAGGCTTTAGACTTTGAGAACCTGTCATGTATTGTTAAATGTTATGGGACTGTGGTTAATGNATCAAAATCTGATTGATTCCTGGTGACCACACTTATATATATATATATATATATATATATATATATATATATATATATATATATATATATATATATATATATAAATTTACCTCTTACACCTCAGACATTTCTTAGCTAGGTGACCCTGAACAAGTCACTTAACCCCCATTGCCTAGCCCTTACCACATTCTTCTGCCTTGGAACCAATATACAGGATTGATTCTAAGATGGAAGGTAAGGGTTTAAAAAAAGAGCCAGAAAAATAGTCAATACTCACACAGCACTTCCTATAGAAGCACCATCCTCACAACACCTAGGAAGGAGGGGCTATTATTTTCCCCATTTTACAGTTGAGGAAACTAAGGCAAAGATTAAATGACTTTCTCAGGATTCCAAAGCTATCGAGTATCTGAGGCAGGCTTTGAACTCCGACTCTTCTTGAGCCAGTATTCCATCCGCTATATCATTTAGCCACCCCAAAAAAGCAATTCCTGCCCTCAAGGAGCTCACAGTCTAATGAGGGAAATGACAAATATCCCACCAGCATCTTGAACTGAAATAACCAAAACAAAATTCATTCTCTTTTCCCCAGTCCCATTCCCCCTCACAAATAAGAAATAAAATAAAATAATAGGATAAAATATTAGAAAGAATTCATCTAAATTTTTTTAAATGTTTAAATCATCCTTGACTCATTGCGTATCTTCACTCCACATATCCAATTAGTTGCCAGATCATTTCAGCCTTGACAATACTGCTAGCCTCTATCCCATCCTTCACCCTCCTTCACTAGTTTGGACTCTCATCACCTTTCCCCTAGACCACTGACTTAGCTTCTTAAGTGGCCTCTCTTCCTCAGATCTCCTCCTTCCAACCATCCCTCTTCCATGTAGTTGCCATAGTAATATCGCCACTTCCCTCCTTAGGTACTTTAGTAGCTCCCTATTGCCCCTAGGATCAAATACCAACTCCTCCATTTGACATTTAAGTCCTTTATGACCTGGCTCTGTCCTTTCTTCCCACCCTTATTATCCAACACTCTTTGGACTCTTCCATCCAGTTAGCCTGACCTTCTTGTTCTTCAAACACAATACTCTGTCTCTAGAGGCTCAACATGCCTAGCAGGCATCCCCTGGTCCCCTCTAAGACTCAAAATCCTTAGATTTCTTCCTTCAGTCATCAATAAGTACTTATTAATGTACTTATTCTGGACCAGGCACAAGTAAAAAGTCATTGCCCTCAAGGAGCCTAGTCATCAGGAAGTGAAAAAAAAGAAAAATCACCCACGATGAAAAACCCCCAAGCTGTGGTTCATGAAGGTGGTACAATATTATGGCATCCGGAGTGATAAATTTGGAGAGTTCAGGGAGGAGATGCAACCTGGAGAAAAGAGAAGCAGGAGAGCGATGCCCAGGCCAGGCATTGTCACAGGAATGAGCCTCTTGCTAAAGACATGGGAAATTACAAGTGGTAGGAATTCTATTCCACACAATCATGATCTATTGTGTGGAATAGAATTTTGTTATGTTTTGTTATGTGTTATGATCTATATCATAACTTATGAAGCTAGTTTGGCTCAATCTTCCATTTTTTATTTTATCTTGTGTAGGTGCTGGAGTTGGAGGATGGAGGCAGTGGGGGACAGGAGTTACTGGGAGCGGATTGGTGTGTAAAAACGAAATACATCAACATGTCTCTCTATCTCTATAAAAGAATAGAAATATACTTTTTTATTTTTATTTTTTTTAAACCTTTAACTTCTGTGTAATGGCTCCTAGGTTGGAAGAGTGGTAAGGGTGGTCAATGGGGGTCAGGTGACTTGCCCAGGGTCACACAGCTGGGAAGTGTCTGAGGCTGGATTTGAACCCAGGAACTCCCGTCTCTAGGTCTGACTCTCAATCCACTGAGCCACCCAGCTGCCCCGAAATATACTTTTTTTAAAAAAAGGAAGCTGGGCTTGGAGTGAGAAGAGATTGAGATCTTATTGCCAATAGGAGCCAGAGCCAGCCATTTATTCTAGGTCTCGGTTTCTTCAAGTTGAAAATGGGAATAATAACGTTCATTAGAATGTAAATTCCTTGAGAGTAGGAATCGTTTCTTTCTTGTATCTGAATCCCCAGGACCTGGCAATAATTAGAAACTTAAGAATTGCTTGTTGATTGACTGATTGACAAATTATACCACTTCCTTCACAAGTGGGGAAATAGATTGGTTGCCTTTAATGAGCTATAGAAAAGTGAGATTAAAATGAAACTCAGGCAGGGAGGCAAAGGGGAGGGTTGGGAGGTACAATATCTTCACGTAAACAACGGACCTCCCTGGGTCAGAACTTGGACTAGGATGGATGTTTTGTACTCAGTGCTTTGGTGGTAGCTGTTGTTGGAGGGAGGGGGGGGGGCACTGGCATTTTCCTGGTATAGGGAATTCCCAGTGAGGAAACACCCTCTGGCAATGTAGCTTTGCAACAAGATTCTTTAGAGAGTTTTCTTGGGCACTAAAGACTAAAGTGGCCTACCCAGGGTCATACATCCAGTATGAGGCAAGATTTTAGCTAAGGACTTCCTGAGTTGAAGCAAGTAGATGGTACAGAGGAGAAACTGTAGGACCCAGAGACAGAAAGACCTGAGTTCAAATCCAGCCTCAGACTCTAACTAGGTGTGTCACCTTGGGCAAGTCACTTAACCCTGTTTGCCTCAGTTTCTCCATATGTAAAATGAACTGGAGAAGGAAATGGAAAACCACTTCAATATTTTTGCCAAGAAAACCCCAAATGGGGTCAGGACACAACTGAAATGACTGAACAACAACTTGCTGACTTAGAAGCCCATGCTCTATCCACTACACCATCCTGCCTCTCAGATTAAAAAGTGAGTTAAGGGATATAAACTAACAAGCCCTACATTCTATGATACTCTGATAAGAATTTGCTCATTCTGGGGTTTCAGATCTGCTGACCTGTATCAATCAGTCAATCAGAAGGCAGTGTACCAAGCACTGGGGACACAGAGATAAAAATAAAACTCAGGCAGGAGGTGGTGAGGAGGGTGAGGAGGTACAGCATATTCACATACAATGGGGGTTTCCAAAGAGCAGAAGTCAGGAGCTCCTTCAAGCTCTAATGAAGTGGACAAAATACAAGCATTTTAGCCTGGAATTTCAGGCTGTCCAAATGGGTCCTCAACTATGCATCCAGGCTTATTCCATGTTACTCTCAATGATCCATTCTAGGTTCCTTCAAATGCAAGGTGGTCTCCAAATACCTAAACCCCCTTTTCTTCTCTTCCTTGAGAATCCTTACTGTTTATCAAGATTCAACCCCTTTGGCAAAGCCTTCCTGATCTTCGTTCCTTAGCTCAACCAAAACCATTCTTTCCTTCCTCAGCATTTTGTTCATGCTCTGCCCTTAGACCATGTCTTCTTCCTCCATGAACATTTCAGGAAGGTCGCTGATGAGCTGAAGTATATCCGGAAATGAGAGATCAGGAAGATGAGAGATGTGAAGAGAGATGTGCAAGGACCAGCCAATGAACTGGGGATGTCAGGCCTCAAGAAGAGAAGCCATCTTCAGGTCTGAGAAGGGCTGACCTGTAGAAAAGAGCTTAGGTACTTGTGCTTGATCTCAAGAGTCCCAGAAATAATGGCTAAAAAGTTTTAGAGGTAAATTTGGGGTCACCTGAGCCCCCTGGCCCACACTTGGGTTCATCGTGGTCAACCATGGTTAAGATCTCCTCTTACAAAATCCCTCAGTTAAGAGGGGAAACCCAAGGTATATAGAAATGCTGGTTGTGGCCACCTCCACTAGAGGAGGCTAACTTGGTCACGTGATGGAATTGGACAGGCCAAACTGCCCCTGAGAAATTAGGTCAGAGACACAAGACCCCCCTTCTCATTTTTTGCAAGAACACACACACACACACACACACACCTCACACACACACACACACACACACACACACACACACACACACGCCCCTCACAGCATCTTCTTGAACTTGCCCCAAGATTCCTATAGTAGAAGCATCATAAAACTACCCACTCTGGGCAAAGGAGTGGGTGTGAGCCCAGGATCATTCTTCTATGTGACTCTTCCCCCTCCCATGAATTTCTCGGCTCATGCTAGTGACATTTGGTTAAAGGGAACCTTAGCCTTGAAGAGAGGAGAAGGTTGTGGACAGGTCACCTGGGGAGCTAGAGAAGGAGCGGGCAGCCTTTTGGTGTGGTAATGGTGGAAAGCCTGCCCATGAGCCTGAAAGCCTCTGTAAGGGTTGGGCCTCCCCCCTCCTGCTCCTTGGCACCTGTCTGCTCTCTTTATTCTGCCCCACTCTCTCATCCTTCCCCACACCTTGAGTTACAAGATCATGGAATTTCAGAGTGAGAGAGGAACTCAAGAGGCATCTAGCTAGGGGTATGCTGGTAAACGCTGGCAAAATAATAAACTTTATGGTAACTAGGTAGCACAATGGATAGAGTGTCAGACCTGGAGGTTGGAGGATCTGGGTTCAAATCTAGCCTCAGATACTTTCTACTTGTATGACCCTGGGCAAGTCACTTGCTGATTGCCTACCTCTTGCCACTCTTCTTCAGTGCTTCTTCAGAGCTTTTTAAAAATCAGCTATCTTCTTCAAAGGTACCCAAAAGTCCTTTTTTAAAAAAATTATAACTTTTACCTGTTTTATCTATTTGAGCAAGGCTCTAAGGCACCCTCCTTCTAGCTTAACTCAGACCTAATCCAGGGGCCCTTTTCTCAAGAATAAGACAAGTGGCTGTCGATCCTCCACCTCCAGATCTCCAAGAGAGAGCTCACTACCACCACCGGAGTTAGCCCTGTTTCCTCTGGGACAACTCTCATTGTTAAGATTTTTCTGACCACAAGCCTAAAATCACCTGCTTGCAGCACCACCACCACCTCACCACTCCTCCTAATTCTAACTTCTGTATTTAAGCAAAGCTAATCAAATACCTTTCCCATGGGAGGGTGGAGCCAATATGGCAGAGAAGGTACATGAACCCATCTGATCTCTACCAAATTATCCTCCAAAAAACTATGATATAATGCCTCAAGATGAATTCTGGAGCAGCATAATCTATTTTTTTTTAAACCCTTGTACTTCGGTGTATTGTCTCATAGGTGGAAGATTGGTAAAGGTGGGCCATGGGGGTCAAGTGACTTGCCCAGGGTCACACAGCTGGGAAGTGGCTGAGGCCGGGTTTGAACCCAGGACCTCCTGCCTCTAGGCCTGACTCTCACTCCACTGAGCTACCCAGCTGCCCCATAATCTATTTTTAAAAAAAACAACAAGATCAAGTAATTTTTCAGCCCAAAACAACTTAGAAGGCCAGCAACAAGGGATCTATTGCATTGGGGTGGAGGTTAGGCCCCACCACGACAGCAACAGGCTTTGGGCACGATTAAAGCAGCAGCAAAAGCTTCCGGAGTTCTTAGCCACAAATGGTGAGGGGGTGATCAGGCTCAGAAGGAGATTACAGGGTCCTTTTGCTGGCTCTGGGTGCAAGATTCTTGTCTCATTGCCCTTAAGCAGAACCAGGTTGCAGTTCTGGAATGCAGTTGCAGGTTAAGGAGGAATGCCAGTATACACCAGCACTTGCAGCCACAGGGGAGCAGAAGACCCTGGTCACAGTTCCAAGGGGTAAAAGATTGTTATGTTATTCACAGACCAGAGCGTAGGCCCAAAGAGTATCAAACATATCTCTCCTTCCATCATACCACCTTCTGAAAGCAGATAGATCCCCAGTGCCTGCTCTGAAGGCAGCTGCACAAAGAACCTAAAGATTAGAACAATACTCCCTTACAGTTACAGAGCTCAGCTTGAATAGTTTTTTTTTATTAAAAGAAAAGAAAAAGGCAGGAAAATAAGCAAACAAGAAATAAAAGAAACGAAACAAAGTTATTTTGGTGAAAGGGAAGACCAAAATACGAACTCAGAAGACAACAATGTTAATACTGCTGCATCTAAAGCCTTCAAGAAAAATATGAATTGCCGTCACACCCAAAAAGATTTAATGGAAGAGCTCAAAAAGGATTTTAAAAATCAAATTAGAGAGGTAAAAGTAAAATTGTGAAAAGAAATGAGAATGATACAGGAAAATCATGAAAAAAGAGTCAATAGGTTGGTAAAGGAAACACACAAAAAAAATACTGAAGAAATTTATACCTTAAAAAAAAGAATAGGCCAATTGGTAAAAGAGGCACAAAAATCCTCTGAAGAGAGGAGCTTCTTAAAAAGCAGAATTGGCCAAATGGAAAAATATATACAGAAATGCACAGAAGAGAAAAACTTCTTGAAAGGGAGAATTGGCCCCATTGCAAAGAGAGTTGCAAAAATTCAATGAGGACAAGAATTATTTACACAGTAGAATTGGCCAATGGAAGAGGATGTATAAAAATTCATTCAAGAAAATCATACCTTAAAAATAAGAATCAAACTAGTGGAAGGTATTGACTCCATGAGACATCAAGAAGCAATCAAACAAGGTCAAAAAATTTTAAAAAATAGAAAATGTGAAATATCCCATTGGAAAAAAACAACTGACCTGGAAAATAAATCCAGGAAAGATAATCTGAGAATTATTGAACTACTTGAAAACCACAACCATCTTTCAAGAAATTATCAAGGAAAATTGCCCTGATATTCTACAACCAGAAGGAAAAATAAAAATTGAAAGAATCCCCCAATTGTCTCCTAAAAGAGATCCCAAAAAGATAACTCCCAGTATTATAGATAAATTCCAGAACTCCAAGGTCAAGAAGAAAATATTGCAAGAAATAAAAAAGAAATAATTCATATATTGTGGAGTCACTGTCAGGATAACACAAGATTTAGGAGCTTCCACATAAAAGGATTAGAAAGCCTGGAATATGACATTCCATACAGCAAAGTTCCTAGGACTTCAACCAAGAATCTCTTACCCAGAAAAACTGAGAATAATCCTTCAGGGGAAAAATGGGTATTCAATGAAACAGAGGATTTTCAAACATTCCTGATGAAAAGACCAAAGTTGAATAGAAAACTTGACTCTCAAACACAAGACTCGAAAGAGGCATAAAAAGATAAAACAGGAATGAGAAATCAAAAGAGATTCAATAAGGTTGAACTGTATACTTCCTTACATGGGGAGATGATTCTTGTAATTCCAAAGAACGTTGTCATTGTTGGAACAATTAGAAGGAGTATACATAGACAGAGGATGATGATGTGAGTTGAATATGATGGAATGATATTTTTAAAAAAGACATAAGAAAAAGGAATGCATTAGGAGGAGGGGGAAGGAAAAATAGAATGGAGTAAATTATTGCACATAAAAGAGACATGAAACAGCTTTCTTTTACAGTGGAGGGGAAGATGGGGGAGGTGGGGAGGGGAGCATGTTAACCTTACACTCATCAGACTTGGTTCAGTGAGACAACATACACAGCCAGTTGTATACAAATATCTATCATACTTTACAGAATAATAGGAGAGGAAGGGGATAATAACTACTTAAAGTCAAAATGACTTTAATAGCTTTTATTTACAAAAGAGGTGGAAAGAGTGAAAGTAGAGAAATACAAAAGGTTAGAGAAGACATCAGCCTATCTAACTAAATATTGCTCTGGTGCTAGTCTCAGCCAGGACTTGTAGACCTTCAACAGGAATTAAACTCTCTCTAGAAGACAGGAAGGGAAAGCCAGCTCTCCACTCACCCAAGTTCTCTCCAAGAGGCAGGTCAAGACAATGACTCAAGCTGAAGGTGACTCCTGAGACCAACTTTCTTCCTTAAGCTGACCTTCTTGAAACTGATTTCCCTCTTGAAGTCCAACTTCTTCTTGAAGCCAACTTCCTTCTTAGAATCAACTCTTTTAGCCCCAGAAATTCAGGGCTTTTTATAATGACTTCTTGTCTTCCAAATTGTCTAGCACTGCCCAGGGGGCAGTGTTTGTGGGAACCAGTTCTCACCTTCTGGAGGGGTGAATACTTATCAAAAGGGTTCACAAATTCCTGCCTGATTGATTTTCTGAGGGTGTAAATTCACTAAGTGGTTTGCAAGCTCCTCCACCTGGTTCAAGTTTATGTTGATTGAATCAAAAGGTGGAGAGTTAATCTTGTCTTCACAATCTAGTGAGGTACTTAAGTTAGTGTTAACTAAAGTATTAGCTCCAACTAGACAAAGAGAATAAAGGATTCCCTTTCACAAGTGTAAACTCAGAGAGAACAAAGACTTCCCTTTTATAAACCATACTTCAAAATTTTTTTCTTTATTATTTTATTGTGTTTGTGTTTTATTTTACAACATGGCTATATGGAGAAGGCTTCAAATGCTAGGCTGAGGATTTTGTATTCTAAAGAATCTATAGGGAGCTGCATGATCAGATCTGTGTGGTAGAAATGGCCATTTGGCAACTCTAGATGGAGTGGAAAGAGCAGAACCTGGAAACAGAGAGACCACTGAGTCAACTATTGCAATAGTCCAAATAGGACATGATGAATGAGAATAGAGACTGTATTGATGGAGAGAAGGGAATGGATGTGGGATGGTGTTGTGGAGATGCAATCCACAAGACCTGGTAACTTAATGGAGATGAGGAGGAAGGGAGAAAGGAGGGAAAGTGTCAAGGATGACTCCAAGGGGTCTGGAAGAATAGTGGTACCCTCAATAGAAAGAGGGAAACTTTGAGGCAGAATGAATTTGGGGAAATAGCATCAGGCTGGGACTCTCTGGACCTAAGACCTGACTACCCTCTCTGACCAATGGACCCTGTCCATTTTCCCTTATTCAGTGAGTTACCTGATGAGATGGCTTTCCTCCATAAAGGTTTCCAAGCTTCTGATCTTTCTGCTCATGCTGTATGATGTACAATCAAGCCAGGATAGAGTATTAACCTCCAAAAGATGGACGTTCAATTCAATTCATTTTGGTCATCTGGTTCAGTGGAAAGAACAATGCATTTAGAGCCAGTGGATTTGGGTTCAAATCCTGCCTCCATTATTGCCTATCTGATCTTAGACAAGTCATTTCACTTTCCTCTTGAGGCTTAGTTTCCTCTCTGTAAAATGAGAAGGTCGGACTAGAATCTCTCAAAGATCCTCCTTCCAACTCTGGATCAAGGAGCCTGTGAACAAAGTTTCATTTCTAGGTGTAATCAGGTTGGGCAGAGCTATGTAATGGTCACTGGCCTGCCCAACCACTGCCTCCACATAGATGGAAGCCCATGTCAGAAGCTCTCTGTCTCAGAGGTTCAGATACCTTTTGGGAAATGTTCTTCCTCTCATTACACCCATATGCCCATTCCAGAAATCTGGGGACATCTCTGCAGGGTAGCTGAATGTAACAGAGGTAGCATGGGATGGTGCCCAAAGCACTGTATTTGGGATCACAGACGGTCAATTCCAACCCTGGCTATGCCACTTACCATGGGTGTGATCCATGATCAAAACTTGGCCCCTCCACGGGCTTCCCTTTCCTCATTTGTAAAAGAAGTGATTGACATGGAAACACTCTAGACTGGTGATAGACACCGTGAGCCGTGATGCCTTCAGAGGCCAAAGAAGTGGGGGTAAGCTCTGGGTACCATGGGGGACAGAGCATCAATTTGTTGTACCTGACTGACTGTACTGATGTGACAAGAGAGGATCCATTTGGGGGCAGGAGTCATTGAGAAATGGCAGGGAGTTTAACTGAAGGCATCAACAAGATATTCAAAAAGAAAAAGAATTGAAGAGGTTGGACAAGACCCTCCCTCAGGTCCTTCCAGCTGTGACATTTGGGAAAACCCAACCCCTGGAGGAAGAACCATCCACTCCTGCCCAGGATCCCCTGGTGCAAGCTGAGCATCACTTCATGTGCCCACTAGGAAGTCTCCTCTAGCCAGGCTCATCTCCCGCAATCCTCGCCTCCCTGATCCTGGCTCCATCAGATGGCTCAGGCTGCAGTTCCCAGATGCTCCCAGCAAGGGGCCCAGGTGCTGCTCTCTGCTGCCCCCTGCTGTTGGCCTACTGCTCAACAGTGTCGGGGCGAGTCTCTGTGGTTCTCTGCTTCCACCTGCTGGTAAACTCTTGGTATTGTTCTTTCTAAGCAAGGGATTAGCGAGAGGAAAGAGACAGGCAGAGACAGAGAGGAGGGATTGATGGATTAATGGGGAAGGAGACAAAGAGAAAGTGAGAGAGACAGAGAGAGAAAGAAAGCAAGAGAGAGACAGAAACAGAGACAGAGAGAGGGATGGAGAGAGACAGAGACAGAGACAGAGAGAGAGAGATCATTCTGTCATGAAGCACATGGGCCATAGATGGAAATCCACCTACAAGAAAAATCCAAGAGTGCTTGCTTCATAGGGGACATTCTTCCCTCTGCAGCACATCACAACTCTGTGGGTATTTTAAAAGCTTGAGTGTTCAAACTTCACAATTAACCTGACACCTAAGGAGCTGTCCAAATGTGGGCTGCTGCCTCAGAAAATCACAAACTCTTAAATGTCCTTAAAAGGCTCTAAGAGGCCAATCCCAATCCAAGCTCTTCATTTAACAGATAGGAAACTGAGGCCCATGGAGATGAAGAGGTTTGTCCAAGTTCACCCAGGTAGTCTTTCCTGGGTATGAATTCTTCTAAAAATGCAAAGCAAGTATCAGTTACTTTTGAACTCAGAACCCTCAGCTTATAAAACCAACCACAGAGGTCTGGGTTCTCCCATCCCTGGCGATGAGGGGATCACAAGCAGTAGTTGCATTAAGCCTGTGAGTGGTCACTGTACTTCTAGCCTGGAAAAGATGGGGAGAGACTGGAAATAAATAATAAAATAAAGCATCTTCCTTACAAAAGATGACTCAATGGTGTAATGCAAGGTGGCTAACAGAAACTTTTTGCTTCTGTAATTTCTAACAGTCACAAAAAGTCAGTTAAACATCTTAGAATGTTCAGAAAGTCAGTTAGAACTTAAAGCTATAAATAGAGGTGAAGTTCCAACTGACGGAGCTTTTGCCTTCTGGCTTTCGCTGTGGCTGGAGGCTTTTGCTTTGGCCTTTTGGCTTTGGCCTAATTGCTTTGGCCTTGGCCTGTGCTTATCTTGTTTTGGGGAAATTTGGACCTATCTCATTTTTCTGGACCTCTCCCTGATCTCCCATCTCCATCCCTCCCCTTCCCTGATTTTCCTTTGGGTTCTGGTTGGCAGGGAGGGCTTGGTGATTGAACATTGTGGGTTTTAGGTTTTTTTTAGATAATTGGAGTATCCTCAAATAAGTATCCCTAGGTTTGATAAAGACTTTACTTAAAGGCAGTCAAATCTTCCTGCCTGGGAGAGCTGATCTCTCTCTGTCTAACTTCTCCATGACCCATCCCCCACCATCACCCCCCTCCTTAGCAGCAGTTAGAAAACCCTGAACCCCTCCCCTTCTGACTGACCCTGGTATTAATGAACCCCCTTGTTACCTATTCAAACCCTGTGGTGAGTCATTGTGTCGAAAATTAAGACAAGAGCCAAGAGGAAGGAATCATTTTCCTTTATTTCTTGAGAGAACTGGGGGCATCCATCTTGGCAGGAAGTACCTCCCCGAGACTTCCTCCAGCCATCAGTTTCACTGGCAGGGAGGGGCCCCCTCAACCCCCCCCAAGAGACTTTAGAAACTAACAAGAGAAACTCTCCAGTCAAGCCTAAACGTTTCTTACTGGCCCTGGTTTCCTCCCTGTATCCTCTGTCTCAAGCCTCTGGGAATAAACCTGTTTGAGCTGCCTCTCCTACACACCCCATTTCCCTTATCTCCTACATACCTTTCCCTTCCCTTCATTTCCTCCTCCAATCACTTTATAATCCCTTATTCCCTTTTATCCTTCCTCACACCCACCTACTCAGATTATTTTATTTTCTCTTTTTTAATAACAATGGGTAGGGAAGAACCAAAGGATAGAAGGATAAACCTGGAAGAGGTCTTGGGGCCATTGTCTCTAACACTCATCTTTTATTTGTATTTTTTAAATAAATGTTATTATTTATTTAGTTGCCTGCCTACCCCCTACCTCATTGAACAACAATAGGAGCAAACTGGCAAAATCCTTACCAGAAATATCCATAGTCCAGCAAAGCCAATTCCTACCCACTGGCCACACATTTTAAGCTTTGGCTCTTGGGCTGAAGGTGAGGGGCCCAATTCATCTTTGATCTTCCAGTTCTTCTTTGATCAGTTCTAAAGTCTTCCAAATCCAACCCCTTCCCTTTACAAATGAGGAAACTGAGGCCCAAGGTGGTCGTGTGATTTGCCCATGAACGAACTGTAGTTCATTCTTGTACTTGCCCCCACACAGCTCATGAGAGCATCCATTCCATTCTAGAAGCAGTACCATCATTCCTGAAGGGCTGCTGGCTTCGAAGGGCTGGTCTTGTGCCAATGAGTATGGGGACATTGGTGCGACCCATTTTAATGGAACCAGATCTGGGACTGTACTGCCTTGTGGTTCAGTTGTTTTCAGTTGTGTCTGACTCTTCCTGACTCCATTTGGGGTTTTCTTGGCAAAGATCCTGGAGGGGTTTGCCATTTTCTTCTCCGGATAATTTTACAAATGAGGAAACTAAGGCCAACAAGGCAAAGTGACTTACCCAGGGTCCCATAGCTAGGAAGAGTCTGAGGCCAAATTTGAACCCAGGACCTCCTATTTCTGGGCCTGTCTCTCAATCCACTGAGCCCCTTAGCTGCCCCTCTTCAGATGACTGCCTCTGGCACCTTGTTCCCCTGGTGGTTATATCCATAGAGAGAACCTAAGAATTTCTGGCAACCCCCACTCAGGACAAAACCACACAGCCCTGGGATCCACCCCAAAAGGCTGTCAAGCTTAACAGCAACATTGACAACAGGGCTGGACCCTGACCAAGCCGGCCTGGTGGCCGAGGACATCACATCAGCCAAAGCTTTCCCTCTAGTTCTCTCTGATCAATGCTCTTTCTTTAGATGGTTTCCACTAAAGTCTCCTAGAGCTAAACTCCCTAATTGAATGTGAGCGTCTGGCGGTCCTCTGGAGGCCATCACTTAATTAATACAAGCTATTGGCTCTGGGTCTCTTGCCTTACTGACCCTCCCTCTTCCCCTGTGTGACCCTGGACAAGTCACTCAACCCCCATTGCCTAGTCCTTACGCCCTCCTGCCTTGGAACCAATATTTTGTATTGATTCTAAGACAGAAGGTGAGGGTTAAAAAAACAAACGAACCCGGGTGACTTCCCAGGAGGGCCAAAAGAATAAGGAGGGAGATGGCCGTCCCTTTCTGCACCTCCTAAAATCCATCTCTCTCTCCCCACCAAAGACAAGCACATAAAAATGTGATTACAATAAAATTCAGCCACCGCAAGTGTCTATCTGTTAAGACTGGAGGATCTCTGGGCAGTGAACGTTTCTGAGTATTTCCATAACTGTGTTTCAATAGAATGGGTTTCCTCCATGATTGAATGTATTTGACTTCATGCAGTTAAATCTTTATTGTGAGAAGAGGCCCTTTAGGTGGCTGCCCGAGGGGTCCAGGACCCAGACATGGGGAAGACTCTCTCCTCTGAGGAGGAACCAGATCAAGGTTAGCCTATGTGGAACCAACTTAAAGGCCCCCAGTGTTCAGAGAAAGGGGAAATCAGTGGTGTAGGGGATCGAAACAGGGCACAAGTGGGTATTGTTTCCCCAGAAGCCTGTGTTAGACTCTGGCCTGCCGGCAGTCGTCAAGCTTGGATCCACAAGGTTCTGTCCCTTGTGAGTCCACCCTCTGGCCTGCTGCCCCCACTTTCTGATAGGACTCTGGAACTTTGAGATCTTATGAGGACTTTGTTTCCCCTTGATGTCACCAGGAGGAACATGGGCGTGCAGAGCTGGCATCCCCCAGAGCGCCTTCCCAAGTGGCCCTGGGTGGCACAGTAGGACCCTGAGGGGAGAAGCAGAGGCTTGGGAATGGGCCAACAGCAGGGAGAAGCTTCAGATGGAAGATGGTGGGGCCTTGGGGATGAGCCCACTTTGGCTGTCAGCCATAAACATGTACTTCCTAGAATGCCCCCAAGGCATCCACACAGCTTTACTAAGCACCCACTATATGCCAGGTGCTGAGAAGAGCCAAGAAATCACAGAATCCTGTTTCCAGGTCTGGGGCTCTCTCCGCTATGCCACCTGGCCATCTTTAAGGGTTCTCTCATGTCTCTAGGAATGTTATCTTCTCTAGACTAGAAAACCCCAGATCAAGCTTGCCTTCTCAATGGCTGGAGGAGGGGTGGAGGGCGGGAGAGAATTTCTAAACACTAAAAAGAGCCCGATTCCTCCAACAGGAATATCTGTACACACATTCCTAGGAGATCCTTGAAGTCACAGACCTCAGCACTAATCAACTTTTCAGCAGCTGGACACACAGATCTTCATTGGCTATGCCGCGGCATCGAACTCAGGACTGGAGGCAGAGATGGAGATGACACTGATGTTGTCCTCAGCATCAGAGTCAGGGGTGGAAGGGACAGGGGAGGGGGGTTTGCTTTCTGGGGGCCAGAAACAGGGGAGGCAGGTGCATCGACCATGCAAGGTACAGAGCGATGGGCATAAAGCAGAGACCCAGACCCAGTGCTTGAGGAAAATCAGAAGAGAGAAAGAACTCTTTGGGATGGCTAGTTTAGGGAAGGCTTCCCCGAGAAGAGGGAACCTGAGCTGAGCTTGGAGGGAAGAAAGAAGCAGCAGGATGGGCAGGAAAAAAAAGTCCTGGCCTGGAGGAGGCAAGAATCCCACACTGGACACCTCTTAGCTGTGTGACTCTGGACAAGTCATTTGATGTCTGTTTCTTCTCCTATTAAATAGGTCGTATACCTATCTCTTGCCCCAGAGTTTTTAGAGTGAAATAATGCATATGAAGTGCTCTTTGAACCTTAAGGATTGATGGAAACATCAGCTGTTTTTACTGGGGTGGTGGGGGAAGAGGTCCTGGGGATTCCCCTGGATTGCCCCATCCTACTTTGTGAGGCGGAAACACTGCTTAATTGAATCAGTAGATCAGAACCTGGTGTGACAAGAAGTCTGCTCTTATTAGGGGTGAGGAGCTATATGTTATATATATTATATATATATATTATTATTATATATCACATATATAATAATAATATATTATATATTATAATATTATATATTGTATATATATAATATAGATATGTATATATTATATATATAATATAAAAATATAATATATATTATATATTATAATAATATATTATATATTAAATATATATATTATAGCCACAGGTCCCTGAATTAAAAAAAAAAAAAAACGAAACAGCAGCAAGTTTAGAATCAGGACAAGATTGGCAGGTTCTGGCCTTGGAGAGGAAGGAGCTGAGATATCCACATCCGAGCCAGAAAGCACCAGCAAGGTAGAGACAACCAGGGGAGCCCAAGAAAGAAAATTGCCTAAATAGTAGGAATTTTCCAAACTAGGGGCTCCGAGCGATTGTGATTGTATTTCTAATTTTGAGTCTAACATACATTCTCTAAGTCATTAGAAGAGGGAGCCAGAGGGACCCAAAGAGGCATCGTTTTTACCCCAGGCTTAACAGAAGCTAATTATTGTAAGTATTACATTATAATCTTCTTTTACTTGGCACTGGCTGTTCCCCATTGCTGGGATTCTCTCCACTGGCCATTCCACGTCTTAGAATTTCTAGCATCTTCAGGGCCTCCTCTAGCAGGAAGTCCCTTCCCACTTCCCCCAAGTCCCAGTGCTCCCCTCAAATTTTCCTTGTGCCTATTTTCCATATCTTGCTCTATGTATGTGTTGCATCCCCTGGTAGAATACAAGCTCCCTCCGGTCAGGGCTTTTCTCCTTCTTGCCTTTATGCTCCACTGTCTGGAGTATGTGGCTGTTTAGTCAGTTTTAGTCATGAAAACCTCTTCTGGAGTTTTCTTGGCAAAAATACTGAGATGGTTTACTATTTCCTTCCCCAGCTCATTTTTTCCAGGTGAGGAAACTGTGGCAAACAGAGTGAAGCCATTTGACCAGGCTAACAAGTGTCTGGGATTGAATTTGAACTCAGGTCTTCCTGACTACTTCGGACCCAGAGCTCTACCTCAGAAACTGAGGCAAAGAATAAAGGATTGCAATTGCAATTGCAAAAGAAGTTGCATCTACTTCTCTGTGTATGTGTGCTTTGTCTCCTCTTCCCTCTCCCAGGCAGGGACGATTTAAACTTGCTTTTGGAGTTTAATAAATGCTTACTGGTGGTTTGATTTTAGCTCTTGAACAAGGACTTGCCCAGGGCTGTTATGCACATAGTAGGTGTTCAGAAAAGGTTTGCTGATTAATGGGGTTCTGCAGAAGGAGGAAAGGATCTGGCCAGAGGCATCCCCTTCCTCCCCTCCTGCCTGAGACAAGCTGGCTAGCAATGGAAATCTCTTCCTCCTCTGGGCAAACCACAGTTCCTAATCCCCCACAGAGTAAAGAGCCCTGGATGGGGCACTCTGAAGGGAAACAAGGGAAGATGGAACCATTCTGGCCATTGAGACAGAGGAAGGCTTCCCAGGGTAATGAAATCTCCAACAACAAAGGATGCTGACTCTTTCCAGCAGTGACAACCTCTCCTCCCCTCTGTTTCCATGGTGACAGTCCAGGCTCTCGTTTCCATGGCAATACTTGTAGGAGGCTTGAGCACTTCATATTTATTTTATAAACTGAAATTTTCCAGCAGGTTTTTTCCCCCTTTCAGGCCAAACCCTGGCCTCAGACAGGCTTTCTTTTCTCAGGAGAGGCTCAGAACTAGAGAGAAAAACCCCAAAGGGTAGCAAGAGAGCATGGCGGGACAAATGTCAGCGGAAGAAGAGAGGGGAGAGAGCAGCTGGGGAGAGATGCATCAGCATGAGCTGCCAGGGGGGCAGGAAGGGACCTGGTGGAGATTTCCCTCTCTGACATTTGTTTAATCTTTGGGACCAGGTTGTAAAGGGGGGGGGGGGGGAGCTTTAGGAGCTCAGGATGCAGAAGCTGAGGGAATCCTGGGTCTGCCATTCACCCCGGAAAAGGCTTAGAGAATTAGGAGAATGGGAGGAGCATCGCATGCCCCCAGGGGGAAAAAAAGCCAGGGAGGGGGAAGGGTTGCTGTTGGCTAGGAAAGGTGAAAGTCTGGAAGGAGCCAAAAGAAAGGATGCTTGAGTTGTCTTTATTCCCAGGAAGCGAAAGTGGCATTTAGTGCTCAAACCCAACCAAATATCAGCTGAGACAAATCAGAGACAGAGATCTGGAAAGGGATAAAGGCAGCCCAGAGAGGGGAGGCGTTCAAGAGTGAATTAGAATTCACTTTTTTTTTTTTTAAACTCTCACCTTCTGTCTTGGAGTCAATACTGTGTATTGGCTCCTAGGCAGAAGAGTGGTAAGGGTAGGAAATGGGGGTCAAGTGACTTGCCCAAGGTCACACAGCTAGGAAGTGGCTGAGGCCGGGTTTGAACCTAGGAGCTCCCATCTCTAGGCCTGACTCTCAAACCACTAAGCTACCCAGCTGCCCCCTAGAATTCACTTTTAGCACTGGAGAGAAAAGTAAAGTGTGTCCTCGAAGCCCAGGGGATCCATTGTTCTAGGGGTCTGTTAGCCAATCCGGAAGGGGCTGGGGATTGGGATTTCATCCCTCCAGGACCAGATAAGGCCAAAATGATGGCTGTGGAATGTCCCGCCTTAATGGAAAGAGTCATGACATTTCCCCCCTTGTTTCCGAACCTTGATCATTGGGATCATTTCCAAGTTACCGACAAGGAACTTGTTTTTCCCTTCTCCGTATAGGAGAATGGCTTGTGAGAAGCTTAGCCTCTTCAAAATGAGGAGAAACTGAGGCATGGAAATTTGAGACTTGTCCATTATCACCTAGATTGTAACAACGCCCCAGCTAGAACCCAGGTCTCCATACTTCCAGCCTAGCTTTCTTTCCCCTGCACGATATGCCTTTATGAAAGGCTATCAAAGGATAGAATCAGGCCAATGCTTCTTAGGCACATGCCTGAACATAAGATTGGAGGGATGCTGAGACGGGTCGCGAAACATGCTTGGAAGCAAATATTGGAATTTGAAAGTCTACCATTAGAAATTCATTCCTTGGGGTGCCTCTTCTAGACTCTTGTTTGAAATGGCAAACAGCCTATAGAAGGGAATGCTTTCACGCCCGTATTAGCCACTAACATTTTAGTGTGAATTCTAGGATCATGGTTTTAGATTCAGAAGGGACCTTAAGAGTATAGTGCCCTCATTTTAGACGTGAGGAAATAGACAGCTAGTAGTTTCTGAGGCAAGATTGGAATGCAGCTCTTTCTAAGCCCAGCACTCCATCCCACGCTTCAATCAATGAGTCTACTCTACGCTAGTCTTCCTTTATCCACTCGGTCCTCTTCCAGTGGGTCAGAGGTTAAAATGGCTTCACCTACTACCCTTAGGGGATAAGCTATGTGCCAGGGCTGAAATGGAAAGATCCCAGCCTGGCCCTATAGGAATAAACAATCTGGGGACAGCTGGGTAGCTCAGTGGATGGAGAGCCAGACCTAGAGAGGGAAGGTCCTGGGTTCAAATCCGGCCTCAGACACTTCCTAGCTGTGTGACCCTGGGCAAGTCACTTGACCCCCATGGCCCACCCTCACCACTCTTCCACATAGGAGCCAATACACAGAAGTTAAGGGGTTAAAAAAAAAAAGAAAGTAATAAACAATCTGTTGCCGGGGACAAGAAGTGCCAGGAGCAGAGCAGCAAAGACATACCCTGTGGGCGCTGAACCCATGAGGAGAGGTTTCAGAGGGGCCGAGATAGGCTCAGTACTGGCTAGGGGAATGCACAGAAAGCTTTCTAGGGGAAATGGTGACCTCTAAGAGCTGCCCACTGATCTTTCCTTCCCCCACTCAATACCATCCAAGCAAGGTCACCCCACTCCTTGCTAATAATAGGGTCCCTGTGGCTTTATCCTCCCACCGGGGAGGTCCTCCCGCTGGCCAAAGTGCTGAAGATCCAGCTTAGAGCCAGAGAAGACCCCAAAGGCTACTGAGCCCAACTCCCTTGCTCGAGGCCACATAGAGACTCAGCAATACTGACGGGATGTGAACTCAAGTCCTCCAACAGCAGACAATAACGGAAGGTTCCCAACTGTCTTAATGGTGCTGGGAGAATAAGACTGAAATTTGAATCCAGGTCATCTTCCTCCAAACCAATGCTCTCTCCTTTGTAGGCACCCTCCAGCCTCTCTCTGGCCAGCTCCTTCCTCCCCTGAGGAATGAGGAGGTTGGACTAGATGCCCTTGAGGACAGCTTCCAGCTATAAATCCTCCGAATGCTCTGGCCCAATGACATGTTTTCCAAAATGGCAGCAGGCTGGCAATTATGAGCATCCTCATCCAAGGGCGGCCCAGAATGCATCTGAGTGTGAATTGGAGTCTTCCAACCAGAAAGTTTCCTAATTACCTTGGCACTGGGGTGTGGGCACGAATGCATAAGTAAGCATGGGCGTGTTTGTGCCCAAATGAATCACAGAATTACAGACACCAGCTAAAGAACAAAGGATCTTAGCTTGCAGTGGTGCCCAGCCCAGTCCTCTCATTTTACAGTTGTGGAAACTGAAGCATGAAGAAGTGACTTGCCCAAGGTCACACTGGCAGGATGTCTCCTGAAAGTCCTTCAGGGCTACTACCTGGGACATAGTAGGTGTTTAATAAATGGGTTACATTTGGATGGAACTGTCAGATACAGGATGAAGAATGGGGATTCAAGGCAAGCCCTGCAGCTCCGGAGAGAGCCTCTAAGATACAGAGGACAGGAAAGGGTCCAGGGTGAGAGGAACTCTTGGTGGTCCTGAAGCTCAAGTGAACCCAAGGGCCCTCCGCTTCCTCACCTGCAACAGGAGGGGGTTGAACTCCATGTCATCCAAGGATCCTGCCCTTCCTACTGGAACCTTATCATGGGATTGTGATCAGGGAGTCTAGGGGGGAAGAGGGTTGGGGAGCTGTACCGAGCCCCCAGCAAGCACTAAAGGACGAGTAAAGCAATACTCTGCTCCTGGGTCCCTTGGTACCAGGGTGCTTTGACCTCCTCCTGCTGAGATCCATTTGGTGCTGAGTGGAAATGAATTAGCCCCTGAAGACCAGATCGCACTCAGCTGACCTTAATGGCAGGGCTAAGGGGGCCTCCCAGAAGCTCTCCTCCATTTCTGGAGGTGACGGCTCAGAGCAATCAAAGTCAATTCAACATTTGAGGGACTAGCAAGGCAGGGTGACCTAGTGGATAGTCTGCCCCAAACCCAGGAAAACCAGGCAACCACTGACATCCAGGCGGTGTGACCCTGAGCATCCCCAGGTCCGGATGTCATGGCTGATCGGGCTGGAGGAAAGCTCCTCTGGGGGAGTTCTAGGGGGGAGGAGGGGAGCTGTGAACCAGAGCTGACCTCGTAGACCTTTTCTGATCCCAAGCTGTGGCCCCACCAACCTTGCTGCTCCAGCCGTGAGTGCTCATTTTCTCTGGGTAGAGGTCCCAAGCCCCCACCCATGTCCCTCCTTCCCCTGCCTGGTCCCCCCAAAAATGCCCATTTCTAAGGCTTAGACCCTGAGGTGAGAAAGAAGTCCCTCTGGCCCAGCCCTAGCAGCCCCCACACAACCAAACACCCCCAGTCAGAGGTAAAAGATTTTATTGTTTTAAGGGCATTTCCTCAAACAGGTATCAAACAGATGATGAACTATACAAAGCGTTTGGAGTCCCATCCCAGGAGGGGGAGCTGCCGGAGGGAGGCGAGGGGGCTGGACGCTTAGATTAATGCGGGAGAAGCAGCCAAGGCCCATTTTTGTTAGTGGAAGGTGCAGGCTGCGCAGCGTTAGCTTATTAAATGACCAGGGAATCATGCAAACAAAGTCAAGGACGAAGACATTTTATATCTGCCCCAACCCACGGTGGAGGAAGAGGAAGGGTACGGGGAGGGGGGAGGAGGGAAAAGGATCACTAAAAGCAAGGAGGCTGCTGGGTAGAAACCTACCGGCTCATTCTGGCCTTTTCACCAAGATCCAAATTAAACCTGGACTGAATCCAATCTTCCCCCCACCCTCACGCCTTCCTTTTAAAACATGGTGCGAGGAATTCCCACCTAACTCTAATGGGAAGCAAGGCCGGTTGCTTTGGACCGGGGCCTGAGAACCCAGGGCCTGGATCCTCAGATGAGCCCTTGACCAAAGCCCAGGGATGAATGGCGATTCCCACCTGGACTTCCTCTTCTGAAACAGGGTGGGCAAAGGCTCTCCACTCGGACAGATTCCCAAACCCACTGGCACCCGCCCCGTGTGCTCAGAGGAGCCAACGACCCTGATCCCCTGCCCTGTCAAGGGAACAACCCATAGACGCCCCCCCAGAATCTCATGCCAAGGCTCCATCTCTCTCTGCCCGCTCTAGGGGTGAGCGGCACTGGCTAACCCTGGCCGTGGCCAACTGGCCCCACTCCCACATTTTTGGTTCTGCTACATGGACAGATTGTACTCGCCTAATTCTTTGTGCTTCCCTTCCCTGAGAACAGCCAGCCCTCCCATCCTCCCTGCCCCACGGGCGCCGGGCAGAAATGTGCTGGGGCATCAGCCTAACTTGTGCTCTTTTTTTTAGGCCCACTTGTGGGCGGTCCGGCCTCTGTTCTCCGTCCTCTGTCCTTTGCCCTCACAAGACGGCAGGACAAAGCCTTCTCGCCCTCCCAAGGAAGGACTCACGGAAGAAGAGCAGCTTCGGTTAGAAGCCTTCAAGTTCAAATTCCAGCTCAGCTACAAGTGGGATCCTGGGCCAGCCTTCTCTAGCCTGTTTCTTCAACTGTAAAATGAGGAGATGGGATGACATGACTTCTGACTCTAGTCTGACAATGTCCTTCTCGCTCCAGATGGACAATCCTAGGAGCCCTCCTCAGCTCCAGTAGCTCAGACTCAAAGCTCGGGTCCCATTTACCTTTTGTTGCCAATAAGGATTGTCCCCACCCCCAAAGCTACTGTCAGGCACTGCTAAGAGACAAGGGGAGGTAGAGCAGGAGCCCAGGGGGGCTACGGCATTGGTACAAGCAGGGGATGCAGGCCAGGCAAAGAAAAGTCTAAAAAGAAGGCTCGAAAAGCAGGGGCCATGGGGAGAGAAGGAGGAAGGGATGGGGAAGAAGGGAAGTCGGGGCAGGGGCCAGAAGAGGGGAAGGAGAAGGAGAGGCCAGAAGAGAGAGGGCCACTACTGCTCGCAGATCACCGTCTCCACCACAAATGTGTTCTCAAAGTGTCGGATAGGGTGGCAATTCTCCGCATCCCGTTTGCTGATGCCTGAAAAAAAAAATACACACACAGAAATTCCAATGAGTCGCGGGAAAAGAAAGCTGGAACAATGATCCTCAGGGTCACCGCTGCCTTAGAACCTGGACACCCCAGGACCAGTCTATCAGCTCCAAAGGAGACAGAGGGGAAAGGCCAGCAGGGCACCATAGGGACAGGTGCAGGAACCCACTGAGCCTGGAACTTGGCCATCCATTCTCCTAGCCCTAGAACTTGCCCCTTTCTGGTTTATTGTATAGGCTCCCATGTAGAAGGGACGTGGGACAGTGAGTGGAATGGAATGGAAGTCAGTCTATGTAGGAATCCCAGCTCTGGAGCACTTTACTCCTGGGTTAACCTTGAAGCAAACTTTCTCTGGGATCAATAAGCCCATTTGTAAAATGAGGGAGCCCTTGGACTCCATGACCTCTAAGGTCCCTTCTGAATCTATGAACCTTTAAGTGTCTCTTGCCTCAATTTCTCTATCTGTAAAATGGGGGAGCCTCTGGACTCCATGACCTTTAAGGTCCCTTCCACATCTGAATCTAGGAACCTATAAGTGTCTCTTGCCTCAATTTCCCTATATATAAAATGAGAGGTTGGACTCTATGACCTCTAAGGTCCCTTTCACATCTGAACCTATAAATCTACGAATGTCTCTGTGTCTCAGTTTCCCCATTTGTACAATGAGGGAGTTCCTGGACTCTAAGGTCTCTTCCACATCTGAATCTATGAACCTATAAATGCCGCTTGCCTCAATTTCCCCATCTGTAAAATGAGGGAACGCCTGGATTCCATGACTTCTAAGGTCTCTTCTAACTCTCAATCTATGAGAACCATGATTGGATCCAGTCCAGGCTCTTTGCTTCCTTTTTTATTAGGCAAGATGGCTTAAACCCCGTCTGAATCAGGGATGTTCCCTGCTTGGTGTCAGATGATGAGGGCCGTCCCACCGGCCCCTCGGCCCCTCGGCCCCTCGGCCCCTCGGCCCCTGGCCCCTGGCCCAAGCATCTTACGCATCCTTGTGGTGCGGCGCCGCAGTCTATAGGTCTCTTTGCCACTGCACAAGCGGTAAATGAAGGAGCCCAGCTGCTGCACATCATTGACGTGCTCGGTGACGATCATCTCCTCCTGGATGATGTACGTCTGGGGCAGGTAGGTCCCCTTCTGAAACAACAGGGACCACACAGAAGACTCTATCGGTCCGCCGGGCTGGTCTCCCAATTGGGCGGAAGCTTCAGCTCAATTCATTTCAGTAAACAATATCTCAGCCCCCATTTACAGTAAAAACACCACCAAAGATTCCCTGCCCTCAAGACGCTTACATTCTGTTGGGGGAAAGGACGAGAACACAACTGAGTCAATACAAAATCTCAGCAGAGTTCTGGGGGGAAACAGGACCTCGGGAAAGGCGCCAGCCCCAGGGAGGGTTAAAGGAAGCCGGATTATGTAAGAAGTGACCAGGGAACCCAGGTTCCACTAGAGCTGGAGGTTCAAAAGGAAGGTGAAGTGGGAAAATGTTGCCATCACGGGGTGAGAGCCTGTGCCAAGGCTTGGAGGCTGGAGATCTAATGTTGTGGAAAGAAAACAGCCAATGGATGAGTTTGGCCAGAGTGGATAGGGAGATAATGGATCTGCCCTGAGACCGGAGCCAGACCACGAAGGGCTTTAAAGGCAAGCAGGAGGTGGGATTTCATTGGGAGACTCCAAGAGGGGCAGTTTTTAGGATTGTCAGGCAGCGGGTGGGGATGAGGGAGATCTGGGAGAGGGGAAGAGTCTGGCACTCACCTTCACGTTCACCAGCAGCTCCAGGAGGTTCCTTGGGGGCATCACAATGGTGGTGTTGAGCTCAATGACGTAACACTTGTCCAAAGCAATATCATGGTAGGCAGTCAGGCCCTGGAAGCCAGGAGAACATAAGCCACTGGTGAGGGGCTCCCAACCTGGCCCAGACCGTCCCTCCACCCCGTGCTACCCAGCCTGGACATCGTGCTCCACCCCCAGCCTCTCCATCACCCACGTTCCACCGGAGGAGCTCTGCCACTATCTGACCCAATACAGTCTGGGCCATTGACAACCCTTTTGACAAGTCAAAGACAATGGGTGAATGGAGTCAAGAATAAGAGGTGATGAGAGGAATCCACTCCTCCACCCCTATAGTCTTGCCTGGATTCTGCCCAAGAACATGCTCTTTAAGAGCTACAGGTGGCACAATGGGGAGAGCCGTTGGGGTCTCTAGAGGCCAAGAACAGGGCTTCCACCCCCAAGCCTACTATTTGTGTAACCTTAGACAGGATACTTGGCCTCATCTGAGAAACGAGGGGCCTGGCTAGCTGGCTATTCTTCCCATGAGCCTCTCTGGTCCTTCATCTCTTCATATGCAAAATAAAGGAGCGAGACCAGAGGACTTTTGATGTCTTTCTCTCTATAATGGCATGACCACCTCCCAGAGGCTCATGAGATCATGTCCCTCATTATAAATGGCAGTTCTTACCAATAAAGCATTTTAGGGGCAGCTGGGTAGCTCAGTGGAATGAGAATTTAGGGTCCTAGGTTCAAATCTGGCCTCAGCCACTTCCCAGCTGTGTGACCCTGGGCAAGTCACTTGACCCCCATTGCCTACCCCTTACCACTCTTCTGTCAATACACAGACTCCAAGACGGAAGGTGAGGGTTTAAAAAAAAATAAAAATAAAGCATTTTAAAGTTGCAGCGACGTAAAAGGCAATTCAGGAGACAATGTCGGTGCTATCCCGTCAAACTGCATTGACTTTGGAAAGAAATAGGACCATATAGACCAGCTCCATCATTTCACACACAATCCTCTTTTCTTACTGTCTGGGTTTAAAAATATTCACATATGTAAATGATTTTCTAGTTTATGATAACATTTTGCAAAGAAACGCCCTCTCATCATTTTTTTTTTTTTTTTTTATTTTTTAAACCCTTAACTTCTGTGTATTGACTTATAGGTGGAAGAGTGGTAAGGGTAGGCAATGGGGGTCAAGTGACTTGCCCAGGGTCACACAGCTGGGAAGTGTCTGAGGCCGGATTTGAACCTAGGACCTCCCGTCTCTAGGCCTGGCTCTCAATCCACTGAGCTATCCAGCTGCCCCCCCCCTCATCATTTTTGCAGTACTTTTTGGTCATGGAGGATCAGAGCTGGACCGTCGCTCATTTTACAGATAAGGAAACTGAGACCTGGAGAAGTTACTGCTACAAGAGAATCGTAGATCTGTCGCTAGAAGGGACCCTCAGCCCAATTGTCTCGTTTTCCAGACAAGCAAGCTGATTCTCCAAAGTTAACACAATCACTAATGGCCAAGCAGACCCCAGAACCCAGGCTGGTGATCTTTTTATCAATGCTACACAATATTGTTCTATGGAGAGAAAATATGACACAAAAATAAACTCTCTCTCCAGGCATTCTTGTTAACTCCAGTTCCAGGAGTTGAACCATATCAGCAAGATTCCCTTGTTCCTTAAAGCTACAGGAATCTTATGAATCCTCTCTTGTGGAAGAGAAGGCCATCCAGAGTGGGGCCACCACCTTGCTCCCCACAAACATCTCTGCCTCCCCCCACCCAGCCTTTACCCTCTGGAAGTCATGGATGATGTCGGCCGGGTCACCCCCGCCAAACTGAGGCACAGGGATGTTGATGTGCTCATAGTCCTCCTTGATGAAAATCTCCACGTTCTCCTGAAGTTCCAGATGACTGTGGAAGGGGGAGGAGAGAAAGTCCTTGTAGATGACCCCACAGGTGAATATGTTGTTCTCAGGCTCGTGAGAGATCTTGGAAGAGACCAGGACAGAAATGGGACGAGGGTTAGAGACGGTCTTGTTCTCTGTATTGTTGTGAGGAAGATTAGTTAGTAATAGTGTTGGACCTAGCAGGAAGGGCTGGAGGAGTCCAAGATGGAATGAAGGAGCAGGAAGTATCAATGCCCCCAGCGCCTTAGAAAAGAAAACCTTCACAAACACTGGCTCTCCCTATTTTACAGGAGAGCTAAAAGGAGGCTTGGAGGGGAGGAGTTTTGTGGCCAAGTCCATTCGGGCAATAAGGGAAAGAGATAGGATTTGAACTCAGTCCTCTGACTTCAAACACACTAGCGTACCCAATGCTGGGTCTTCTACCTCCTCAAACCCTTCAGTATTGGTGGAGTCTCCCTCCTTAGAGCTTGTCCTTTGGGCTTTAGGTCTCCTTCATCTTCCCCATCTGCTCCCATGTCTTTCCCACCTCCCCTGGGACTCTACACAAAGTTAGGAGGGAGGTGGGGAGACCAATGGTGGGGGCCGAGTTCTCCAAAGAGGAACCTTGATGGGAAAGAACCGTCTGAGTCATGGATATTCAGGAACATAAGCCCATAACAAGTGGAGATTGTTCCATTCTTTGTACCCACATCCAGCACAAGGCCTGGTACATGGTAGATGCTTAAAACTTAATTGCTTTAGTCAAGAAAGGTCTCATGTTGGCAGTGGGACTTGGGATTCTTTGACTTGGAAAGCAGGAAAAAGGTCATTTATTCAAGGGGGGCGGGGCAGATGTAAAGCAAAGGAATGGAGGTGGGAAATGGGATGTTCTGCAGAGGGGACCCTGAGCAGGTCAGCTTGACTAGAGCAGAGTTTGTGAAGGAATATTTAATAGGGAGGATCCAGACTATTGAAGGTTAAGGATTTTATAATTTATACATAAATTATAAAAACATATGCCTATAAATAATTATATATTATAAATATATAAATGGAGGCAAGAGGAAGTCCCTGTCTGACTATTTCTGAATGCTCAGAGATCTCGATCTATAGTGGTGAGTGGGGGAAGAGGTGGAGGAGTGCCAGTCCAGCTTACCTGGGGGATCAAGTAGTGCCTGTACATGTAGACAGAAGCCAAGAGGAGACCCAGGAGGAGGACTATGCCGGTGGTGAGGGTGAACATGCTGCTAATCAAATTCCTCCGTGCTGCTGTGGAGCCTGGGGGCAGCCCCTCTTCCTAGAAAAGAAGGGGGGGAGAAGTTAGCTAGAGCCCCCCTCAGTCTCAGTATAGCATCCAGCATGGTGGCAATGAGCATTTAGAGTGAGGGGCCTGGGTTCCAATTCTGACTGGGTGACTTTAAGCTGATTAGAGCTCTCAGCTCCCTTATCTGTATAATAGGCATAATAGCACCACACACAGAACCACATTATATATTATCTAACACTGTAGAGAAACTCAAAAGTTGGGGTAGCTAGGTAGCTCAGTGGATAGAGCACCAAGCCTAGCGTCGAAAGGACCCAAGTTCATATCTGACCTCAGTCACTTCCTGACCCTGATCAAGTCACTGAACTTTCATTGCCCAGCCTGTACTGCTCTTCTGCCTTGGAACCAAAAACATAGTGTTGATTCTAAAATGGACCATAAGGGTTTAAAAAAATTAAAAAGAAGCTCAAACTTTAAAAGTACTACACAACCATCAACTATTATTATTACTAGAGGCAGAGTCAAGATTCAAAATCAGATCTCAGTCCAGAGCGCTCTCTCCTTTGTCAAACCCCATCTCCATCCTCTAAGTGACTCTGGATAAGTCAAATGATAATAGCTATTTGGAGGAAGCAAAAGAAAGGGAATCCCCCAAAGCTAAGTGATTTCTCAGTGTCCACCTCCCTGTCCTGAGCACAGCTAACACTATCAAAATCTATCCACCAAGCTGCTTGAACAGCTGTTGGGGGCTTCTTCTCTAATGGCACTTTCCTCTTGTGTGGGTCTCCTCTGTTATACCTATTCATGTCCATGCTTCCCTTTAGAATGGAAGCTCCCCAAAGGCAGGGCCAGTTGTCCTCTAGTATCCTCTGTGCTGAGGGTACCTAGCCAAAACCTCATAAATGCCTGACCATCACTCAATGAGCCTCAGTTTCCTCATAAGTAAAATGCCCTCACAGGGGATGCTTTCAAGATGGAATGAAAAGTTAACCTTAGAATGATGAATCAGGGATGGGGATCGTGTTGTTGGTGGCTTGGTTTTTCCCATTCTCTTGCTAGTGTTTGGAAATAACAAAGAGCATCCGGGATCATCTGAAATGTGCAAAACCAGCACCTGGATGCTGAAGGGAAGGAGGGACATCCAGAGGGCAGTGACCCCGGTCTGGACAGGAATAACCACTGCTGATGGCCCTCCATGCTGAAAACTGTCACCACCCCATGTAAAGCCCAGGCAGGTCAACCAATGGGGTGGCAAGAGTGCCATGGCCTTGTTTGCTCTGGCAAAAGTGTGGTGGTGAGGCTCTAAATGCTTCCTGAACTGGGTCTAGAGTCCCACACCAGGCTCCCCAAAGCAAGGGATGGCTACCATTTTATTTAACATGTGATCCCTGTTCCAAAGTTTATTTATTCTGTTGCTTGTTTTTAATTGAATCTAGTAATTCAATCAATGATCATTTATTTTATTTATTTTAAAAAGAGGGAAGAAGCACTCCCAGATAAAGAAGACCTACTCATAAGACAAAGCAAAGAAATGTGGGGACGGAGATAGAGACAAACACAGACAGGAATGCAGACTCTGGTTATAAAGGAAGACCACTGAACAAAACCAATGGACCTTGAGGCTGTGCCTAAAAGCACTGTAGCATTCCACAGCAAGAGTCCTTCACCCCTCTAAGGCTACTTAGGGGTTATTGCCTCAGGCATCCATAGAATCAGTCATCAACCTCCCTCATTTTACATATCTATTTAGAGGGAGATTTGTCTCTAGGGAGTGCCCCAGGGATCCCACCTAGGCTCTAGGGCTATTCAATATCTTTCTGAATTATTTAGATTAAGGCAAATATACACAAAGCTAAAAGGAACACATTTTGCATTAGATTATTCAAATCCAGTCTGGGGCATTTCTTAGCCAGTGACCCTGGGCAAGTCCCTAAACCTCCATACCCCCTAAAGGTCCTGGGTCTGGGAACCAATACACAGCCTAAGACATTAAGTAAAGGTTTTTTTTTTTTAAATAATACATTTGATGAGGGAGTTGGGATCTGAAAAGTTTTCCATAAGCAATTTCATGACTTCATGACTCCATTTGAGGTTTTCTTGGCAAAGATCCTGGAGTAGTTTGCCATTTCCTTCTCCAGCTCATTTTACAGATGAGGAAACTGAGGCAGATGTGGTTAAGTGACGTGCTCAGAGTCACTCAGCTGGGTAAATGTCTGAGGCTAGATTTGAACTCATGAAGATGCGTTTTCCTGACTCTAGCTACTGCACCACTTAGCCACCTTGATGTACAATAGTTCAACATCAACTGAAATGGGTGCCCACCCATTCAGAGATGAAGTGATTTGCTCTCTATCCTGTTGCCAATATAGAGCAAAGGCAGAATTTGAATCTAGGTCTTCCCCTCTCGAAAGCCAGCTCTCTATCCATCAGGCCACACTGCTTCTTGTCCATTGTATTAGTCTCATTGGAGAAAGCACCTTCAGTGAGACAGGCATGGGATCATCAATTTAGAAGTGGATGAGACCAGTTTCTGAGGTCACCTCTTCAAGCTTCTCATCTTACAGAGACAGAAATTGGGGGAAGAGAGAAAGTCACTTGGCTAAGGTCACCCCTAGCCCAGCCCCGCCCCCTCCTGGAGTCAGAGATTGAGATGAGTTAGTCTGTGGCTTTCCAAGGTCACACAACAAGGGCCAGAGCTAGAATTCTCTTCCCTCCTGCTGGCACTGCCATCCCTCAGAGATCCTTGGGGTGGGAGTCTCTCTTACTGGACAATAAGTGCCCTGTGGGCATGCCCCCACGCTTCACAGCACTGGCCATTTGGGGGAGGAAGACTGGCTGAATGGGCCCTAACCCATCTGTGCCCCAGATCCAAGAGTTCCGGAGGGGCAGCTATCTCCCCCACCCCCTCGGAGACACAGATAGATGCGATATTTTCAGGGGTTAAAGACAGGGAAATAATTCAAGGGCACTCCTGCTTCCTGGCTGGCAACCAGTGCCTGGAGCCTCTGGCAGCTGCTACACCCTCAGCTCCCATCCCCAAGGCAACCGTCTGAGAGAAGCCTTTCTCCTTCCCCCTCGGCACCCTGCAAAGATCATAGGCTGCCTCCCCCCACCAGGGTGGTACAGGAAGCAAGGAGAGGGGAGCCTGGGAGGGTGCTGGGCCAGGCAAAACCCATCCCAGTCTCCCTGCTCAGAGTTCCTGCCCTCTGGGCTCCATTCCCATCCTCTGGCCCGAAGAGGCTGCCAAAAGGTGGCCCGAGCTCAGAGGCATAAACTCTCACTCATGAAGTGGCCTCGGGGCTCCCCAAGCCCCAGACTATAAACCAATGCCAACATATCTGCCTGGTCTGGCCATTACTTCGCTCTCTCTGGGTCCCTCTGGGTCCCGGGGTGAGGGATCACCTCAGAGCTGAGGCTGCTAATGGCTTTGGGGAACAAGACAGGAAAGGTCAGAACCCCCGCCCGGCCCCAAAGAGCACTCAGAAAGCTTTGGGGGGGGGTGGAGGGGGGGGTGGCTGACAGCTCATCTCGGCACACTGGCTTCTCCTGGCTCTGGCCCCAGGCTGGCTTTCCTAAAAACAGCCACACAGTGAACAAGGGACTGGTCCTGTCCTCACCTCCTTCCCCATCCCATCCCCTCCCCGGGCACAGCCCCACAGCTGGAGGGGGAGGGAGTCACAGTCAGCTGAGGGAAGAGGCTGAAAGCAGAGAAACCAATCCATCAGCTCTGGCAATAGGCCAGGCATGGGCTGATGAGGGCTTTCGCCAAGGTGGCAGCTATGTCAGAGGAGAGAAGAGGGGATCTGAAGGCCGCTGGGAAGGTAGAAAGGGTGCTACTGGGCAACAGACCAGATCGGGGACATGACTGCGAGGAGTCTTCCTCAGCCTCCTTCAAATGATTCTAGAATTTGGACTTTGGCCATCCAAATTGACAGCTCCCCTCCCTGGATTAGTCTGAATAGGAGACTTTGTGAATGGAGGCAGGCACACACACACACACACACACACACACACACACACACACACACACAGAGTCAGAAATTGGGGCTCTGTGGACACCCTTTAAAATTCAAGTAAAGGGGTCACTAGATGGCTCAGTAGATAGAGAACCAGACCTAGAGACTAAAGGTCCTGGGTTCAAATCTGTCCTCAAGATACATCCCAGCTGTGTGACCCTGGGCAAGTCACTTAACACTCATTGCCTAACCCTTACCACTCTTCTGCCTTGGAGCCAATTTTTCATATTGATTCTAAGACAAGGTAAAGGTTTCAAAAACAAATTCAAGCAAAGCATGATCCCCAGAATCCCAGAAATGTTTGGTGTGTGGAGACGGACAGCCCCAAACTCATCCCTGGGAGCATAAATATAGAGCTGAAAGGCAGCCATATAAAGGTCATTTAGTCCAATCCTTTCATTTCCTAGATGAGAAAACTGAGGCCCAGGGAAGGGAGTGATTTATCACACAGTAGTCTAATAGTAGGCAAGGATTTGAACCCATGCCTGCTGATTCTACTTCCTTTCCCAGGCTGCAGAATGCCTAAAGAGCAGGTTTACAACAAGGCCCCCTAGTGTTTGCCTGAAGACTTCCATGGAGGAGGAGGAGGAGGAGGAGCCTACCGCCCCTGGAGCCAACCTGTCCCATTCTGTTCTAAGTATCTAAATTTTTCCAGGTATGGATCCTTAATCTTCCCCATAGCTCCTAGCTCTACCCTCTGGGGCCAAGGAGAACAAAGCTAATCCCTCCTCAACAAGAGAGCCTTCTGGTATTGGGCCACAGTTATTACATCTCTCCTCTCTCTCTGTCTCTCTCTGTCTCTCTCTCTTCCACCCCACGGCCAGGTCATCCCAATTCAATGGGATGAGCCTGCAGTTCCCCGCCTTCTTGTTTGCTGTTCTCTCAATAATCCCAAAATCCAAGATGGAGCCCAACATTCAGTAGGGACAGGGGCCCAAACAGTGTAGAGACTGTTTCTGGAAGCTGCGCCTCTCCATGCAGCCTTGGGCAATGCCCTTTGCCTCCCAAAACCTGGGTTTCCTCATCAGGAAAAATAAGGGATTTGGACTATTTGCCCTACCCACTGAGAATGGACCCTCCCAGGAGCCCATTCATCCCCTAAATTGACATTTCTCACTTCTGACTTGTAGCTAATTAAGGGACGATGACCTCATCTAAAGAGGCCAACATCTGGGGGTGCCCCCCCCCTCCAAAGCAGAAATGGGCCCCAGCAGCCTTTCATCTCGGGAATTGGAAGGAGCCAGCTCCTCTGCATGAGTCAGCAGTCACTCAGCACCCAGATCGCCAGACTTCAGAGACAAAAGGCCGCTGGCCCGGGAGGATTCCTTGCCTGATGCTAAATCAGCACGAGCTTGAGTGACAGGATAGGAAGTAGCTCAGTTCATTTCAATTCAACTAACATTTCTTGGGTTACCAAAGGACCCATTCGGAACAAAGTAAATCCAAAGTATGTAACAGTAGGAGAGACTTTTAAAAAAAGTAACCAGATACACGTGGCCCCGAGCTATTTGGCCAGCAGTTATTTTGTATTTGCATTAACCTGCAAAATGTAAGCTCCCTGAGGGCAAGCCCTGTTTCAATATGGTCTTTGTATCTCTAACAGGAATTTTAATGCATATAGAGTAGCTCAAAGTAGCATCCCCTCTAAAAAGCAAATTCCAGAATGACTTAGAAATTCAATTAGGAGAAAGACCAGGGCAAACTCCAGGAATAGGCGTGTAAATGAGACGGTACCTCCCAGCACTGCAAAGGTGGATGGTCCAGGAGTATAGAACCCCAGTTCTATGTTCAGTTCTAGTTACAGATTGTTTCAAAATATAGATCAGTTTTACTCGTTTTTCTTGATTCCTTTTTCATTTTTTAAATCCTTCCCTTCCATCTTAGAATCAATACTGTGTATGGGTTTCCAGGCAGAAGAATGGTAAGGTTTAGGCAATGGGGGTTAAGTGATCTGCTCAGGGTCAGAGATCTGAAGTGTGTGAAGCTGAATTTGAACCCAAGACTTCCAATCTCTAGGCTCTCAATCCACTGAGCCACCTAGCCACCCCCTATTCTTTTTTCATCTTTGTTATAAGGTATGACTCTGGAAAGGGGGAGAGGACAGCTATAGGAAGCAATATAAAAACACAAGATCCCCCCCAAAATTTTTATTTTTAAAAGATTAAGTTGGGTGATTAAGAAAAATAAAGCCAAATTCTTGTGTTATTCTTTTAGTGATTTAACTAGAAGAGATGGGGGAAGGGAGGCATAGAGGCAGACTTGGGGATTGGTTCGAAGAACACCTTAAAGATCAGACTCGATTACCAAAGAGAAATGAGCTGCCTAGAGAAAGAGTGGAATTCCCTCCTTCCTTCCCCCTTTATCTTTGACTCCTCCCTCTCCTTCACCCCCAAGAGCCAGCCATTAAGAGCCACTCACTTCCCCCTTTGCTTCTCTTCTTCCAGCACCTCCTTTCTTGTTTGGGCTGCTCTGGTATAGCCTCCTAACTGATTTCCAAGCAGAAGCTGGATGATAACATACTGAAAATGTCAGAGAGGGGATCATTTGTTCGGAGACAATCACTGAGGTCTTTTCCAGTTCCAAGATCCCACGGTTCTATAACTGTCTACAGTCAGTCAAGAAGCAATTGAGATACAGGTCTAGAACCCAGGTGTCTGAACCAAGCCTCAGAGCCTAGAGAAGGCAACCAATCAGTACAGTCAAGCCTGTCAGTCCCCAGAACCCTTTAGAGATTTATTTATTTGTTTGTTTTTTGGGGCCTTCACCTTCTGTCTTAGAATCAACAATACGGTGTATTGGCTCCTAGGTGGAAGAGTGGTAAGGGTGGGCAATGGGGGTCAAGTGACTTGCCCAGGGTCACACAGCTGGGAAGTGGCTGAGGCCAGATTTGAACCTAGGACCTCCCATCTCTAGGTCTGGTTCTCCATCCACTGAGCTACCCAGCTGCCCCTAGAGAAGTCTTTAAACATAACCGGTGAGAAAGATTCCAGAAAATGATCTGTTCCCCACAGAGAGCCCAAAGGTTCAGCGCAATTGTTGAAAATTGTTGAAATTATTGAAAAAATGGCAGGCATTTTGCAGGCTCCAATCGGAGAACTAGAAAACAATCGCATCCAGTTGCCAAGGCAACCTTCTCCCCAGCAGATCGCCTCACCTCCACCTTTGCAAAGGCCTCCCAAGCCCAGCCCAGCAGAGTGGAGCCCTTTCCATATCAGCCCACAGTAAAACTACTCAAATGAAATGATTTGGCAATACCGGGCCCCAAGAGGTCAGGTAGCCAACATGCTGAATCACCCTATTAACTCAGCGAAGCCCCATAGCCCAGAGGGAGCGCATCACCTGCTGGAGTCAGCAGCTCCGGAACAATACCCAAATTAACTCCGAGCTAATTAAGCTGTAATTGGTTGCTATACAACAGGAAGCATGTCAAGGCAACCAACCTTCCCTTCTGCCAGCAGCCTCCAGGGCACTTACGCCACTTTCAGCACCATGGCCAAGACCAGACAGCCTCCAAGGGCATAGCAGTGGCTATGAGGATTAGGCGCTCCCAGGAGTATAATTACAGTTCAGTGTCTCCGGATGGAACCCCCCAGGCTCCAATTCAACCCCATCCCCATAAGGTAGTACAACCTACCAGGGCTCACACGGAGCACCTGGCTAGGAAGGGCAGCTCCGGTTCATTTTAAATAATGAGATCCCCACACATCCATCAAAGTACGGAATAAGAGGGAATGGGACCAGCAGGGAGGGGGAGGAACCTCCCAGGGAGTGTTAGTGAACTTCAAGAGCAAGAAAAAGCCAAAGGGCAGCCTGGTGACAGAAAGCAAAGGCTCGCCAAGGTTGCCTGGAGAGACTCCACCGAGAGGACAGAACCTAAGAGGTGAGAGCATTGTGGGAAGAAAACCAAGCCTGACGTCATTCAAAGTCCCGGCTCTGACACGTCCCAGGCCAGTGAGCATCCGAGGCGAGGCGCTTTCCCTTGGAATCACAGGTTCCCCGTTTGTGAAATCAGGATCAGACGGGGAGACCAACACATTTCCCTGACTGAGCTGGTGGGAGCCAAGGGCTCTATAAACCATATAACATGCCATATTACATTTGTTATATATTATGTTATAGAATAGCAACTACATGGATGATTATGATTATGAATTTTTTATTTCTCTTTTATTGATTTTCTAGGATCACGGGGGAAGGGACCCTCAAATCACTGAGTCTAACCTCTGAGATAACTGAGGCGCAGAGAAATGTCACTTGCCATGGGAGCAGAAAAGTTCCTGAAACACAACTGAATATGGGTCTTTCCAAATGGAAATCCAGTGCTTGCTTTGGCAGCACATACACAAAAACTGGATCAATGCAGAGATTAGCATAAGAGTAACATGGCCCCCTGAGTGAGGGGGACTTACAAAATCGGGAAGAAAAAACCCTAAATGAAGTGCCCTATCCATTATTCCACTCTTTGTGGCCAGGCTAATTTTCTCCTCCTCCCCCCACAACCAGGCAAGCCATACTCTGATTACACACACACACACACATACACCCCCAAAAAAAGAAAATAGAGAAAGGATTCCAAATGAAATCTACACAATAGTAGGCCCAGTATAGGCAGGGGGGCTCCAGAGCAAAGAAAGGAGGGAAGGACCATAGAGCGTAAATATCATCATCCCCACTGCCATTATAAGTATTCCCATTCTGATCCCATCTGAAGCTGCAGCAGCCCCTTCCAGCAACTATTTATTTTTAAACCCTCACTTTCCATCTTGGAGTCAATACTATGTATTGGTTCCAAGGCAGAAGAGTGGTAAGGGCTAGGCAATGGGGGTCAAGTGACTTCCAGGGTCACCCAGCTGGGATGTGTCTCAGGCCAGACTTGAACCCAGGGCCTCCCATTTCTAGGCCTGGCTCTCAATTCATTGAGCCACCCAGCTGCCCTTCAGGAACCACTTTTAGAAAAGCATCAGTCTGGAACTGAGAAGGGAGTCTTGAGAAGGGAGCCCTCGATCAGCAGAGTGCCACCTCTTAGGCAGACTGCGTCAGTCACCCCTCAAGGCCCCAGGCAACTCTCAAATTGAGAAATGAATTTCCCAGAGGCACCAGCAGCAAGGAGTTCCTCACACCAATGATCCCACCAAATCCCTAAATTGTATCATATCCAGGAGAGGACAATCGGTAGAGATGGGGGAAGGGAACGGTGCAGGATGCCACCCAAATGGCATAAGTATCAGAGAAGGCACTTGGTGACACAGCTGGGAGGGACTTGAGAGCTGCCTGCAAACTTTGGGAGGACTGCCAAGAGGAAATGGGATTCGACATTCTGCTTGGCCCAAGAGAAATAAAGTGGGATCAATAAGTAGCTGGAAATTAAAAGCCCGACTTTCTATTCAAAATCCAGGCAAACTTGCTAACCAAGAGCCTTCCCCAAAGGGAGGCTGGATGGCCACTACTGAGGGCCACCCTCAAAGGGCTTCAGGGGTTGGATGGCCCAGCCAAGGGCTCCATATTCAAGCCAAGTTAGTTAAGCTAGACAGCAGTTGAGGTTCCTTCCCACTAGAGCACATCCTATCCCCCCTGGGTCTCGGTTTCCTCACCTGTCAAATGAATGTGGTTAATAATGAATAACTGAGGAAACAACCTGAGCTACATAATTTACTGGCAAAGCAGGCATAATAAATGGGTCGATGGACGCCCCATTCAGTCCAAAGATCCTGACTGTAGAGTGAGGTCAATTTTTATGTATTAAAAACAATTAATCAAATAAGAGCAATGAAGTACAAGAAAACAATTAGCAAAACTGGGCAATCGTGAAGGACTTCCAAGATGGGATGGGGCAAGCAAATAGGTGCAGGGCCCTGAAATCAGAAAATGAGGTGCCCCACGCTGTCCCCCTCCCCCAAGTCTGTACTCAATCAAGTAACCTTCTGACCCAGTTTTCAAATGAGTCGCGTGGGCTGCTTGAGATGCGCATCAATCTTTGTGTCTGATTCAGTTTCCAGGCAGGACCACAGAGGTCCCCAGTTAAGCAACAGATGGAGGTGGTCTGGTTTCCCAGTCATGGCATGGGTTCAAGCAATGAAATAAAACTGATTCTTGGGTCACAGATATAGTCATCGTGGTTCATTCCATCCCCAGGTGAAGGCCCACGCAGGTATGTGCTAAGGCCAGAGAACTCAAATGAAAACAAAGAATAACAGTCCCCTGCCCTCAAGGAGCTGTCCTTCTCATGGAAGAGGTTATCAGCATGCTAACAGGGCAAAAAGGGGAAGGGGAAGAGAGACCCCCTTGGAGACCTGGAGTTGGAAATTCAGAAATAAGGACAGCTGGGAAGGGGATGCAGGTTGGCCACCCCGGGGAGACCCTGAACAGTGGGACAAAGGGGTTGGAGAAGCAGAAGTATTCCAGGGAGACCCAGCAGCTCAAGTGAAATGTGGAAAACCAGCAAATGAGAAGCACATCTAGGATGGGGGTTGGCCTCAGTGGCCTTGGAGTCTTCTCTAGCTCAAAACTTAGTGAGTAATGAGCAAAAGCTGAACAAAAGCCAGAGGTCTTCCTTGCTGCGATGTGGTAACTTGCTGTCCAAGCTCAGACTTCCACAGAGACCTCCAAGATCCCCAGAACCTGCTGCCCCAGCATGGCTCCATTCCTGTCTCCAACAATCTCCAAGATTTCCGTCCCCAGGAATTTCCACTCCCCACTGGAGCCCCCTTAGCAGGTGGACTTTAGGAGCTGCTGTGGCTGAAACATTCCTGCCTCTGTGGCCTTCCTGGGACTGAGTCTCTTCTCACTTGGGCCAGCTGATTGTTGGATGACAGCCAGATGCCATCGGCCCAAATTCAAAGCCTTGGTTGGGTATCCCGGAATCATTCCATGGCTCCCGAGGCCCCTGGAAACCCAGTCGCTTTCAGCCTACAAAGAGCGTTTTGCTTATCATTCAAGAGAGCCCAGGAAGCCACCAAAACAGCAGAGGGACAAACAAGAAGGCTGCACTCTTTATGGTTATTGGCCACTTCCCCACACACAATGCCTGGCACATAGTAATAATGTTGACTTGCTTTATTAAACAGTTCTATGAACTTTAAGTCTCTTCTCCTTCTGGGCCCAACTTTCCAAGTCTGATCCGGTTCTTTCTGGTTTTGTTTTTAAACTCTTTACCTTTCATCTTGGAATCAACTACATATTGGTTCTAAGGCGTTGGGCAATGGGGATTCCATGACTAGCTGCCTCCCTAGTTCTTTCTAGTCTCTTTACAGCTTTGTCTGATCCTAAAAATTAGAATTAAATAAAGTCTTTTACCCAGAGGAGGCCCCGAAGGCCATGCCCAAAAGACATCATCATCTGATATGAGGCCGATGTGATTTTTTAAAAATCCTCTGCAACCTTTCCCGTGTGGAGGAATCTTGAAGAATTTATTTCAAAAAACAAGCTTATTTCTAAGAACTTCTAAAATGAGGGTCTCAGGCTCTTCTCTGGGCCTAACTGAGCAAGCCACCCATCCGGCCACCAGCTCTCCATCCTAAGTGCATTAGGTGGAATGCAAACGTGGTTATCCTGCTGTGACAAATGAGTCAAAGATGGCAGATCTGTTCATTTTGTGTCCATTCTGTGTTCCTTCTTCTAGTCCTACCTTTCCGTGCCTCTGGACTCATCTGGCTTAACTAAGTGGATGAGGAGACATTAGCTGTGTGAGCCTGGACAAGTCACCTCACCCCGTTTGCCTCGGTTTCCTCCTGCGGAAAATGAGCCGGAGGGGAAAAAATGGCAAACTACGCCAGGATCTTTGTCCAGAAAACCCCAAATGGGGTCTCCGAGAATGGGACACGATTCAAATGACCGAACGACATAAAATAGTTGGACTGACTCTGGAAAGCTTCTAAATGTTCTCCACTTAATGTACTGCTTTGGGAGGTGGCGACGCTTCTACGTTCTTACAAAAGGAATCCTCAGCCCTCGGCTGCCCGGCTCTCCTCTGCTTGGCAGACTCTTCCCTAGCCAAAGCTCACTGAGAATTCTCTAAGAAATACCCGACTCGTCCCGGGGTCTACGCTTGGCTGTTTCCCACTTGGCTGCGATTGGACTTTAACCGTCGTCTAATGTGGTTTCGATTTTGGCCTTTGCTCTCTCTGAGATCCTAAAATAGCTTCTGCGTTCGGGTCTCGTCCCTTCCTGTTTTGAAAGCTCTCCTCTAAGTTTCCGTGATGTTGTTGCTCGGCTCAGCGCTCCTTCTGGGCAGCAGCAGGCTTCTGAGGGCTCAGCGGCCTCTCATCGCTGGGTCCTCACCCATTTTCCAACCTTGGAAAGGCTCACTTGACCTCTCATGCGCCCATCCTGAACGGAACACATGAGTGTGAAGATATATATCGGTTGGGGCAGCTGGGTGGCCCAGAGGAGAGAGAGCCAGGCCTAGAGGCGGGAGGTCCTGGGTTCAAATCTGGCCTCAGACACTTCCCAGCTGGGTGACCCTGGGCAAGTCACTTGACCCCCATTGCCCAGCCCTTGTTCTCTCCCGCCTTGGAACCAATACTTAGTGTTAATTCTAAAATGAAAGGTAAGGGTTTATATTTTTATATATATATATATATGTTGGCATGGCGAGTTCCTCATGGACGTTTTCTCTCCTTTCCTTCTGATTTTGGCACATGGCCACCTTCCTGCTTGTGCCCAGCATGGGTGCTCCAAAGAGAGGCGGCCAGTCGTCCAAAGCCATGTTTCTCGTTGTTTCTGAGCCCATGATGAGATCACCACCGATTTCTCCACTCACATCCATGAAGCAGTCCCATGACCCGCGCATCCTTCTTCCAATCAGCATCCTCTGGTTTCACTGGCCGAGGAGGCCCGTGTGGACACGCTCTCGTGCTTCCGGGAAATGGCCGCAGATGGCCAAAGGGGTCCCTGCAGTGCAGCAGAGGCCCTGCCAGAGAGGATTCTTCTTTGGCGGCCCAAATGGGACGTGATCTCCGGGAGGGCCGGGACTTTGCTCTTTGGCCACCCTGGAGCTCGGTGTGATGCCCGGCATAGCGAAAGGAGCAAAAGAAACCCTTGTTGTATGTTGAATGATGGAAGGCTGCCACTAGGTAACCCATGAACGGAGAGAAAGCCACCAAAGAGCCATCCGTGCTGAGTGGCCTCCTGCCCCTCCATCCCCTTCGGTCCACTCACACTGCCCTTGCCATGGCCTTCAATGAGACACATCTGACACCCCAGGCTTCCCCCAGGGCAGTGACTGTGTGCCAGCTACTACACTGGGCACTAGGGAGTCACTCCTACAACTGAATGCTAGGGAAGACCTACTATGTGCCAGCTACTATGCCAGACTCTAAGAAGTACCTACTGTGTGCTCAATACCCTGCTGGGTACTAGGGAGACAAGACCCCCAAAAAAGCCCTCCCTGCCCTCAAGGGGGTTATTTTCTGTAAGTTATTAAAGCTACTGAGCTGGATTTTATTTCTAAAGAGCAGGTGGTAGAGAATGAATGAATGAATGAATGAATGAATGAATGAATGAATGAATGAAAAGGCATTTGTTGAGAACTAAGCTCTGAGCACAGAAATAAAAAACCTGAGAGAAGAAAGGATTCTGGTACTAACACATGGTGGGCCATTAAGTGCCTTGGAGGCAGGGCAGGGGAGAACAGAAAAAAGTTTCTCTGGGCCCTGAGGAGATCATGGGGGAGGGGGACAGGCCAGACCCCTCCTCACTTCAAGCCTGCTGCTCTGGGGGAATCCAGAGCAGGGAGGACCCCCTCCAGGAGCTTCTCTGAGCCCAGGGCTCTGCTCTCCAAGGACCCCCAAGCTCCAGAAGCGTTCCAGGTCCAGAAGGCCATAGGAAATCCCTTTAAGATCCCTGAGAGAGGGGCAGCTGGGTAGCTCAGAGGATTGAGAGTCAAGCCTAGAGATGGGAGGTCCTGGGTTCAAATCTGGCCTCAGACACTTCTCAGCTGTGTGACCCTGGGCAAGTCACTTGACCCCCATTGCCTACCCTTACCACTCTTCCACCTAGGAGCCAATACACAGAAGTTAAGGGTTTAAAAAAATAAATAAAAATAAGATCCCTGAGAGAAACCTCCCCCTCGGATATCCCCCTGGACCTTTGGTGACCACAGATCTGCGCCCCCCCCACCCATCCTCCATCCCTCCTGACAGCACCGGGTGGCACCTGACTTCCACTTCCTTGTGCCTCTAGACACAAACTACCACCAGACATCCCTGATTCTCCCCAATCCCCCCCATGGAACCCCTGTTGTCAGGAGGGTAGAAGAAGCCAAGAGCAGCTCCTCAGGGAGGCGGCTCCCACCCACTCCTGCCTCCCAGGGAGCCCATTTGACTTAATGATCCAACCTACTTGCAATTTCATAAATTCTCTTTGATTTTTTAAGCTAATTATTGGAGTCCTGCCGGGCCTCCAGGCTCTCCCACAGCAGACCCAGGCCTCGACTGTCCTCTAGAGCCCCTGGGCCCAGCTCAGCCTCCCATGATCCTCTGGGTGTGAAAGACAAAGGGGGTGTCCTAGATGCCATGAGGGCGGCCAGGGCCGGCATGAGAGCTGCCCTCTGTGCCAGGGCAGGGAGCCAAAGGAGGCAGGCTGGGTCTCTGAGGAGCCTCAGCACTGCTGCTGCCCCCCCCACAATGGCAGAAAGCTCCAGGGAGGAAAATGGGGTGCTCCAAGACACCCCAAAGGCCTCCTCCCCCTTCAGGGCCCCCAAACAATCAGGCAGAGGGAAGCTGGGCTCCCACACAGAGTCTGTGTCCTGCGAGGCTCCCTCCCTCCGTCTCTTACATTTGGGGGAGCCTCCCCAGCAGCCTCTTTCTGCCCCTCCCCAGGATGACCGCTGACCCAAGGACAGGCTACTGTGCCCAAAGCCTGGAGGAGGAAGAGGAGGAGGAGCTCCAGATGAGCCAGAAGCCGTTGTCCAAATGCCAGGCAGGTGCCCAGCCCGTGCCCGGCAGCGGCTTCCTCGCTCCAAAGCCTCATCTTACTGACTGGCCCCATGGCGGGAGTCCAGCCCGGGCCGGAGAACATCCAAAAATCCCTTTCAGACCAAGAGGAGGCGCTCTCCCCAAAGGCGAGCCTAGGAGGGCTAGAAAGGCTCTCTGGAGCCCCCCAGGGGGAGCCGGCCCCCACCCGGGATCGGGGAGATGCCCGTTTGGGCCCAGTCCGGCTCTGCTCCCCAGGACAGGGGCTGCTTTCTGTCTGTGCCTCTCGGGGGCCCTCTTGGCAAAGGCAGATCTTGGGGTGACCCTCTGGAGCTCATAGGGTTAAAGAGCAGCCTCTGAACGGCTCGCAGGGAAAATGCGACCTCCAAGCTGGAAAGTAATCTCCAGAGGAAGCCCATCTAGGGGCGCCAACCACCCGTGCCCAGGCAAGGGCTCCTTCAGGGCGGCCTGAAGCCCCCCTTCCTCCTCTCCCTGCCCCCAGCATGCCCCGGTCCAGGCTGGGGTAAAGTGGATCCCAGAGGCAGCCGGGATGGGGGGCAGCTGGGTAGCTCAGTGGATGGAGAGTCAGGCCTAGAGACGGGAGGTCCTGGGTTCAAATCCAGCTTCAGACACTTCCCAGCTGTGTGACCCTGGGCAAGTCACTTGACCCCCATGGCCCACCCTTACCACTCTTCTGCCTTGGAGCCGATACACAGTACTGACTCCAAGGTGGAAGGTGAGGGTTTAAAATTTAAAGAAGCCGGTGCCCTCTGTGTGCCAGGAGCCAGGGAGAAAGCTGTAGTGCTGAGAAAACAACTGTTTCACCCGTTTCTTTGTCCCGGCCCTGCCCCCCTCCATCTATCCACCCCTCCCCCCCTGCTGGCCACAGTAGCCCCAGAAGGAAGGTAAAGACCAAAGGAACAAGCCGGGCCGACCCGGAGCTGGGCCTCGGAGGGACTGACAAAAGCAAACAGATAAGGAAGGCAACAATGCAGCCCCCAAGGGTGCAGACACAATGGGCTTCCATTGGCTAGATCTGGGGAAAGAATAGAGCTGGGGTCCTGGGGGGTGCAGGAGAGAGACCCAGGCCTCAGAGGGCAACCAAGGGTCCCTGCCCTCCCCAAATGAGGAGAGCCATTAGAGGAAAGACCAGGACCTGCCCTGGTCCTCCGGGGCTCTGGATGGGTTCCAGACCCAGGAAGGATGGAATGGAGCAGGGGAGAGCGTGCCCAGCCATTGACAGGACCACAGAAGACGACTCCTCCAGGCTCTCTCACAGACGGGCACTGGGCAGACGAGTGCTGGCCGCCCCTTCCAATCCCACCCGGAGTGGGGGTGGGGCCAATTCAGTGACCTGAGCCTCCCTTCAGCCCACTGGGGACACCCGATAATTTTCAAAGAAATGGTTCACCTTTTGTCCAAAGTCCTATGTTAAAGGGAAAAGCCTTTGGTTTGGAGCCAATGTTTTAGTCTCGATTTATGTTCTTCAATAGACTCCTTTTAATGTTCTGCTCCTGGGTTTGTCCTCATTAATCAGGGCAAAAGCCCCAAGAAAGAATTTTCCATTTAGCATCATCTCCGATCTCTGTGCCTTTGCCTAAGCCATGCCCCATGCCTGGAATAATGCCCTCCTTGCCTCACCTTTGCCTCTTCCATCTCTAGCCACCTCCAAATATGCTCCCTCATGTATGAAGCTTTTCCCATAGTCCACGGCAGACTCCCCAAACAAGGTCTCCTAGTTTTTCTAAGAACTTGTCTCCTCTGCTAGAACATAAACTCCATGGGGGCAGAGACAGGTCATTTCTCTCTGGGTGCTCTCAGCACAGGGCTAGGGCTACGAGGAGCCAGGGCCAAAGAGTTCAAATCTAACCTCAGACCCTTCCTAATTAGGTGACCCTGGGCAAGTCACTTCACCCTGGTTGCCTCAGTTTCCTCATCTGTCAAGTGAGCTGGAGAAGGACATGGCCAACTGCTCCAGTATTTTTGCCAAGAAAACTCCAAATAGATGCATAAAGAGTCAGCCACACAGAGGGTTCCAGGAAATCAATGTTCCTGATTGACGGTTAAGTAAAATGGGACAATAGCTGTGGTACATCCTACAGAAATCTCTTTGCAGACCTGCTAGTTACTGCTATTGGGCAAGTCAGGAGGCCACCTGGTGTACCAGTTATGGATAGGAGGGATACAGAGGAAGATAGTCAACATGGAAAGACGTGGGTTCAAGTCCTGCCTCAGTCTTACACACACTTCGATAGGATCCTCCAGATCCCGGCTAAGATGATGCTTGGGGGCATTCTGGCCCAGAGAAAGTGGCTGAGCAAGTCCCTGGTTTGGGGGCCTCCCGTTCACTTTCTGCATTTGGAAAGGGGGGTTCTGGGTGGAAGGGAGGGTAAGACCTCTAGGGATTGATGGTCCCCAAGGCGCCTTCCATCTCTGTATTCTGGGACGCGGTCTTTCTCTCTCTGCCCCTTGGCACAGGCACCAGGTCTGCCAGCCACTGGGCACACACAGGGGACGAGGAAAATCTCAACAGCCACCAGGCCACTTAGAACACAGCCCGGGAATGAATGACCCACTGGGGAGGGTCCCCCCTTCTCCTCTCCAGGCCCCAACCCCCCCACCCATTGGCTATTTCTCCCTGCTCCCTCCGGCTGTAGGAGGGTGCCACCCCCTCGCCCAGCCGGTCTTCCCTCTCCCTCTCCTCCGGAGCTCGGCTGTGCCAGCTGCACCAGCTCCCTCTCTGGCTTCCAGCCCAGGCAGGGCCGGGAGGCCAAGACTCAGCTGGGCTCATTCTGCGTGGGGAGGCCAGAGGGAGCCCTCCAGGGGCTCCTATTTATCTTTTCAATGAGCTGAGCCTGCGGGCACTCGGGGGAGCCGCCGAGGGGGTGGGGAGGGAGGAACAGAGCGCAGAAATTCCCCAGAGGCGCCCATCCCCAGGGCCAGGAACGCCACACCCCCTCCTCCATTCCTCCCGAAGGTATCCGGGGACGCGCGGGCTTCAGACAGCGGCCTCCTCCCTTAGAGATTCCGCGGCCTGCGGGCAGGACCGCCTTCCTAACTAGGAGTTAACACTAACGGGCACTCCTCGGGGCCCCTCGGAATAATAGTAATGAATAATAACGCCGGCTTTATCTCATAGGACCCTCCCAAGAACCCTGGAAGGCGGGTGCTTCTTAGGGTCCCCATTTAACAGATAAGAAGACTGAGTAAAGAGGCGGCACTGCCCAGGCTCAGCTTAGGCCCTCAGGCCACCTCAGTTCAAGGCGGAGCTCCCCGACTCCCTCGGCCTGCCCAGGAGAAGCCCTCGCCGGCTCTGCGCAGGGGAGAGGCACCCTCTCCGGAGCTCCAGAGGCTCAGCCCCGGCTTTGCCACTTCCTCTCCGTGTGATGCCCGACGGGTCACAGAGCCGGCCCGGGCCTTTCCGTCTCTGGTGCTCCGGCAGGAGAAGGGAGAAGGGGGGGCACACAGTGGGCGCCTCTGGGCTGGGTTGGCTCTCTGGAGAGCCAGATGGCCGCCCAAGAAGGAGCAGAAGGAAGGGGGGGCAACGGGAGAAATGGCGCCCTTCCATTTGTCACAGAGCGTTCTCTGTCCACGCGGAGTCTGCCCAGAAAGGGGCTCGGCCAGGCTCGGGGCTGCGCGGCGCAGAGCCTGCCCTCGCTGGGGGTGCCCGGCCATTCCCTCCCCGCCCCAGCAAAGGGAGGCAGGCAGCAGGCACCGAAGTGGGCCGTGTGGCCGGGTTCAGAGCAAATGAGGCAGATTCTGCCAGGACGGCGCCTCAGACATCGAGGGAGGAGCCGGGGTGTTCCTGGAGGCCGCCAACACTGGAGCTGCCTCTGCGAGCACCCCCGACCCTGGCCGGACCCTGGCCGGGAAGCTGGTCCGACCTCAGGACTCAGGTCGGATCTCCACAGTCCCCAGGGAAAGTGGAGCGGCCTCCCCCGCGGAATCCGAACTCAGGGCCTGGGGCTGTTTGCCTGGCCGCCCCGGGAAACCCCTTCCAGCTCCCGCGAGCGGGGCAGCTCTTTTCCTGTCTCCTCTGCGAAGGAAGGGGAGGCCGGCCGGCACGGGCGACCCCCCTGGCCGCACCACGGGGCCCCCAGCAGAGGCGCGATGCTGAATTCCGGCTCTGCTAGTTAGTCCCGGCCAACCCTCCCGCAATTGGTGGAATGGAGAATGGGGGCAGGAGACGGGCCGGGGGCGCTGCGCGATCTGAGGGGAAAGGCCGAAGGCGGAGGGGGGGCACCTTCACCCCGCCGCCTCCTTCCTCCCAGGGCCAGCCCCCACCCCATCACAGAAGAGAAGGGGAGGGGGAGGGGGAGCTTATGGTGAGGTTTGCGGTGCAACGTCGGGACAAGAGGAAGAATAAAAGAGCCCCCCCCCCTGCCGAGATGCTGACAGGAAAAGGACCCACGAGAGGGGGAGGGGCTCGTTTGGGGAAGGACGAAGGACCGGCCAGGGACCACGCAGTGAGGCGCGAGAGGGAGCAGCGCTCGGGCTCAGTCTGGAACCTCTCATTCTCTGTACGTTCAGGCGCCCCCCCCCCCTTTTTCATATCACCAGAAGCGAAGAACTTCAGATCAGTCCGCCTTACAT
>NC_058133.1:511518252-511525789 GCF_016433145.1 Gracilinanus agilis | reverse complement strand
CCCCCCCCCAGGCCTGCCCCCCTCCATCCGGCCTAAGGCTCTCTAGGCTTAGCTGGGACTACAACATCATACTGGCGACATGATGGACATCTGGGGTCCACTCTAACTCCCAGATCTTTTTCTCCTTTGTAAAAAACCCTCATCTTCTCAGCATCAATTCCTTTAAAACAACAATAACAACCCTTGTCTTCTGCCTTAGAATCAGTACTGAATATTGGTTCCAAAGCAGGGGGTCAAATGACTTGCCTAGGGCCCTCCATCCAGGCAGTATCTTAGGTCAGATTGGAATCCAGGACCTCTCCTCTCCAGGCCTGGCTCTCAATCCACTGAGCTACCTAGTTGCCCCCCTTTTAGTACCAATTCAAAGTCAAAAGAACAGTAAAGGCTGGGCAATTTTATAAGAAGAAAAATCTTAGGGAGTTTTGACTTAAATTACGTAATTAAATTAACTGGGTTCTGTGAAGGGGTGTGTAAGAGGCAGGAAGGACTAATATATACTGGAATTAGCTTAACAAATTGAGGAAAACAATTAGAATGTTTGGCAGTTAAAGGCTCAACTGCCAACCCAGATCCAACCAGCCAGGGATTAACACAGAGTAGAACATATACACACACTAGGAGAACTTTAAGGAATGAAGAAAACAAACAGGGAAAACTGTTTAATTGTAATTTGAAAGGATGGGAGAAATCTGGCCTCAGACACTTCCCAGCTGTGTGACCTTGGGCAAGTCACTTAACTCCCATTACCTACCCCTTGCCACTCTTCTGCTGAAGCCATCCACCGACTCTACGAAGATTCCTAGTGGGTTGGACACTCAGAAAGGGGAACCAAGGACTGAGTGAAAATGGGTTACAGGTTAAGGACTAATGGAAAGAGAACATAAGGTGAAAATAAAGACACCCAGACACAGAAAGCTTTGGCATAAGATAAACAGCGAGTAAGCTCTGGTGGTCAAGAGCTTCATGGTTAGGAGCTCTGATGGTTAAGAGCTTTTTTGCCAACTCATTTCTTGTCACCTTTATTGGGGTTACAACAGTATGGGGGAAGGGGAGAACTCAGTGGCTTGATACATTAACATTAGGAGGTCAGCATCATAAAATGCAAACTGCCAGAACCTAAAACTAGGTAGAGCTAAGATCCGGATCCAGAGCTGATAAGGCCTAAGGCGTCTAAGGATGTTTGATACCTATGTTAATTGATCATTGAAGGTAAAGTCAGGAGACTGAGATAACTGACCTCTCTTCTGGGGCATAGCCTTAGGGAAGGGCTAGGGATTTGGCCAGGTCAATTTGACTCAAGATTCCAGAGATCAATCATTGGCAGTATAAGAGGTAAGTTTTTTGAGCACTCTTAGAATAATATCACAATTAATGTATACCTGCATTGCTACATCTGCCTTGGAACCAATGCACAGTATTGACTCCAAGATGGAGGGTGAGAGTTAAAAAAAGAAAAGAAGGGAAGAGAAGAGAAGAGAAGAGAAAGGATAGGAGAGTGGGAGAGGTAAAACTAAATCTAACTTCCCAGGCCTGGAGTCAAAAGGGGCAGGTCCTTAGCCAGCCTGGCTAAGGACCTGAGGGAGAGGGCTTGGGTTTGGATTCTCACAACTGCTCCAGAGATGTCTTCAGGATGCCAGGAACCAACTCCTCCATAGCCGATGATCCAAAGTAACCAGGTAGGGAGAGAAGTCTGCAGACTGTCCACCAGATCACAGGCCTCTCCACTACTCAGGGTTGACTCACAGGATGATATCTTCAGCCTTTACAACCTTCACCACTCTCTCAGATCCCAGGTCAAATAGGAATTGCAGATTGCACTTCTGCTCAGAACCCCTCTCCAAACCAGCAATGACTGGTGCTTCCTCTCTCCTCCCTACCCCCTGCACTCCATTCAGAATGTCCATGACTTCCAGCAAAGGTTTACCCTAACATGCTTGCAAAACCCTAAATAACTCGTCTTAACCAATCTTAGGAATTTATCTTATAACAGCAATGAGGGTCTCGGACCCCTCTCTGCGGCACTCTGCAATATGAATCTCACAGATAACACAGCCAGGGAGTGTCTGAGGCCACATTGGAACCAGTCTCCAGGCATCTCAGGCCTTTTTCAAAGAAATCCCCCCTCCCAAGCTTTTCCTAGTAAACTTGGTTATTTTGCCCCCAAATGTCCAACTTTGTTTATCCCAAATGAATTTGAATCCGACGAGTGTATCCTGGCTGCCTCCTCCACATCCGTGCTCTGTTGCCTCTCAGCTCCAGAAAACTACCAAGCCCATTTAGATGCCCAACACCGAGCTGGTGTCCTTGTTTCCCCTTAGAATCCCCTCAGGGCCTTGTTGAAATGTCTGTGTGCCAGCACATGGGTTCTGTCTTTGATTAAAATAACTCTTGGGCCAGGAGGGTTCCCAATTCTGGTTTTTAATTAAACATCCCAGAAAGGTGACGAATCTCCTGGGACACCAAAGACGAGAGCTGTCTTCCAGGAAGCCCGAGCCAGGGTGAGAAATAAAGGGACCTCCGTGTTCTGTTTGGAATCAAAAGATTCTCCCAGAGGCTCCTGGACAGGCAGCCCAGCCTAGCTTGGGCCACAGAGCACTTAGCAGGCATGAACCCTGGCCAAGGAACTAGCCTCCAGGCCTCTTTCTTCATCTGTAGAATGAGGGGAGTTGGACTTAAGGGCCTCTAGCTATCCTCTGAGCCTGGGTCAGTTCCAGAGCCACCTCCTTCAGCCTCAGTTTCATCATCTATGGAATGGGAATGACATTGCCTACCTTGCCTTCCAGAGTTATTGGGAGGATCAAATCACAAGGGTAAGTATGATGAAGAAGATGGTGGCCTTCAGCTAAGGGCATTGGTATTGAGGCAGGGGTGGTCCACCTGGCTAGTCCATACCCTATCCCATCAGCACATACCACTTCCTGCTGATTCCTCGCTGGAGGCAAGCCAGCAGCCACAGATGAAGCAGCTTTCCCAGACCAAGGCAGTTCCTCTCAAGGAAGGAGCTCACATTCTCATGGGGCCAAGAAGGCTAGAAAAGGCTAGAAGAGGAGGTAAGCTCAGAGAAGAAGGCTTTAACAGCTAAGACCACCAGAAAAGGCCTTCTGCAGAAGGGGGGATTGGAGTCTCTCTTTTTTTTAAACCTTACCTTTCATCTTGGAATTAATACGTGTATTAGTTCTGAGGCAGAAGAGATATAAGGGGGGGGGGGGGGGGGTGGGGAGGGAGGAGAGGAAGGAGAGGGGAGTAAGTGACTTGTCCAGGGTCATACAGCTAGGAAGTGTCTGAAGCCACATTTGAACCCAGGACCTCCCATTTCTAGGTCTAACTCTCAGTCTGTGGAGCCACCTAGCCGACCCTTCCCTTCAGAGATTTGAAAGGCTGCCATGTGGAGAATATGGAGACTTGATCTCTAAGAGCAAAACCAAGACCAGTGAGAGGACTTTGATCCCAAATCTCAATCCTGAGAAAACTGAGTTCTGTCTCTAAGAAGAGGGAGTGGCTTGGAGAGGTGATGAGTTCCCCATTCCTAGAGGTCTTCTAGCAAAGTCTGACCAAGCCGGACTATCTAGGAAGTTGCTGGTTTTTTCAGGTGTGGTTTAGACTCGAAGCCTCTGAGATCCCTTCCAGGTCTGAAAGTGTGGGATTCTGGAACAGGGAAGGGAAACCGAGACCAGCAAAATCCAGCTCCGTAAGTCTGGACAAGGGACTGAGCAGAGGTTGTGGGTCCTTCAAGTGAATCTGCCTCCCCAGGGTTCTCCCACACTCAGCTGGGCTTTTCTAGACATTCAGGATGAAGGAAATGGAGGGGCATCAGGTGCACGTCAAGGTTATCTGGGACCCTTATGTGGAAGGGCAGGCTCTGGTGAGAGCCGGGAAGGACCCTGGGAGGGAAGGCGGGAGACAAGGAAATGTTCTGAAAGAGACTGAAATCAAACTCACCTTCTTAGACAGTTCTGACCCTCCAGAAGAAACAGGGGCCCAGCCTTGGTGTCGCCACCACTTCCTGCTGGCCCTTTCAGCCCGGGTTGCTAGGCAGGCTCATGATCTAGTTTCTTCCTGTGGGCTTTGCTGGTTTCCCTTTCTAGAGATATCTTCTGACATCTCCTGAAAAGCCATCACAAGACCATCTTCCTCTATTGATTTAGAACCGTAAAGCACCTGCAAGGCATCTGGTCCAATGCCCCCACTTTGCAGTTGGGTAACCTGAGGCCCAGACTTCCCCACGCTCACAGCTGATTAGCATCTGAACCAGGATTTGAACCCACGTTTTCCTGGCTCTCCACCAAGGATTCCAGGTGGCTTCAGAGCCTGCTCATTTTTACAAGAGGAAACGGCCCGAGAAAGAGCAGATCTTCACAAAGTCAAAGCAGTATTTGAGATTTGAATTCAAGTCCTTAGACCCCAGATCTCTCCTTTGAACATTCAGTAAGTGCCTACTATGCGCTGGGCAGTCTGCTAAGCCCTGGGGATCCCCAAAGGAGCCAAAGACAGTCCTTGCCCTGAATATGCCCCAAAGAAGCCAGAGACCAGATAAAAAGGAAGTCACTCACGGAGGGAAGGCACTGGAATGATGGGGGCTTGGGGGAGGTTTCCTGGAGAAGGTGGGATTTTAGGTGGGACTTCCAGGAAGCCAGGGAGGGCGGAGGAGACTCCCTGTGTGGACGAGAAGCGTCCCAGAGCTGAAAGAAAGGGGATCTCATTGGTGGCCCAGTTTATGTCGGCATCCCCAGTGCCCAGCACATAGAAATGTTGCTTGGCTTGACTGGTGGGCAGGCAGCCACAGCCAGAGACAAACGGTGCTAGAAGGAGCCATTTCTGGGACCGACGGCCCAGCCACAGCTTGGAGGAGGAAAAGCCCCTCGGCGGGCTGTGGTGACCAGGGAAGGCATCGTGGCGACCATGGAGTGTCACAGTCTGGCCAGCCGGAGAGGGGGCGAGGGGCCTGCCGCTCACATGTTGGGGGCAGGAATTGGGAGGCTGGCCTTGGGCCCAGAGCCCCAGCCACGGAGGAGAAGGAGCTGTCCTGGCAGACTTCCCCCGCTGCCCCCACAACCTTTCCGGAGAGGGACCTAAATCAAACCCATCATGGCTCCGCAGGGGACGAGGCTCCCCTTGCCATCTCCGTGGATTTTCCAATCCGAAACACCCATCCGTGTTCCCAACCCGCCGGCCTTCCCCTGGGTCCGGCTCAGCTTTGGCCCCTGTACGGGCAGGGGTCAGCGTGGCATGTGGCGGGCAGCATCCCACGGAGCACTCCGAGGCGCCAGGCTCTGTGCCCGCCTTTACAGCGAGTCCTCGCCACGAGCTCTTACGGACATTTTACAGAGGAGCAGACTGAGCTCCAGGAAGAAAAGCCGCTTTTCTGGGCTCACGTTCGAGTGTCAGGAGGGATTCCAGCTCGGGTCCAGTCCCGTAGGGATAGCAGGGAGTAGAGGAGCTGACACGGAGTCAGGAATACCCGAGTTCAAATTCTGCCTCAAGCCCAGCATTACATGAGCCTGCATGAGCCACTTCCCTCTCTGGGTCTCAGTTCCCCGTCACAGGATCCCAGGATGCACCAGAACGGAAATGCTGGACATTTGAGGCCACTGAGAGGGACAAGGCCAAGGGAGGAAGGGAGGCTTCGGGTGTCGCGGTGATGGCGCCGGGAATGGAATAAATGGGATTTTAACCATCATGGAGGCACAAAAAAGAAGGGCTGGCCTGGCCTGTGGCCACACGCTCCTCCTTGGGCCTGGGGCTCTGGCGGGGAGGGAGCACTGGCCAGCCTCGGCTCTCCCGCCCCAGCCCTGGGCACTGCCCAGCAGGGCCTCCTCTGCGCTCGGGAGAACCGTGTCAACAAAGCGAGCCAGCTGGCTGCAGGAGGCCTTTCAGTGACAAACAGAAGGGTCTCTCTTTGAGGCCAGAGGTACCAGAGAGCCAGAGACGTTTCTGGAGCAAGAAAAATCTTCCTCTGTAGGGCTGCGTTTTGAGAACATTATGCAGTTGTTGGCTGAGGGACTGATGAGAGAGAAGAGATCCTGGAAGCTTCCAGCCACCAAGGCCTGGCCCACATGCTGGAGGGCTGACGAGGCTCTGGGTCCGAGCTGTTGAGAGGCATGAATGCAAGAGAGGCCGTGGAGAAACTATAAGACCTGACGGTTTATTGATGTGAGGAGGAACAAGGCCTGAGCTCTGGGACCCGGGCCCAGAGACCAGAAACGAGGCCCAGGCTGCCTTATTCACCCCCTTCACGCTCTCTATTCCAGCTGAGCTAGTCAGAACCAAGCTGGCACTGCGACCTAGGAGGCTGCCCTCCTCCCTCCTGCCTCCTAGAATCCCTGATCTGGAAGCAACATGGCCACATGCCTTCCTCCAGCCACTCCTGCCAAGTCAGTAGTCCATCTCAGGTGGGCATCATCCTTCCTGCCTCCCGAACGCCCTTCCCTTCCCCTACTTCTTCCCCCCAGACCTCCCCAGGCTTCAGGAACCAGCTGGGGACCTCATCCACGGCCCCTTCCCCAAGTAGCCCCCTTTGTTGACGAGGTTCTCCCGAGTGCAACCTCTTCTCTTTCTGGGTGAAGATCTGGGTTCAATAGGAGGTGCAAAATAGGGCCTTGCGAGTGAGCCATGGGAACTGCCCCAGACAGAGGGCCCGGAGTTCCCACGCCAGGCTTAGGCGGGGAGGACGAGGCGCTCTGGAGATATCCCACCACGTCTGAGTTTCCTCTAGAACCGCAGAGCAACCACACGAAGCCGAGCAGCATCAGCCTTCGGAAAGAGAGGAAGAGTGGGTAGAGCAGCGGGCGGCCTCCACACAGGAAGTCTTTTCAGTGATGACGGGACCCTTTTCAGTTTCCTGATCAGGACCAAATCTATGACCCTACCTATGGCACAGAGAAGGTCAGGGGGACCACCTGCCTCTATTCTCTCTGGGTCAGCCCAGAGGATGGGGCAGTCTTATTACTACTAGCCTTAGACCCCCCCCCACCCAAAAGAGATCAAAGGGGAAATCTAGCAGCTGTGTCTGTGGTGGCAAAGATCCAGCAACTAAAGGGGGGCCCATTGCTTGGGGAATGGTCGAATGAATTATGGTCCGTGAAGGTGGCGGAATGTTACTGTGTGGTAAGAAATGATGGAAGAGACTCCTATGACTGATGCAGAGGGAAGGGAGCAGAACCAGAGGAACAATTTATACCTCAGCGGAGCTGCCAGGAAGAGACAGCCTGGGGACACTTAAGAACTCTGATCAGTGCAATGAGCAACCATGAACCAGAGGCCCTTCGCCCTGCATCTGCTGCTCTGCCTGCTCCCATTTCCATGGCCCCTGGCCAGGCACCCCGTGGGTGGTCCCCCCTTTTTGTATGTTCTCTCTCCCAATAGACTGAAAGCTCCTTGAAGGCAGGACCTATCTCCCATGTTGCCATGTTAATTCATACTGAGCCTTAGGTTCATTGAAAGGAAGGGAGAGAGCAAGGGAAGGAAGGAAGGAAGGAAGGAAGGAAGGAAGGAAGAAAGGAAGGAAGGAAGAAGGAAGGAAGGAAGGAAGGAGGGAGAA
>NC_058133.1:511368175-511518152 GCF_016433145.1 Gracilinanus agilis | reverse complement strand
GAAGAAAAGGAGGGAAGGAAGGAGGGAGAAAAGAAAAGGGAGGGAAGAAAAGGAGGGAAGGAAGGAGGGAGAAAAGAAAAGGGAGGGAAGAAAAGGGAGGAAAGGAGGGAGAAAGCTCCTTGAAGGGCAGCTTTGATTTTTGTCTTTGTATTCCCAAAGCTGGCTCATGTAGGGCTTGGCATATAGTAGATGGTTAACAAAAGCTGAGGACTGACTGGTGAAGAGGATGAGTAATGAAGTGATGGAGAATTGGCTTTCCATTCCTAGATCATGGTTTTAGATAATGAATCACAGGCTCTTGGCCAGGAATAGAATGTGTTTAATAAAGGGCAGGAAGAATCCATTTGCCCAGGAGATGAGCAGATCAGGTGGAAAGGCTTAGCTGGAAGTGGAGGGGGAGGGAGAAGACTGTCCTCATTCAGTTGCTGAGCTGAGCAGCCTGTAGAAGATGTGGATTGGAGAAGATGACGGAGGGGTGCCCAGAAGAGGAATTGGAGCACAACTCATGACATTGGATGGATGCGTGGCCAATGCCCAGAATCTGAGTGATAAACCAAGCAAGTCCGAGGCATTAATGCGAGATGAGAAATGAGCGCTGGTGGGGTTTGACTCATACCTGGCTACAGCATTGATCCAAGGGAGAGATTTGATCACATTAATGGATTCATGAAAACAGGCCCTAAATGTTGACGTGGGATGCTGGGATTATCTCATTGTTCTTCCCAAGGCCTCTCACCTCCTTTTAGCCTATTTCTGTGGAGGGGACCCCGATTTTCCATAACCTTGAAGTTCTCCTCTCTCTCACTCCATGCATCCAATCAGAGGCTGAATCCTATTAATTCTACCTTCAAACCTCTCATATCAGTCCCTTCCTTTCCACTCACACAGCCACCACCTTCTCATTTCTTCCCTAGCCTCTCTGAATTAGTGACTGGCTTCCAGTCTCTTCCTTCTTGAATCCTTTTTCCATAAAGCTGCCACTTCCTAAAGCATAGTCTGACCAGGGCAGAGAGGTGATGCAGTGGATACAGTGCTGGACCTGGAGTCAGAGAAACTCATCTTCCTGAATTCAAATCTGGCCTCATATACTTACTAGCTGGGTGATCCTGGACAAGTCATTTCACCCCATTTGCGTTATCTGTAAAATGAGCTAGAGCAGGAAATGGCAAACTATTCCACTATTTTAGGATGAACAAAAGCCTCTCTAGTTCAATGGATCATAGTTCTGAGGTTTGTCACTCTGAGAAAGGAGTGATAGTTCTATTCTCTCATTTAATGACCAGATTTTCCTAGTTCAGTGCAGCTTCCTCAGTGAGGAACTCATTCTAACTCATGCAAATCAGAGCCTGGGGACAAGTGGTAGACAATGGGTGTTTTTTCATATTTGATGGAGGTACTCCCTGCCTCAGAATCCTTTCCAAGATGTAAAATTAAAAAAGAATTTTCATTCTATTTTGAAGACTCAGTCAAGCTGGCATAAGTTTGTAACTTCTGGAGAAACCTGCCTAAAGGTCAAGCTTTCATCTGATAATGACCTCTCCCCATTACTCAGGCAGCCTCCATCTTGGAATCTCATTTCTATTATTTTAATTTACCCTGGTGGTGTTGTCTGTCCACTTTTGTAACCTCTGCCTTGGCTCATTCAGACTCCACCCATGTCTGCACCTGAGGATTACTCAAGATTACTTCCCTAGGAAAAGGCAATGATGAAGAGCTGGGGTGGCCCTTAACCCACCTCCTCATCAAAATATCTACCATTTGGGATCATCTTACCTTTGCCAAGGGCAATCCAAATGAAAACACACCTAAGCTTAAAAGATCCCTGTCAGCCCTCACTCTGGGTCTTTGATCATTGAGAAAAACCACTGGTCCAGTTTATTGGGTACCGTTAGCCTAATACATCCATCATAATTGGATCATTGTCTCTCACTTTACTTTAATCTTCAAATGTAACAATGTGGAATCAAAATAATAACATTCATGTCACATTTACTATGTGCCAGGAGCTATCCTAAGCTCTTTACAATGATTCTCTCATTTGATCCTCACAATAATCTTGGGAAGTGGATGCTGTTATCCCCATTTGACAAAATAGAGGCAAAGAGGTTATGACTTGCCCAAGGTCATACAGCTAAATTTTAAACTCTGGGCTTCCTAATTCCTCTTCAGGATACTTTATTTATACCTGAAAGGGTCTCATCCTTAGCACTGTATATCTGTCCCAAGGCAGAAGAGTGGTAAGGGTAGGCAGTGGGGGTCAAGTGACTTGCCCAGGGTCACACAGCTAGGAAGTGTCTAAGGCCAGATTTGAACCTAGGACCTCCCATCTGTAGGCCTGGCTCACAATCCACTGAGCTACCCAGCTGCCCCCAAACCTCTTCTTACCTATGTATTTCCACATTGACTTATCTGTGTCCTTGTGGTCTCCCCTGAGGGCAAATATGCTCCTTAAAGGCAAGGACTGTTCCCCTCCTTGTTATCTCCAAGACATACAAGTACCCCAGCAATTAGTAGAGGATTAATATAAACTTGCTAAATTAATCCTTGAAGAAACATTGCCACCAGGAGAGGTGAGGCAGAATGGGGGAGAGACAAATGGCTTTCTATTCCCGAAAATGGAGGGGGATTCTTTGGACTCGGGGCTGCTGAGCTTGTTGTCAAGTCCTGACAAAAATGGAAAATTCAAGAGGTGCTTTGTTAGGAGCCCTTCGAAAGGGGAGAGATGAGAGCTGGGAGCCAGCATGAGCTCATTAAGAACAAGTCATGCCAGACTAACCTCATTTCCCTTTTCTTTGTCTGACAGGATTAATAGACTGAGAGATTGGGGGGAAGGGTGGGGGGAGGAGGACAAGAAAGGCTATAAAGCTAGGCTCCTGGACTTCAGCAAGACATGGAAAACACATCTCCTATATTGTGGCCATTCCAGGAAGAAGACCCTCCATCTCTCAGCACTGGGCATTTTCTCTGGCTGTTCTCCAGGTCTGGGATGCTTTCCCTTCTCCACTCAGACTACAGACCTCCCCAGCTTCCTATCTAAAATTCCATCTCCTACAGGAAGTCTTCCTTGACTCCTCTTCATTCCAGTGCCTTCCCCTATTTATCCAGTCTATAGCTTGCTTTGTTTATATTTGTGTTCTCTGCCCATTAGATCATAAGCTTCCTGAGGGCAAAGACTATCATTTATATCCCTAGCACTTAGTAGGAGCTTAATAAATGTTTATCTGATTGACTCTCTAATGAGATTGTGAATGCTTGGAAGCTTCCCAACCCAATGAGGGTTGTGTCTCTCCGGACAGAAGGAAATCTGGGTGTGGTGCCATCTCTAGAGCCTGAGAAGATATTCTCTGACTCTCTCCTGGCTGCTTCCTACATGACCAAGACTGGCCTTTGGCTTGGCTTCAGAACTTGAATTCTGGACAGAAGACACTGGCTGGCCAAATCTGCCTCTCTCTTTCTGAGGTGACTGAGACAGAGGTGATGGTGACTTTGCTGCCACTCACCCCCTAACCCACTCTTTGCCTCTCAAGGCTCCTTCCTTCCTTCTCCTAGATCAGTGATGGTGAAGTATTGGCACACACGCAGAGCTGACACTGGGCAGCTGCTTCTTCCCCCTCTTCCCAGCCCCAGGACATTTTTTGCACGCGCTGCTACTCTGCCCAACCACCCAAAGAAAGCACTTCCTCCCTCTGCTCTTTGGGATAAGGAGGGGGGCGGCTCACAGGCAGTTTGAAATTGCAGTCTGGGCACACGATCTTGAAAACCTTCACCAACACTGTCCTAGATGAATGAGTGTTGGCTATGGACCGGACCAGGCTAGAACCCTGTGAGATCTCCCAAGGTCCAAGCCTGGTAAAAAGAGACCTGTAGGACCCAGCCCAGCAGTGAATAAAACCAAGCCCTCTCTCCCCAGTCTTGTGCTTAATGCTGGGGGTGGGAAGAAAAGCAAAATGTAGTCCTTGTGGAGTGGCTGGGTGGCTCAGTGACCTGGAGATGGCAGATCCTGGGTTCAAATCTGGCTTCAGACACTTCCTACCTTAAATCCAATTGCCTAGCCCTTAGTGGCAGCAGTCAGGGTGGAAGAACATGGCATAAGATATAAGAAAACTGAAAAGGGGGGATAGATCATGAAGGGCTTCGAATGCCAAACAGAGGATTGATTTCCTATTTGATCCTGGAGGTGATAGGGAGCTAGGGAGGGTGCTATGGTTTCTAGGACAATCACTTTCATGGCTGAGGAGAGGGATGGCCTGGAGGAAGGAGACCAACCAGCATATGTGAGGTGATGAGGACAGTGTCAGAAGAAAGAGGCACATGTGAGAGATGCCACAAAAGGGAAAACTGGTGGGCCGCGGCAACAGGTGAGGGACGAGTAGAAAATAGTGGGTTAAGGATGATGCTGAACTTGTAAGTCTGAGTAACTGGCAGGATGGTATCATCTCAATAGCAATAGGGCAGGAAGCGGTGGGATGGCTCAGTGGATAGAGAGCCAGGCCTGGAGATGGGAAGTCCTGGGTTCAAATGTGCCCTCAGGCACCTCTTAGCTGTGTGCCCCTGGGCAGGTGACTTAGCCCCCATTGCCTAGCCCTTATGGCTCTTCTGCCTTAGAAGGGTTACTCAGTATTGATTTTAAGACAGAAAGTAGCAGCTTTAGAAAAATAACAGTAATAGGACAATTTGGGTGAAGGCTTTGGGGGCCAGAAATAACGAGTTCAGGGCTGGACATGGTAAGTTGAGGGTGTTTATGGAACGTCCAGTTCTGGATGCTCCACAGGCAGGCAGAGATGCAAGCCCGAGAGGTCAGGACTCATCATTATTCCATGGGAGCCCAAGAGAACTCCAAGTGACAGGAAAGAAGGAGAAGAGAGCCCAGGCCTGAACGCCGAGGGAAGGCCCATCTCCCGTTAAAGGGCATGGTCTAGGGGAGAACGTGGCAGAGGAGAGAGAGAAGGAGGAGGACCAGGAGTGTCCTGAAAGGCTGGAGAGAAGTGTATTGAGGAGACGAGGGCCATCCTGGCGCAAATCATCAGTCAAGAAGGACAGACTGAGGAAAGGCCATTAGATCTGGGAACCGGAGAGGACGGTGGCCTGAGAAAGGGCGTGATATCCCCCAGAGAGACTTGCTGATTGCCCCCAACAGTATCTTGGAGCTGGAGGGAGCCTGGGAGGGTAGATTCTGGGAGGTGCCATTCTGGGGCTGAGGAGATCTCTTTATCATCTCTGATAAGGACAGTTTAGTTGATAAGGAAATAAGGACAGGACCAGGGAAATGTCTTTTACCTCATGCTTCCAGCTCTGGCTCCAGGAGCCTGGAGTTTATTATATATATTTCAAGGCTCATTTCACACAAAAGAACCCCCCGAAACTTCACAGATGCGCAGAAGTTACAAATTATGTCACATCAAAGCACAAAACATTGGCTTCAGAACAGACCAAGGCCAAGGCTGAATGTTGACTGGTTCTTATCAGAAAGCCAAGTTGGGGAGTGTCTTGGCCTTGGCTAGAGCAGGCAGCAGCATTCCTTGCTGTGCTAACAGTGTTTTAACCCTTTAAATTCAGGTTTGATAGGAACTTAAAGCTTTTCAATAAGGCCATAACACTTTTCAAGAAGAAATCACAAGGATCACAAAAGGGGTCAAAAGAGGAGTCTCAGATTTTTCTCTAGTCTTTATTGGCTTCCCACATGGGAGCCGTCCCCTCTGCTCCAGCCCACACATACCTGCTCCATAGCCACAGTCCCGTCACTCTTATCCTGAGACCCAAAGTTAATAAGAGGCAGAGCCGGGATCGGAACCCAGAGCCTCCAAATGCAGCTTCCTTCCAGGACATCCCATAACCCAGAGGTTACCCTGGGATGAGGGCTGGGCAGCATTGTCCTCCCTTCACCGAATAAGAGGCCCAGGACCTTCGGGCTCCCCCAGCATGGAGCTGACAACCTCGGACAAGTCCTGGTGTTTGCTGTGGATCCATGTTCCCAGCAAAATTAATCCTTGGGTTTAAAACCCCAGAAAGAGTCTTGTTATTGAGTAAAACCAGCAGCCAGGAAACAGTGCCGAGAACCCTGGACTTGGGGGAAGGAGAGAGCAATGTGAGCTGGTGTTCTGCCCTCACAGCACCTCTTCCCCCTGACCCCGGCAAGTGCCACTGGGCCTGGGCTCGGGAAGACCTGACTTTAAATCTGGTCTCAGATACGTCCTAGGTGTGAGACCCTGGGCAAGTCATTTCACCCTGTTTGCCTTAATTTCCTTATCTCTAAGATGGGGGCAATAATGGTAAAGTACCTCTCCTAATGTTGGTTCAAGGATTCTGGAAGATAATATTTATGAAACGCTTGGCCCAAGGCCTGGCCTATTTGTTGTTGTTCACATGTTTCAGTTGTGTCTGACTCTTTAGGAACCCATTTGGGGTTTTCTTGGCAGAGACACTGGAGAGGTTTGCCATTTCCATCTCCAGCTCCTTTTACAGGTGAGGGAACTGAAGCCAACAGGGTAAAGTGACTTGCCCAGGGTCACACAGCTAGTACGTGGCTGAGGTCAAATTTGAACTCGGGTCTTCCTGGATCCAGACCTCATGCTCTATCCATTGGGCCACCTAGCTGCCCCACATGCAGCACATAGTGGGTGCTTAATAAATCCTTGTTTCCTTCTTCCTCCCAGCAGACTGCAGTAAGCCCCTTTAGGAAAGACACTGCCTCATTTTGCTCCTGGGATTGCCAGGTTCTCAAGGGTCTGGAGACTTACTTTCTTTTAAAATAGACTGATGGGGGGCAGCTGGGTAGCTCAGTGGTTTGAGAGTCAGGCCTAGAGATGGGAGATCCTAGGTTCAAATCTGGCCTCAGACACTTCCCAGCTGTGTGACCCTGGGCAAGTCACTCGACCCCCATTGCCTACCCTTACCACTCTTCCACCTATAAGTCAATACACAGAAGTTAAGGGTTTAAAATGAAAAAAAAAAAAATAGACTGATGGCTTCTCTGGGGCAAGGATCTCCTGGCAAGAAAACTCTCCCGCCTGGCCTGGGTCACTGAGAGGACGTCACTCAGTCAGTAGGTGTCAGAGGCAGAATTTGATCCCAGGTCTTCCTGGCTGCTTCTCCAGGTGCCAACCCCTAGGCACCATGGCCGTGCCAGGCTAGAAGGGAAGTCCAAGGGATCTGGTGCAGCAGCTGCACCTGGCTGAGGAGGAAACCCCAGCCTGGGCAGTCAGAGTGACTCCCCCAAGAGCTGGCATCTGACCCCCAGACCCTCCTTCCAGACTCATTGTTGGCTCCACGGGGCCAGGCTGCTGCTACAGGCTAACTCCTTGAGTTTGTGAACCCTGAGCCTCAGCTTGTTCCTCTGTAAAATGGGGATTTATAGGTTCCATCTCTCAGGGCAGTTAGGAAGGCCACACTTTGACAGCCTTAAAATCCCAGAGAAATCAGAGCCGGAGAATGCCTCGGTTTCTTTTTAAGGAGAGACACAGAATGGGCGGCCTCAGTCAGCAAACACTTCTCTGAGGCTGCCAGACAGAGACCCAGGAGGTCATTAGAACCTTTTTTTAAACTGACTGAATGCAACAGAACCCACGTTTAAAAAGGGGAAAAGCTCCAAGCGCCAAACAAACAGCCCCATTCAGACAAGCCTCGGTCTGTCCAGTTTCCAAAAACCTCCAGCAGGAAAGAAAGCAGCAACAAAACTGCCCTGAAATCGTGGAAACCCAAAGGAGGTTTCCCTGGAGAGGCAGAACTCCTGCACACTCACACTCACACTCAGGGCACGCTTGTGCATGCTTGCACACTCACACCTCCCAGAGTCTATTCCTTGCCCGGTCAAGGCCGCTGGGCCCCCTTTTGTCAGGAAGTTCTGAGGGCGGACAGAGATGGTGGCAAAGAAACAGCCGGCTCAGAAGTCACCGGACTTCTATGTGGAGCGAGAGCGGGAGCTTCAGGACCTGGGACAAGGGCTAGACGTGAGCAGACCGATCTCAGCTCCGGGAGTCTGATGGAGAGAGCAATGCCAGGGAGAGGGGGCAGTCTGGAACCCTGGGAAGAGCCCTGGCTCTGGAGTTCTGGGTTCTCAATTCGAATCCCACCTCTGACGCCCACCACACACTTTGCAATGTGGGTAAATCATCTCACCCCGCGGGTCATCTGTTTTCTCCTCTAAAATGAGGGTGGGTGACATGGGCAGACGCTGAGGTCTCCTCCCTCTCTAGAGCCTTCGGGGCCAAGAATGGGTTGTCACAAGGTCAGGGATTGATCATTCCCATCCTTGGGGTCTGCTTTTTAGAGCTCTGTAGTCCCCAAAGAGCATCGGAGATAGGCGGCTGCTCATGTGTGTGGCACCCCTTCTTAACTACTCCCCAGAGCCAAACTGGTGTCTGTAATTTGGGTCTCCAGAGGGGGACGGCCTTCTCCAGTTGTAGGGAAAACCATGAGGGGTTTTATTTCCAATACTCACGAGTCCCCATCAGTGTGTTTCCTGACAACATTCAGCCAGCACACAGAATGAACTCTTAGAAAGGCATTGTCTAAGATGGAAAAGCTACAACATCATTACCCAAAGTGCATTCTTCCACAAAGGAGATAAGGTTGATAAAGGCTTGACATAGTCTCTGGCATGTAGTGGGTACTATAGAGTGCCAGCTATCCTCCTTATTAAACATTTACAGCATCTATGGGGCAAAGGGGGCACAGCTTCAGAAGATCATTCTCGTGAGGCACACACGTAGGGTCTTCATGTAGCAAAGGCAATTCCTACTTCCCGGGAAGGTACAGAAGGACCTGGAAGTCCTTGTTTGCTTTATAGAATCCCCTCGCAGTTCTGTGGTGGGCATAACATCTGTGCAGGATGGATTGTCTCGCTGAGCTTGCCCTCCCCGGGCACAGCGGGGTTTTTTGGTTTTGTTTTTTCAGGTTTTACAGGAAGTTTGTTTTTTTCTACTCCTACGAGCGCCGTACAAGAACGGTGCTTTCTCTGGACAGCTCTGCAGCCCAGACCAGTTTCAAACTGTACAGCAGGGGTCGGCAACCTTTTTGGCCGTGAAAGCCATAAACGCCACATTTTTAAACTGTAATTTCGTGAGAGCCGTCCAGTGTTCCCAGTGCCGCTCCTGTAACAGCACCTGAAAAAAAATGGACTTTGTGGCTCCTGCAGAAAGAGCCAGATCTGGCCCTCAAAAGAGCCAGATATGGTTTGAGACCATACGTTGCTGACCCCTGCTGTACAATATATTGTGGCCTCAAAGGACACAGCACAGAAGGGAAAAGAAGAGGCTCCAAACTGCCTGGGCTCTCTGCTCCCCCCTATCTTTGGTGAAGAGGCTTTCCAAACAGCCTTTTTCTGAGGTCAGGGGTCCTGATCCTCGCAGCTGCTCTCTCCCACCCCCTATACCTGTGTTTCTTTGGAGTATCTGCCCCCTCTAATGTGCCCTGGATAATCTTGGCTCAAAGAACTCTTGAACAGCCCCAAAGGGCATCTCCCTCTGGATGCCATGACTTGAGGGGAGAGGTGAAGTGAGGCAGAAGGAAGAGGGGGGTTCATCCATTCTCTTCTTCTCCCCCTTGCCAATTGCTCCCAGCCTTGACTGCCAAAGCCCCAGAGGCATTGCTGCTTGGTTTTCTCAATCTAAATGTTTCCTTCTTGACCCAATCAAAAAGACTTTTGCATCTAATTAAGGGACCAGGGCTGGAAGCTTTTTATTTCTGCAGTCAAACCCCATCATCAACTGAATTGGGGCTAGAGAAATAGAAGAAGCAAGCCCACCCCCTTCCCATGCCCCCCTCCCTTCCACAAGGAAGCACCATTTCCCCAGACTTAGGGGCCAGAGGGGGCTCTTCATCCCCTCAGCTGGACGAGCCTCTGACCTTAAGCTGTGGAGACCCGGCAGTGGAAGCAACATGGTCCTGGGGCCGGAGCCAGCCTGGTTTCAAACTTCCCAGCAATGAGAGCCACCTCAAAGGGGAATGTGCTGCCGTGGCACTGTTCTCCCTGGAGGTCTGTCACCAAGGCTGCGGGATGGCCCCTCGGCAGGAATGGCCGGGAGGAGATTCCTGCTCAGGGATGGACTGAACGAACAGCTGACCTCCCATCTCAGAGCAGAGCACTAAGCAGGAGAGCATGCTCTGGGGAATCTGCTCTCTTTTGTCCCCGGGGCCCCCCAATCTGCATTGTGGGGTATCTGGACCCCCCAGAGTCCTCTCCTCGTGGTGGCCCTCTCCCAGGGATGCCTTTCTCACTACCCAGGCACTTAGGCTTTGGTTCTTGTTCAGTCATTCTCTGTGAACTCTTTTGGGGTTTTCTTGGCAGAGAGACTGGAGGTTTGTGATTTCCTTCTCCAGCTCATTTTACAGATGAGGAAACTGAGGCAGACAGGGTGAAGTGACTTGCCCAGGGTCACACAACTAGGAAGTATCTGAGACTTGACTTGAACTCAGGTCTTCCTGACTCCAGACCAGGCACTAGATCCATTTTACCCATGAGGAATAGAGGCCCAGAGACTGAAGGGATTAGTCTTAGGTCATCCAGAGAAACAAGCGGCGGAGGATATTGGCCTCAGGTCCAATAACTCCAAATCCAGCCAGATTATCTAGTCCAACGTCCTCGTTTTTGACGAGAAAATCTGGGAATAGTTGGGAGGGTGGGCTGTGAGTGACTTGTTCCAGGTTGGACAGGTAGTCTTTAGAGCTGGGAAAGCTAGGAAGACCTGAGAGTAAATCTGGCCACAGGCATTTAGTAAGCTGTGGGCAAGTCACTTAACTCTGCTGGCCTCAGTTTCTCCATCTGTTAAATGAGCTAGTGAAGGAAATGGCAAACGCCTCTACTTCTTTACCAAGAAAACCCCAAATGGGGTCACAAAGACAGAAGTGAAACGACTGAACAACAACAAAAAAGGGGGGAGGAGAGGTTTCTCCAAGCTCCCTTTCTATTCTTAGTCCTCTGATCCAAGGCTATAATTCTGATGATCATGTCATGCCCAGACTTGTTTGAATCACAGCCTGCCACCAGTGATTCTGGGAGCTTTTCCCAGAAAGCCATTTGGAAGAGGCGTTAAAGCCAGCAGAGAAGCATTATCTGGACTATTCCTGAGGAGCTGACCTGGCCTGAGGCTGTCCTAACCAAGGGGGCAGTGGTCAGGGTTGGTCACTTGGAGAGAGGCCATCACCATCGCTCCTCTCGCCCAGAGTTGCTGTGAGGACCAAAGCTCTCCGACAGATAATACTGGCATAGAATTTAGGACTTAAAGGTTTCCTTCCATCCAGGTCTGAATGAGGGAAGACTGAGAGCAGGAAGGGTCCTCGGAAGCCAGGGAGCCCAACCCCTTCATTTAACTCTTGAGAAAATTGAGAGAAAAACGAGGGGGAGAAGAACAGATGATCTCGATTCAACCTAAATCTTTCTCTCTAACAAGACTTTGGGCACATCCTTCTCCTCCTGAAGCCTCAGGTTTCTTTTCTTTAGAAGGTGAACCTCGGTTTCCTGGGATCACAAACTATGGAGACCACCCAGACCAGACCAGGAGTTCTCTGTCATGTTTATGTACTGAATCCTTTGGGTGGCTCTGGTGGAATCTTCCCTATGGGGGCCTCAGAAATGCATCAACTAAAATCCATAGAATTACAAAAGAAACCAAGTACGCTGAAATCCAACCAAGCAAAACACTCTTTTTCTTTATTCAAAAATATTTTATTCTCCCAATTCCATGTAATAACCACTTTCCACCCACATCTTCTGAAATTACAAGATCCAAATTGTCTCCCTTCCTTCCTTTTCTCCCTTCTCTCAGAGATGATAAGTGATTCATCAAAACACTTTAAAAAAAAGTTCAGAGACCCCAGATTAAGAACCCCTGCTTTGGTTCGACCCTCTCATTTTACAAAGGAAGAAACTAGATCCTCCAAAATTAAATGACTCACTCTCGATTGCACAGACAGTAAGAACAAGAGGTGGGATCTTAACCTGAGTCTTCTGCCTCACCTATTTTTGCCCACTATTTCAGACAGAGGGGCCCCAGGAATGGTTCACTTCACTCCCTACTCCTTGACTAGTTTCTCCAGAGCCTAGCTTGTCCTTTTCCAAAACTTTTATCCAGCCCAGTCCTGGAAGCCCCATCTTTGGTAACCACTTTCCTAGGTGAGTCTCCTCTGTTAAAGAAGGGATAAGCATTTTTTCAAGCACCAAAGATTTGTTAAGCTCTTTACAATTATTATCTCATTTGATCTTGCTATTATTGTCCCCATTTTACAAGGGAGGAGCTGAGGTTGCCTAGGAAGTATCTGAGGAAGGATTTGAATTTGAGTTCTTGTGACCCTTTGCTTTACTACCAATCTTACTGGAAAGGCTTCTAGTTTAACCCCAATCTATATAACACTGGCTCTTGGTTTTCAGTAGCTCCCAGTTATTACCTTAAGGAAAGGTCCATCTATTTATGGGCCATTGAGGGGTTTTGTTTTTGTTGTTTTTTAACAAAACTGGCTGTTGGGTTTTGTCAGAAGTCTTTCCTGAATCTACTGAGAGAATTATGTGATTTTTATTGTTCCCATTACTAAGATGCTCTGTTATGCTTCACATTTTCCTGTTTTTGAAACAACCTGCATTCCTGCTATCAACTCAACCTGGTAAGACGGTAGAATCTTTCTGATGTCACTGTAAACTCTTTGCTAATACGACATAAATTAATTTACTTACTCAATGCCAGAGCAGTCAAATTTCCAAAGAATTACTGTATTGAGCCATAAAAAAGAACAATCAAATTCATCTGGAATATAAAAATGTCAAGAATCCCAAGGAAAATCATGAAAAAAAAAAACAATGGGAAGGAAGGAAACTACAATCAGAATGATTTGGTACTGCTGGAAAAAAAAAAGAGCTATTCAGTGGAACAGATTATGTAACAACAGACAGAAGCCGATGGCCAGAGTGATTCAGTAACACCAAAGACCTTCTGAACTCGTGATCATGAAAGTAGTCATTTTAGATTTTAAAAGAAAATCAAGTCCTATGGAATGTAGAGGTTCACAGTTATATGTATGCCCCTCTCCTGTTCTACATTACATGGGAAAATACTTGTTGTATTAAGAATCATTTGTACATTTTTACACCTCCACACATGCATCCATACATATACACAGCAACATACACACATGCACACATATACTCATAAATATACACAAACACATAAACACACACATACGCAGCCAAGCAGTGGGAAGGAAGTGTCTTCTTGTATCTTTTTGGAGACAACCTTGTTTTTTGCAATTTTATAACATTACAAAATTATTTTTTCAGTTATAGTTCTTTCTATTTGGATTATTACAGTTATTGTCAAACAAGTAATATGTTCTGAGTATTTGATTATTGCAGGTTGGAAACGTGTTTTCCATTGGTCTGCCTATAGACAGCAAAGTTTCCTATGGAAAGACAATTCCCCATATTTCAGGATAACAATGTCTTAATCTATTCATAGGTCTTCTCAGTTCTGATCAAACTCCAGAAATATGACAAAATAAGACAGAAATAGAACTTTTCCACTTTTACACACACACACACACACACACACACACACACACACTCTAGATGTGCTATTTCACATCTAGTAAATGAAGAAAATTATTGAAAACAATACAACCATTCTGGCAAGATTGTTGAGAAACAAGTGTGCACTCATACATTATTGGTACATTTGCAAAGTGGTAGAACCTTTTTCGAAAGAAATATAGTGGTACTTGGCCAGAGAAAAATAAGCATGTCATGTAAAGTGCTGATTTCATAGCTGAGACTATGTCCTGAAAGGATTATCAGAAGCTAAAAAGATAACATTCTTAGAAGATATTTTCATATCATTTGTTCATGTGAAATAGAAATAGACTGAATGTTTAACAATGGGGAATGAGTACATTAACTATGGACAGCTGAGATGGGGAAATATTCTAACACAAGAATGACTCAGAAGCATAAAAAACAGAGACTTTGGGAAAGTTCTGTTATCAAGAAACAAGACGAACAAAACAAAAGAGGAGAACCAGAAAGCTTGACCCTATACTGGATGCCCTTTCAACCTTAGGGATTCCTTTTTTGGAAGGAAACTCTTTTTGTTTGGGTTCTGAGTTAGGTAACCTAGCTGCCAACTTCCCTTCCCATCTGGGATTTGTCTGTCTAAAGAAGAGAATTTAGGGTAATGTTGCAGTTCAGTAGCCACAAATTAATATACTCCCTTAGAAGGGAGTTTAAAGGCTATGGGAGAATGGTTGATGAGGGGAGAAGAGAGGGGAGACAATAAAGGAAGAAAGACTCAGAGATTAAGGAGTGCCCGATCCTCTGATGGTGTTAAGAGAGAGCTACACGTGCCCCCAATCTTTTATTGTAGAATCAAGAAATGAGGAATGGGAGGTAATTAATGAACATGTGACATGGTAGAGGATTTGACACTGGTTCAATTGACAACCACAAGATCCAAAAGGAATGTGACCTGGTAGGGAATCTGGTCTGTCAAGGTAGGAGCTCGGACCCTGTGGCAGCGAACGCCCTGCCCAGGAATTCTCCTGACCTTTGGATTGCAGGTTTGGAGAGTGGTCAGAATGAATAGAGTATCAATGAAATGCAATGATCGAGAAATAATATGACCATAAGTCTGGTACATGAGCACATAGGTGACAACATGAATACATCGATAATACCTTCAAGATTAGAATATACCTGGGATGCCACAGGTAAAAACAGAAAAAAAAAAAAAGTCCTTATCAGCGCTCTCACCACAGGCTGTTTGATCCTGGTTCTATAAGATCTTCCTTGTGTGACCTTGAACAAGTCACTGTCTTTCTCTGGGTCTAAGGTCATCATTTGTGGAATTAAGGACTGAACTAGATGACCTCTGAGGTGTCCCCCCTCCAGCCCCAAACCTATTATCCTAGGACTTCCCCAAGCCTCCACTTCTTTTTCTGTAAAATGAGGGGGTTTGTTCCAAATGGTCTCTAAAGTCCGTTCAATCTATGACTCTGTGGTCTAGAAAAGGCTGATACTACTGCTCCTAGAAAGAAGCCTCAGGAGTCTGAACCATTCCAGCAGCAGTCTAACCCCACTGACCAAAATATTAGACCTTGTATCCTGGGAAGAGCTAGTAATAGCTCAAAGCCTCTCTTCCATCTTCCACCATCTTGCACTTGTATAGGGAGGGGATGGAGGGTGGGTTTTAGCACTCACTGACCCGGCCAGAGGTGAGAGTTAGCTGACAGCAGGACCCAAAGAAACTCCAGAATTTGAGAGTCAGAAGGTACCTCCAAGGATCTCTAGACTGATGTCTATCCAAAGAGGAATTCCTCCTACAGCCCAGAGGGGGGATGATTGAATGCACAGAGTACTAGATTTGGCGTCTCAGAATCCCCTAGGTCTAAACTGGACAGGACCTTAGAGGTTATCTTGTCTCTCTATAACTTCACTGTACAGAGAAGGAAACTAAGGCCAAGGTCATAGGAGTGCAAGTTTAAGATTGGCAAAGACCTCTACAGACCTTCCCAGCCTAGACTCTGAGGTCTTCTGTAGGGTCCCTTCCAGGTTGGACATCACCATCTATAAATGTTGTCCTCTGGAGCCAAGCAGAAGTCGTCTGCTCTCTCTTCATTATGGAGAGTACTTGAAGACCGCCATCATGGGCTCCTCTTCTCCCCACCAGTCTTCCCTTCCTGGGACTCTGCCAGCCCTAGAGGAAAGTCCAGATCTTCTCTGAAATGCAGCATCTCCGGCAGAGCAGATGGCAGGAGGCTGGGCCACTCCCCAAATCGAGGACAGCCCAATCCATCTACCAGCCATATAATGACAGCCTGTTCAACCCCAGGGGACTTCCGCAGCAAATAGTTTCCCCAAAGGATTTGAAACAAGATCCTTGGCGAGTTTCCAGCAGGGTGGGAGGAGGGGCTGAGGAGCTTCTTATGAATCCAGGGATTGTCATAGTCTTTTATCTTTATCTTGTGCCTATGAACACATAGGAATAACTACATTTCCATAATGCTTTAATGTTTGTTTTTTTTAAAACTTTATTGCTTTTACATCACAGTCATTTCTGGAAACACGGGGGTGGGGGAGAGAGAATTATGGGAGGTGATACTGATGCTGAGAATAAAAACAACCACCAGAAAAGATCAATGAAACAAAAAATAGAAGAAAGTGTAATGAAGTTTAGAATGGGGCCCAGGCAGGCAGGGAAATTTTATTAGCACCACGTTAAATCTAATATAGTCTTCAGCAGACCAGCTGTAGCAAAGAGAAAGCCACAAGTTCATACACAATCCTCTGAATTGATGGAATTGAGTGAACCCCACTGCCTCCATCCTGTGACTCAATTCAGCTCCATTCCCTTTCTATTTAGTTTTGGGTCTAGTCCAATTTCCTACTTGTGAGAAACTTTATTTGAACCTACTCCTGCGTGACTAGGATGCTTGACCACCTCACTAAGCTATTGTTTAGGAACACTTAACTAAGGACCCAGGTGATGCTGACCAGAAACCCAGTCAGACCCAAGTTCTAATGCGAGGCATCCTCTCACAGCAAGACATCTCAAGTAACCCACATGTCTTATCTGAAACTGGCCTCACACTGCCAATCAGTTGTTGTTTCCATGTTCCTTTGATTGAGTACAGGCACTTGGGGAGGGCAGGAAGGGATTTTTGAATTGTACCTGTTTGTTCTCCTCCTCCCAACCCAGAAAGCCCCTAATCTTTTCTCTGATTAGAAACCAGATAACCTAATCTTACAGGTTGGTTTATATCCTCTGAATTATTTTCTTTTAATACATAAAAATCTGTAGTTCCCTTGGGGTTCAGTGCCAAACTGAAGAGACCTGGTCCCAATTTACTATACAATTAGCATGCATTGCTTAATAAATTTCTTTAGATAGCTAGACAAACAGACAGACTGATCAATAGATGACTATACAAATAGACAGATGGCTGGATAGAAAAAACAGATAGAAAGATGGATAGATAGAAGATAGATGGATGGATAGATAGATAATAAATAATATCCCTTGTAACAGGGGTAGGCTTTGCATTGAAAGGGAATTTTTAACTCCTTTTGTTTTATTTTAACTTAATCATTTAATTAAGTTAAATTGGAGTGCCCACTCCTTTCACATTTAGTCATGAAGAAACTTTGACTAGAAAAGGACCAAAAGTGGATCCCTAAAAGACCAGAAGTGGATCCCACAAGCACTGCCCTCCATGGGCAGTGCTAGACAAATTAAGGAACTATGATTGGTTCTTGAGATGTGATGTGGGAGAACTCTTGGAGGAAAGTGCTTATAAGGTGAGACCCAACAGGAAGTCGAGGCATTGTTGCTAAGGCATAGAACACAGGCATTTTCAGAACAAAGACTTGTTAGGTATGAGGTAACCTTGTTAGGTAATGAACGTATTACCTTGAAACACTGTACAATCCTTAATCCTGCCACCTTGCTTCCAGATTTCAGGAGAACCATTGCACAAATTGTGAATCTTTAGTGTCCATGGCTGAAAAGCCTCAAGATAATATCCTGGACACTCCTTTAGACAACCCAAACTTAATTTTATTCACTGATGGTTCTTCTTTCATGAGGGACGGCATATACTACACTGGAGCTGCTGTAGTCACAGAATTTTCCACTCTGTTGTCAGCTTCACTGCCCTCAAATATAAGTGCTCAAGGTGTAGAACTGATAGCTCTAAAACATGCCTGTATAATTGCCAAGGGTAAGAAAACAATTTACACAGACTATAGATATGTCTTTGGAATATGTCATACAGTGGGTATGCTATGGCTCCAAAGTGGTTTTTTAACCTCTGCTGGAAAATGTAGCACAAATGCAGAGATCATTTATGAAGTGCTTTCTGCTCTTCAGCTATCTGAAGCTCTAGCTGTAGTTCATTGCTCTGCCCATAGAGGTGGAACTGACCCTGTTTCTAGAGGGAACCACCAGGCAGATACTGCCGGAAAGCTCGAAGCTCTATTAGAAGGACCTGAATTGATTTTAACTTTGGCAACTAATGATGACTCAAATTTATCTCTTTCTTATATAATGAACAGGAAGTGGAAAAATAGAAACAAGAGTTTAAAACAAACCAGATCAATGGAGTATGGGTGTCATCTAAAGGAAAACCCCTACTCCCTAGAAATTGTTATCACCAAATATGCTTATCTGTTCACAAGAATGGTCACTTTGGCACCCAGTGTATTTTAGACTCTCTTAAAAAAGTATAGATAGGCCCTGGTATAACTATCATAGCCTCTAAAGTGTATGTAGCCTGCCCCACTTGCCAAACCTATAATCAATATGCTTTTTGTGACAAAACTTTTGGTGGGCATCCTCTGGCTTACACACCTTTTGAGCATTTACAGATTGGCTTTATTACTATGCCTAAGGCTGGGCATTATAAATTTTGTCTGGTCATAGTGGATCAGCTGACCAGATGACCAGAAGCATTTCCTAGCATTTGAGCCACAGTAGCTTTTGTTGCCAAGGTGCTCTTAAAGGAGATTATCACTTGTTTTAGCCTGCCAGCACAAATTGATTCAGCCAGAGGAACTCACTTTACTGATTCTGTTTTGTCTCAAATTTATTTTTGTTTTGAGATCACTTCCCAATTCCATGTACTGTATCACCCCCAGAGCTCAGGCCAAGTTGAGAATGAATAGAGATCTTAAGAATATGATTGGAAAATTGTACACTGAAACTCACTTAAAATGGCCTGAGGTTCTCCCTCTAGCTGTTTTATCTTTGAAGCAGGCCCAGGGGAGAGCTACACATCTCACCATTTGAGATGCTTTTTGGACATCCTCCCATATGGGCTAAGCCTTTTTCTCCTGTATACACATCATTACTGGGGGAGACATTTCTATTGCTTTGTATATACAGGACTTACAGATCAAATTGCAAGAACTCTATAAATCTGGAGCTGCAGTATAAGTAGGACCTCTAGACTTTTCTATGACCTACACTCAGGAAATAAGGTGTACATAAAGAACTTCCAGTGCACTGGAGGAACTCAGCCTGCCTGGGAAGGTCCATTTCAAGTATTGTTAACAACTCCAACAGCTCTCAAAATTGGAATAAAGGACTCTTGGATTCTTTGTTTACATGTTAAACGGGTACCTTCTATTGACACTGACTAACTGTATCCTGTCCCATGCAACTGTATTTATTTGTACCCTCCTCCTATGACTGGACTGAGGATAATACCATTATAAAAGTCCATAGACATGGGGGCAGCTGGGTAGCTCAGTGGAGTGAGAGTCAGGCCTAGAGACAGGAGGTCCTAGGTTCAAACCCGGCCTCAGCCACTTCCCAGCTGTGTGACCCTGGGCAAGTCACTTGACCCCCATTGCCCACCCTTACCAATCTTCCACCTATGAGACAATACACCGAAGTACAAGGGTTTTTTAAAAAAAAGTCCATAGACAAGTTGGACACTATTTTGGCTGATATATAGAATTCCTGAAAATTTTTATTATTGTTTTTCTTTTTATTTGCAATAGGATATTTGATTTTTTCTTATTATTTTTTGTATTTGAATTGCATGTAATCAGTATTAATGTTCTTTGATTTTGAAGGATAAGTTTACAATATCTCTTAGTCCTAATATCAATGCATACCCAAAAGCTTTAGACTATGGAAACTGGCCATTGATTGTTAAATATTAAGGGACTTTTATTAATAATCATGTCTGATTTCAGGAGAAGGGATCACAAAATAGCCTCTGCACAGCACTAGAAGCACAAGATCAAGGAGGCCAAGAATTCCTGTGGGATTGATGAAAATCTGTGTCAAGACAGAGGACTTGTTTTTGAGGTTCAAGGAAGCAGCTGTTTGACACCTTCAGACATTGGACTTCCCTGTGCCAGAATTGATGCAAGCACTTTAATTTGACTTTCATTTTGGCTCCCCTATCTATCCCCGAGATTGAAGATAAAAATCAGACCAGGGAATCACATTTCCCTTTTACTTCAGAATCTAGTCCCTAGGGGGCAGCTGGGTAGCTCAGTGGATTGAGAGCCATGCCTAGAGACTGGAGGTCCTAGGTTCAAATCCGGCCTCAGACACTTCCCAGCTGTGTGACCCTGGGCAAGTCACTTGACCCCCATTGCCTACCCTTACCACTCTTCCACCTATAAGTCAATATACAGAAATTAAGGGTTTAAAATTAAAAAAAACAAAACAAAAACAGAATCTAGTCCCTTTTCTCTTCTACAGTATGGCAATTTTCTATAGTCCTGGCTGCCAATGGGTAAGTGCTATATTGCTGCAATTGTCCTGCTGACTCATAGGACATAAATCACTTTATTTGAGCCTTGCTAGTGATTCAAGGACTTGTTATGGGTTTATTTTTGTTTATTTATAATTTTATATACATAAGATTTTGATATATTATTTCCCCCCAAATTTAATTTTTTCCCTTCTATTTGCTTTTTTAATGTTTTTGGTTTTCTTTTGATATTTGACTCATATACCCTCTATAACTCAGTCATGTATCCTGGGGTGATCCTGGTATTGGTCAATACCCTCATCAGGGGAATTGTATAATTATCCTAAAATTCCAAGGTTTAAAAATTTTTGGAGAAATTTCAGGAAAAGAAACTTGCCAACATCCCGAATCAAGAAAGTATAAGGGGAAAAAGGGGGTTTGGGGTTGAATATATTAAAAGGTTAGGTTGACAGAGAATTGAATGATTATCAATTCCCAATTAAAGAATAACCTCAAGTCAAAATTACTTTTATGGAAGTTTATTTACAAATGAGAAGAGAGAAAGTAAGAAATTTAGAGAAAGGATAAGGTTAGATAATTAACCTGACAAACTAAATAATTTGCTTAGGTCCCTGGTTTAGCCCAAGCAGATCTAACTAGTCCTCAATTGTAAAAAGGACAAGCCTTGTTCCCGGAGGCCCTGAAGATGTATGAAACAAAAGCTTCAGTCACAGAGTCTCTTTTGAAAGGGAAATTCCTTAAGAGAAGAGTTCAGGAAGATTTAGTCTTTACACTCACCATGTGGAATTCCAAAGGAAAGATTTAAGAACAGTCTCACCAAGATCTTAAGGTCCCAGGTCCCGTTCACGAACCAGAAGAGAGCCCTCAGCTCACTCAACTCTCTTTTTAAAGGGGGCCTCTTTTGCTTCACTTCCTGTGCCTTCCTCTTAGTTATGTTTCCAATCACAACAGTCACTTTTCTTAGGACTGTCCAGGAGGCAGTCAGTAAATTCTGATTTGTCACTCACTCTAGCACATGTGGGTTATAGACTACCCAACTTGTGAGTAAAGTGGAGATGCTTTCACCTTTGGTGATTAAATCTAAAGATGGGCAGAGGGTAGGTTTAATCTCATTATCACAAAAGTGAATCATTTGAAGAAGGTGTCATAAAGAAGCCTGTGGAAACCACACACTGCATCAAAAGATCCAGAATGAACTTTAGAATATAATGAACTGAAATGAAGGGGGTTGAACAGATTTATTCTGAAGATAAACTCTTATGCCAAAGGGGAATGCGCCGTAATTGGCTTTTTTGTCAATGCATCTATCAACCATTGTTTTTGCTTTCCTTCTCTTTTATTTCCCTCTTATCTTCCAACTATTGTAATTTCCCCTTAGAAAGTTTAATATTGTGTGTACCTTTAGCCAGAAGATCTTTAGAGGTATAAACTGGTTATTTGAAATGATTCATTGGGGAAACTAGGCATGTAAATCTGGAAGAGTTCAGCATGCTCAGTCTCCCAATAGAATCACAGAGGGGATTGTAAAAGGGATTTTTAAACTCCCTTTGTTTATTTTAACTTAATCAAGAACTTGGAATGCCCCTCCTTTCACACTTAAGTCATGAAAAACCTTTTACTAAAGTTCACATCCTAAAAGACCAGAAATGGATCCCACAAGCACTGCCTCCCCTTTCCCTCACCTCCAGGCAGTGCCAGAAAAATAAAGGAACTATGTTATGATTGGTTCCTGAGATGTGATGTGGGAGAACTGTTGGGTGGAGAAAAGTACTTATAAGGTGAGATCCAACAGGAAGTCAGGCATTCCCATTTCAAATTCCCATTTTGGATTCTCATTTTGGATTTGGATTCTCATTTCAGCTTCCTGATGCAAACTTTGGATTCTGGTGGACATTCAGATTCTGCACTGGTGGCTCTTGCTGAAGAGACTATTGTGACTCCTGGCTGGAGATTGAGACCTGAGGGAGCCTTTGTCAGAGTTGAGCTGGATTGCCCCAGATCAGCAATTATAAAGTATTTAGTTAGGCAATATCTTCTACCTCCTTCCTGCATTTCCCTCTCTTTACTATCTCTACTTTGCTGTAATAAAGCTACTAAAGCTACTAACAGCCTCATGACTTGAGTTAATATTTATAAATGGTGACCACAACTTTTTATAATTCTCAATTTGGCTCAACACTATTTTAATTATTACAGCATTCATATGTAATCTGTACATTATCTAAGGTGCTTTGCCCCTTCCCCAGGGACACAGCACAGCCTCAGCCTTCTCTCCACCAATGAGATCTCTCCTTTTCCTCTACAAATGAAGTAGGACACAAAATGGCCCAGGCTTGGTTGGAAGCCCCTTCCCTAACAGTGGAGTCACTTCTCTGGCAAGAGGAAGGCAGTTCAGAGCATCTGGGATCCCACATGTGGTCTTAGCCAGGGCCACAGAACCCATCTAGTCCAAACTCCTCATCTTACAGATGAGGAAACTGAGGCCCTGGAGTGAAGAGACTCACCCAAGGTCACATAGCAGTAAGCCTCAAAGGCCAGATTTGAACCCAGGTCCTTTGTGTTCAGGTGTCATCATCTGCTTTCTAGGAGCCCAAGTCCTCTCTTCATTCATGCAGAAGTTTCACTTACTCACCCAGGAGCCATTGTTATTTATGTGACTCTCTTAGTTTATGTGACTCTTAGCATCTTTTCCCCAGCATCAGCTCAAACAAGTCTTCCTACATTTCTGGGAACTCCTGAGAGTCACTATTTCTGATTTCATGGTAGCATTCCCTTCCATTCATAGAATTCAGTTTGATTTAAGCTTTATAGAGGATGCCCTCTTCTCCTTCCCCCAACTACCCTGGAAGATTGATAGGACAAGTCGAATCATCTCCATTTCATAGAAAAGGAGACTGAGGCTCCTCAGAGAGATTAAGTAACTAGACCAAGGTCACAAAGGTATTCAGTTTGTAGCGAAGTCAGGCTGAGAGCCGGCCAGGTCGTCTGGCCCCAAGTCCAGCACTCTTTCTACTACTGTCTTCCAAAGACAATGACACTGGCCAAAGCCAGGGGAGACTCCACCTGGAGCTATTCCAAAATCCCTAGTCAGACACTACAGAGCCGGGATGAGAACTCGGCTCTCTAACAGCGGATCCACCACTTCCCCATTCCACTTCAACATCCCTCCAGCTAACAATGGGATGCAAGTCAACCAGCTCTTAGGTTTGGGCAGGGATTCCAGTGAAAAAGAGAATATTGTTGTTGCTTGGGTCAGTTTGGTCTGAACAGCCCCATCCTGGGATGCAGCAGCTGCCCTGGTAGATGATGGCTGGCCACTGAGACTTTTGTTGGGCCTTTTGTACCTGAACCAGAGCTTCTAGAAAAGGAGAAGCCCAGTCGCCCTTGTGATGAGGCTCATTGGGGTCAGCTCAGCTCAGTTTTGTGCTGGATTCTGAGGACAGAAAATCAGTATGGAAACAGATCTGGCACTCAGCTGCGCTCTCTTCTGGCAGGAGCATTTATTCCTCAGACTATTGCTCCTATCTCAGGGCTTGGAGAAGTCCATGAACTGAGATGAAGCCTTGGAACTTGGGCTACCAAGTTTTGCATTTTCTTGGTTCTTAGGGATGTGTCTGGCCAGCGGGAATGCTTTACCAGGATTCTTTCCTGTGTCCATTGAGCCCTGTGCCATGGGGATGGATCGGCTCCTAATTAGCCATTTACCAGTTGGCCATGTTTTGGGATGTTCAAGGGAGGGGCTAAATAATGGGCTCCCCAAAATGTGTATATAGAAAAGTACCTGATCCCATCATAGGTCATGGAGAGGCCAGGGACCTGAGCCACTTTATTGGTGCAGGCTAGTCAATAAACTAATCATCTTAGCCCAAATCAGCCTAAATTGTACCATGGGGATGGAGAGGATATGCAGACAAGTCAATGGCGACCCCTCAGAAGCCTCCGGAAATCCTTGTTCTTCCCTTGTTTTTGGTGAAGTTGCTAAGAGACAGAAGTTAGGAGATGGGGTAGAAAGGACCACCTCAGGGACTTGTGAGAGGGTGTGAGATCTTCTGGGAAAGTTGGTAAAGTTCTTGTTGGCATCTTTTATTTCTTCCCTTCCCTTCATTTATGAACATGTAGGCAGCTTTTCCTGTCTCCTTCCCCAGTTATCCTCGTAAAAAATTTGAAAATGAAAAGAACAATTCTGAAAACCCAATCAATGGATCAACTCCGTCAGAGAGCACATGCCCTATTCCACATCCATAGTCCCCCACATTGGCAAAGAAGAGACGAGGTTCCTCAGCTCTTCTCCAGGACCAAGCTTGGTCACCAACCTCACATTGCCTTCAGGCTCCTTTTCCTGACCACTGTTCTCTCCAATTTTGTTGTTGTAGGCAGGTATGTAACATCCTCCTGTTCTTCGTGCCCTCAGGCTGTATGTCTCCCCACATGTCTCTGAATTCTTCATATTTATCATTCCCATGACATTATTGCACTTACTTAGTTGTGTCAGTTTGACTGACCCTTCGTGACCCCATTTGGGATTTCCTTGGCAAAGATACTAGAGCTGTTTGCCATTTCCTTCTCTGGTTCATTTTATAGATGAGGAAACTGAGGCCAACAGGGTTTAGTGACTTGCCCGGGGTCACACACCTAGGAAGTATCTGAGGCCAGATTTGAACTCAGGAAGAGAAGTCTTCCTGACTCAAAGCTGGGTGCTCTACTCCCTGCACCATCTCCTGAATCCCAGTCTTAAAAGGGGAGAGATGGGAAAGGTACATGAAGAAATTATTATGGTTTAAGAAAACAAGGGGCATTAGGAAAATGTTTGGAAAAGATTGTTATTTAGAGTCTAAACCACTTTCATTCCTTGGCTGGGCAGAAGAGGCCATGTGCCTCTCACTACAAGCCTCATCCTGACACCTGGGTCACTTTGCTGAGTGCCAGCTTGTTTTATCATAGGTGCTCAGTCCCAGTCCAGGAGATGACCCCAAAGGCATTCCAGAAATGGCACAGAAATAGCCAGGAATCCCTGCATGCGCTTTTACACACCTTGTTCCCCAGTCACCCAGTGGATGGCAGAAGATGGGGAACACAGCCTCTGTTCCAAGGATCAGGCTCCTGTTGGCCAGTCCCCCTTACTCATAGCCCCTTTCCATCTCCAATGAAGGGAGAGGCAGACTTTGTCATCTCTCCTCCAGGGCCAAGACTGGCCATTAGTCACCCACCATCCACCTTCCTTGAGCCTGTCATCATCATGGCGGTCTCCTCTTCTGGCCCAGTCTTGGCTCATGAGTCCCTGTGTTTCCCGGAATCCCTCAGGAATTGTTTCATATGGCACAATTACACATCGCTGCATTCGTGGTCGCCAATACACGCTCCCCCGTGCCCATTGCTGTGAATATTTGGGGGTTTTTAGACTTTCTGCATCTGAGGGGAGGGAGGGAACAAGCACATCTACGGCACCTACTACGTGCCAAGCCTCAACAAGTATTACCTCCCTTGGTTTCCCTTGTTTGACTTCCTCCGGGTACCTTGACAGACAGAAGAGTAGATGCTTTTCTCACATAACTCCAGATGGATTTCTACAAAGTTTAACCCAATTCTCGGCGCCCTTCAGAGTGCATTAGTGAGTGATCAGCTGGCAAGCTTTTATAGTTAACTTTCTAGAGCAAAGTGCCATCTTCACAGTCACATAATTGACCGAGAGGCACTGAGAATAGGTATCCTGCGGGGCTAGTGCTGGTCAATTTGTTTTGAAAGTGTTTGATTGAAGAGAACAAAATATAGGGATCACCCTTGTGTCTGCAGCCCCCTCCGGACAGGAGGGACACCAGGGCTACTTGTGGGGCTTCTCTCACTGCCTTGGCAGGATCCCCACCCAGGCACGGCCTCCCCCGGTATTCTAGGCTCAACTCTCTCCCTGGATGTTCTCACCTTGCATAAAAGAGCAGGGAGTTTTATTCAAAGAAAGAAGAAAACCAAGCGGGAATTCTTGAAAGAATGGCCATGGGCAGCCTCTTCTAAGACGGGCAGAAAGAATTTGGAGAAGACTTCTATGAACAGAAAGCAGAACCAGGAGAAAGCATCCATCAGAACCATACGAGTGAGGAATTCTGGTGCCTCTAACTTGCGAATGGTGGCTGCCGCAGTGACCAAAGCCCTGGACGACACTGTGAAACCAGAATGAAGATGCTTAGCCTCCCTCCACAAAGAAAGGAGAACATGTCCCTGTGGCCGCAGGACGCTGGCTCAATGGTCACACTTGCTGGATGGGCTGCTTGGCTCTGCTGAACAGCACCCTAGTTTGTTCTACAGAATCACCAGGGACAAGGGGAGATAGGCTGGAAATGAAGGGGATAGAAAACCAAGATTGGGATGAACTTGTTCTCTTAATTTCACTCATTAGGCCCAAAGATGGTGCATGTGGTTGGGAGGGACCGAGGACTTGGCCTGAAGGCCTGGCGCTGCTCCTCAATAGCTGGGGGATCTGGCCAAGACAGACGTTACTCTCCTGCTCGAGTTCTCCTCTAAGACTGAATGGGGTGACCTGTTTTCCCTTCTGGCTCCAGAGGAGGAGCCTGTGGTCCATATTCCTTGTGACGTTACTCTCCCGAGTCCTCTGATTGGACGTACTCAGACCTGTTTGGATCAGAGGCCAGTCTTCTGGACACGAGGAGGATTCACGTGGGACAAGAAGCACCAGGGAACCAAGAGGTCCCCTTTAGTTTATTGACCTATAAAGCATCCACCTTTGTTCTTAATTCAATCAAAGGATGGGGCTGAATTACAACCTAATTCAATCAGAGAATTTTCAAACTCAATATGAAACGTTCCCTTTAAAATCCAAGGCTGATGTTAGGGTACCGAAAGAAAAGGGGTGCAGGCTAGTGTTCAATTCCCACGCCTCCCTCCGACGTGGCATCCAGGTGACCCTGGCTGGGTTCTCCAAATCTGAGCAGAGTTTAAACTCTGAAAGGTCCTTCCAAGGGGAGAACCAGCAGCAACCCGGTAACGTCCGTCGAGAGTCAGAAGCTTATTGCCAGCAGGGCTACAGGGGAATGGCTTTGTCCTTCTCAGAAATGAGCCGGAGAGGCGCTGCCACCCACAGAATGGTGAAGCCGTAGATCCCTGCAGCTGTGCAAGGCTGGCGGTGGTCCTGAGGAGATTGCAGGGCCCGGCCTTTGCTCAGAGGAAGGCCAGAGCCCGGGAAATTGTGGTTGTCATTCAGTCATTTGTCAGCTGTATCTGACTCTTCATGGCTCCATCTGGGGCTTCCTTGGCAAAGACCCTGGAGTGGTTTGCCATTTCCTCCTCCAGTTCATTCTACAGATGAGGAAACGGAGGCAAACGGGGCTAAGGGACATGGCCAGGGTCACACAGCTAAGATCCTGGATTTCCTTCTCCAGCTCATTTTACAAATGAGGAAACGGAGGCAAACAGGGTTAAGGGACTTGACCAGGGTCATGCAGTTATTATCTGGAACCCAGATTTGAAGTCAGGGAGTGAGTCCAGTACCAAAGACTTGGTAAACTCTTACAAAGCTTGTAGGAAAAGGAGATTATCCCTGCCCTACAACAGCAGGTGAGAACACAGAAAGGAGGATTCAGATGGAGGGCAGATGGCAAGCCCCAGGCATCCAGGGAACTGTGACAAGGTTGGAAGCTCATGCCCTTCTCCACCAGGAAGTCTGGCACCTCATTATTGGGGGACGTACCCACCCTGCTCAGGGAGGTGCCCCTCGGCACCCTCCAAAGGAAGCCCTACACTCTCAGGGGACCTCTGACGCCTCCTCCTTCTCTTAGTCACAAGCGCTTCCTCCCTTGTGATCTTCACCTCAGTAGCTGCTGGAAATCATCGCCATCTCACTGATGAGAAAGAGGGACGTGCACTATGCCCAGACCCAAGAAGCTGTGGAGGGCAACTGAGGCTCAGAGATGCCAAGTGACACGAATAAGCAGAGCACAAACCAAGGTCTTCTGATTCCAAATCCAGCGTCCTTTCATGACTGGACAGTCCCTGCCCTTAGTGGGCTTTTGTAGAACTGTTAAGTTTGTAAATTGAGTCACCTGTTATCTCACTTGATCTTCATCCCGATCTTGGGGGTGGATGCTATTATTACCCTCATTTTACAGAGAAGGAAACTGAGGCAGACAGAGGGGAAGGGGCTTGTCTTGGCTCACAAAGCTCATGAGGATCAGAGGTGGGATTTCAACCCAGATAATATGGTTTCCAAGTCACACACATCTGGTTGGTCTGGCTTTGAAGTCCGGGGAGCTGGGTTCAAATCCAACTATGTGTCCCTGGGAAAGTCACCTCTCTTTAGACCTCAGTTTACTTATCTGTACAATAAAATGGATGAATGAGATGCTTTTGGAGGTTCCTTTCTGGTCTAGATCTACAAGCTGATGGGCCAGGGTTCCATGGTATGATGCATGATCTAAGATTAGAGAAGTCATTCCCAGGAACACCCACATTCACTAAAGAGGATGAAAACGGTACAATGATTATAGGGGGCAGTCAGGAGTGGTGGTCAGCCAATAAACATTTATCACACACTCTGTGTCAGTCTACGGCTTTCACGGGAGATGATTTCTGAGTTTCTTGGCTGACGTGCTCCTTCCCCCTCAGGTCTACATTTCAGCTGGCCCTTGGATAAGCGGCTCCCGTCCACTTCCTCTAAGTTGGGGTCATCGATTTTGTGACCCCCCCCTGCACATTCTTTGTATTTCCACAAATCCTCCACAGATGACCTGGTCAGCTTGATGCAGGGACTCCTGATGGGATTTTCCTGTGCACAAGGGCAGCCCTTGAACTGGCCATCTGTCCTCCCTCGTCCTCTTAGGGTCAATTGATATTAATTCAACTCCCAGTTTCCAGTCTCTCTCAGACCCCAGTGGACAGCACAGCACCCAGAATCATGGCCCCGAGGCACTTTCCCCCCTCAAAAGCTTTCAAGGGCTCCCTCTAACCCCCAGGATCAACTCCTATCTCCCTGGAGCGGCCCTCTATGCCCTCGGAGTCTGACTCAAAATGACCTGTCCAGGCTTCTTTGAACCATTTGGGATTCCCCCAAACTGGCCCCACCAGCTCCTCCCCTCCTGCCTCCAGGCCTGTACAAAGGCTGCTCCTCCACCACTGCTGCCTCTTCCCATCCTTCCCTGTGGTGCCTCCAGCTCAGGTCTGGCCCCTCTTCTGTTCGGAGCTCTTCCTGAATCCCACGACTTCTTCCTCGGACCCTCTGCTGCTCACTCATCGGGGCTGCGTGCATGTCCGGTCCTTCATGGGCATTCACACAGCACCTCCCCTGTCCCAGGCTCTGGGCTTTGCCCTGAGGATACGCACCCTGCAGGGACTTCCGAAGTGCTTGTTGGGTGGATGCCACCCTGATAACTTCTGCTGCCCTTCTCACAGGGCTCTTCACCGTCACTGGTGGGCCACAGCCAGCCTCTCCCACCGGAGCATCATTTCTACCTCTCCAAGGTTCCTTTCAAGCTTAATCGGATGATTCTAGACACACTCAAGAAATATCAGCCACAAAACCCCCATCTTCTCCTGACATTTCCTTAAGCAAACAGGAAATGGGGCTTCTCTTCTGGGCGGCCGGGTTTTCAGAAAGACGTGCTTGCTGGTCCGTGTTTCAGCCATTCCAACACTGACCTGCTTGTCTCCGTCCTCTTTAGGATTTCCTGTTGCTGGTTTGGCTTCACGGATGCTTTCTGTTATCCCAGTCATCATCCTCCCCTCTGAAAAAGCCTTATGTCTTTCCTGGCGTCCCTGAAATCTTTATGTCTTGGAGATGCGTAGAAGTGTACATGTTTTAAATAGGATGGAGAACAGGGCTGTGGAAAGGGGGTTTTAGTGGGAACCCAAGTCCTGGATTCAAATCCCAGTATTGTCTCTTGGTACCTGGCTTACACCTTGGGCAATGGTTCTCCCTTATGGGTCTCAGGAAAATAAGGGGAGCAACCAGCTCTAGCCCTTTGATCCTATGGACAAAATGGGGGCTTTTTCAGCCTCTCCTTCACAGCCTCCAGAGAGAAGGCAGCTCACTCGGAACGGTTCACATGGGTATCCAGTTTCTAACAAATTGCACCATGTGTGGCTTCTGTCCCCCATATTGTAGTTCTGCACTCTGGGGTCCAGCCGAACCATTCCAATAGCTCTTCCTCATGACTGTTCTTCAAATGCCCGAAGAGAGCTGGCCCAACCCTCCTAGATCTTCTCCAGATGAAACCCACTGGGGCCCTTTGGCTGCTGACCCTCCTGTTGGCCACCTCCTCTGGGGGAGGCCCAAACCCAGAGACAAAAGCTTTGTTGGAGGCACACAAGGATCCACGTGGAAGATCTCAAAAAGTAACGCCAAGGAATGTCTTCTGAGCCATCTACCCAAAGCCATGGAGAATTAATCAGGGCGCTTCTCTGCTCTTCCAGCCCTAGGTAGGATGGGACCCACCAACGAGGAACAGGTGGGCCATGTAGTTCAGCATGCAGGTCACGAGGAAATTGTGAAACACCATCAGTCCCAACATTGATGTCCATTAAACCTCCCCTGGACCCCCCCCTTCTGACAAAGGAGGTTTTGGATATAAAGTGCTTTGTAGGTTGTTAAGCACCTTATAATACTGGTTTACTGTGTGACCCTGGGCAAGTCATTTAACCCCCAATGCCTAACTCTTACCTCTCTCTTCCAACTTGGAATCAATACACAATATTGATTCTAAGCTGGAAGGGAAGTGTTTTAATGACAATAATGATACTGGTTTATATGGTGACTTCAAGGTAGCATCATTCTTTCTATCCACTCTCTCTTGTATCCTTGACCAGTGAGAGGTAGCTGGAGGTCAGACCCTGACCCCAACACGTGTCAGCCACATGACCAAAGGCTTACAATTAGGCTGAAAAAGGTCAACTTTTCAAGTACAAGATGGGGGAAAGTCAAGTAGAGTGGATCTGAGAAAGTTCTCTGGGCTTGTGTAACCTTGGCCCAGATCAGATTTCACAGAGTATCAGGTTTAATCCTGGGGGGCCATCATTTAGGAAGGGCAGCAATAGGCTGCTCAGCATCCAAATAATACTTTCCAAATCGTCCTGCCTGTCTAGGTTGCCTTTGGCCACCCTTTTGTTTGCTCTAGTTATTTCTAAGAATGATCCATCTGCACTTTCATCCATCCATCCATCCATCCATCCATCCATCCATCCGTCCGTCCGTCCGTCCGTCCATCCATCCATCCGTCCGTCCGTCCATCCATCCATCCATCCATCCATCCATCCATCCATCCATCCGTCCGTCCGTCCGTCCGTCCATCCATCCATCCATCCATCCGTCCATCCATCCATCCATCCATCCACCCACCCACCCATCCATCCGTCTGTCCATCCATCCATCCGTCCATCCGTCCATCCATCCATCCATCCATCCATCCATCCATCCATCCATCTATCTGTCCATCCATCCACCCATCCATCTATCCTTCTATCCATCCACCCATCCATCCTTCTATCTTTCTCTCCCTCCCTCCCAAGGGGAGGATTGTTTCCAGCTTTAACATTCTCTAATGTATGGGTCAAAGGCAGGCACTGGCACTTTAGTCCGGGTGCCTGATTTAGGATGGGATGAGGCGAGGCTGGCCAAGGTTCTCGGCTGACGACTAGGGAAAAGTGGGATCGGCAATAGGAGGCAATTCCACTTTTCAGCTATTGACCCTTGTCTTCCCCACCCTTTTCACCAAAAGAGTATTTTAAGTTTCACTTAAGGGTTTCATTAAGACTCAGCCCTCCATCAAACAACCTTTAAACATTTACCAGGAACGGGAGATCCAACACAAGAACAGACTCCACTGCCAAAAAAGCTGACATTCTGCTGAGGGAAACAACTTGGACACATCGGACAGCAACAGAAGGTGCAGCTTGAGGAGGAGCCCCAAGTGGTTGGGGGAGCACTAGATAGGGAGTCCTCCTAAGGGGCAGGGGTGGAGAGGAAGGAGATGGGATGTCCTGGGCAAGAAAAGCCAGGAGGTAAATTTGGCCAGACTGGGGAGTGTGTGAAGGCAAGAGATTTGTAATCATCTTGGGTTAGGGAGTCCCATGACTAGCAGTCAGGTGGTCAGCCCCCAGACTAGGCAAGGCACTTTCCACCATATTATCACGCTTTTCCTGAATACTCTGTCTCAGCCCCCTCCCCAAGGGATTTTTTTTTTTAAACCCTCACCACCTTCCATCTTGGAATCTATATTAAATATCAGTTCCAAGACAGAAGAGCAGTAAGGGCTAGGTCATGGGAGTTTAGTGACTTGCCCAGGGTCATACCTCTAGGAAGTGTCTGAGGCCAGATTTGAACTCAGGACCTCCCACCTCTAGCCTGGCTCTCCATCCACTGAGCCACCCAGCTGCTTCCCATCCCACCCCCATCCCCCCCACCATCTCCACCCCCATCTCCCAAAAGGGACCTCTCTTACTCTCTCATTGAATTCAGTATCTGGAACCATCCAGAATTCTGACAAGATGCCCCTGGTGGTGCCCTTTCAGGCCCAGAGTTCTTTTCCATCTAACTTTGCTGCCGAAAGCCCAGGAGGATCGGACCACAATAAAAGGAGTTTCAAGGATGGACCTCAAAAACGCAGCTCGCCAGAACAACAACGTTCCCAACATGCCCCCTCCAAAGGCCTCCATCGCCTCTTCTCGCCCCCATCTAGGACAGTCCGGCCTGCTTCTTCCCTACTGAGCCCAAACGACCACGGCACAAGCCCCTCGGCATCCTGGGGCTCTGAAGGATGAAATGGGTTCCAGGTTAGAATTGTTTCTATCACTCTGGTCTTTGGGTTCAAAAGTCTGACTTGGGAGAAAGGCCGAGTCTCTCAAAACAAGACTGAGCGAAGGACCTGCCATGTTACCGGTAAACTCAGAACACCAGGGAAGAGCCGAGCGGCCGCGGGCGTCTCGACCTCCCTGGGGCTGCCTCCTCATCCACCAGATCTCGGAGGTCAGCCGACGAGGCTTTTATTAAGCATCTACTGTGTTCTAGGCATTCTGTAAGGAATTGGGGGTGCAAAGAGGATTCCCTCCATTTAAAGGGCAGTTACTGGTTGTGACAAACGGGCATTAGGCACCAAGTGTATGCCAGGTGTGTAAGCAGGGAGGGCCTTTCCCTTTGGCCTTTGTCTCACCTCCCCGGCCATGGTACCTGGTGCCTGGGATACCCAGTGAGAAGCCCGATTTAGGGCTGAAAGAGGGCTGAGAGCCCACCCAGGACAACCCTGCCATTTGACCCCAGGTAGTCTTAGACTCAAAGCTCGAAGGGACACAAAAGTCATCTCTCGCTTGACCTCTGTTATGGAGAAGGAAATGGAGCTGGAAATCGCCTCATTGACTTGCCCCAAAGTCCCTAATAAGATTCCTGACGGTCCTGCGGAGGATGGCAGGAACAGAGGACAGGCTGGAAGCAGGAAGGTAAATTGACCCGTGGGAGTCTAGGCAAGAGGGCCCTGAGCTCGGGGTGTGCCCAGTCAAGGGAAGGGAAGGGATGAAGGCCAAATATGTCATGGTAAAGTGAAGAGACTCGGCAACTGACTGAATACAGACGTTAGGAAAAAGGAAGTACTGAGGATCCCTCCAAGACTGCAAACCAAGAGAAATGGGAAGATGCTGGTGGCCATCACTGGAAATGGGGAGGTGGGCCCGGAGGGCACGTTAGAGAACCGGGATATTATGGGTCTGGAGGCAGGAAAAAGCAATGGAGAAGAATTTGAGTGTGCAGCTTTCTCCTGGAATATCAAAAGTAGCTCCCACACCTTTCCTCTCCATGAAAACCCCCTGAAATCAGGGGCAGAACTGGGCAGCTTTATTACAAGATGTGGTTGCAGTAGGGTTAGGGACCAATGAAGGGGGCTGGATAAAACAAAGACAAACATGAAGAGTGGCTCAGGGAAGGAGTTGGGACAGGAGGGGACCTACAGAATGGGGGAAGGCATGGCTAAATCCCTAAGTTGGGCCTCAGTCTCCAGGCTGTGATTTTGGTTCCTGGGGCTAATCTAGCCTCTAATTATCAGAGAATCAAGCTGTAACTTGTTCAGAAAAGAACTTTAGGGCTTGCTGTCCCAGTGTTTTGGACAATAAGCTCTTCATTCATTTGCTAAATGCTCACCTTGCCCATTAGGCTGTGCTCCCCCTCTAGAAGTTCCTCTCTGCTCAGAAGCCCCAACAAGACTAATATTCATGTGCTTCCAACCCTGGAAACTATCTGGTCAGAGGCCAAATGCATCAGCAACAAACCAACAACTCGGCCCTCTGGGGTAGGGAACCTGGAGAACGAAGACCCTGTCTCTCCTATGCCTTGTATCCCCCCCATGTATGCTTTGATCCAGGACACTGACACTGGCTGTCCCATGAACAAGACCCTCCATCTCTGGGCTCTGGGCATTCTCTCTGGTCGTCCCCCACGCCCCAAATAGTCTCCTTTTCTCACTGACCTCCCTGGCTTCTCCTAATTAAATAAAACATCTTCCTCCAAAGGAAGTCTTTCCCAACCCCTCTTCATTCTAGAGCCTCTCCCCTCTCTCCACTATTTCTTTATCCTGTCTAGAGCTTGCTGTCTTCCCCATTAGAACATGAGCTTCGAATATCTTTGGTTCATTTTGGAATATAATAAACATTTATTGACCAACGTAAAATTTCAATTTAGGTTTTATGCTAAATATGAGAATTCTAAAGTAATATTGTGGTCGTCAATTTAAAAATATTATAGCTTAAGTTAAAATGACTTTTAGCAGTTTTATTTACAAAGAGATGGAAAGAGTAAAAGTGAAAAAGTTTAAGAGGAAGAGAAAGATTCTAATAATCCCACTAGCCCTTCTCCTTCCTGAGAAGCTAGGCTCAGCCCCAGCAGGGCTTCCCCAAGTCTGATCTCCATGTGGATTTCCCAGTAATCCTCAGCCAGAGGTCCTGGTGGTGTCTCCAGCCAGAGTTCCACCAACACAGCCTCCTCCAAAGCCAAGGCAGGAACCCCGGCCACTCACCCAGCAAGCCAACAAAGGATCCAGGGAAGAGTCTCCTCCTCCAGTCCTGCTCACCAACACAGAGCGAATGACCGACTCGACTGAATCCTTGAGCTTCCTGTCGCTTCCCCACTTTACGGGAACCAATCGAAGCCTTTCAATTTTCCTAGAACTGCCCAAGAGTGGGGCGATGCCCTTTGGAGGCGTGAGCTTACTCTCTAAGGGACTGAACTCTTACTCAGTGCCAAGTAGGGGCGCTCATTAGTTAAAACTAGACAAGGGGAGAGTTCATTCTCCCTTCACACCAACAATGGCAGTCAGGCTCCCCGAGTGAAAAGAGTGAGCCTGGCTGTACTGGAACGCTGTGGCTCCATTACAAATGGGGAACAGGATGAGATCAGAAAAACCTGCAAAGACTTCTAGGAACTGGTGCAAAGCGGAGTGAGCAGAACCTGGAGAACACTGTTAGGAGAACAAGCAACAGAGATCCGACACAATGATGGGCCATGAAGAACTAACCGTTATCAGCAAAGCAAGTGTCCAAGACACCCACCAGGGACTCCCGAGGAAAATGCTTTCACAGCCAAAGAAGGAACAGATGGAATCTGATGGCTGACCAAAGCACGTCAGCTTCCACTTTGCTTTCTTCATGAGATTTACTGTATGTGTAATATGTGTCTTCTGTCACGGTGTGGGGAATATGGAAATAGGCACTGCACGAAAGCAATGGTATAACCTCTATCAGACTATTTGCCATTTATCCGAGGGGGGCAGGGGAAGGAGGGAGAAAATCTGAATCTTTCGGGGCCAGAAAACAATGGCCAAAAATGGTCTATATGTGTAACTGAAAAAGCAAACAAGTTTTTATAAACATTTTAAAATAAACAAACAAAAACTAGAAAACAGTGAGCAAGACTCCTCTAAACATTTTGGTTTAAAAAATGCTTACCTGGGGCAGCAGGGTAGCTCAGTGGATTGAGAATCAGACCTAGAGACGGGAGGTCTTAGGTTTAAATGTGCCCTCAGACACTTTCTACCTGGGTGACCTTGGACGAGTCACTTAACTCCCATTGCCCAGCCCTCACCACTCCTTCTGCCTTAGAACCAAAACCCAGTATTGATTCTAAGATGGAAGGTGAGGGTTTAAAAAAAAATGCTTACCGTTTACCTTGTGCTGATGCAGCACCTTCGTCTACCTGGGACTCTGAACAGAATGTATTACAAAGAGACACTCAGAGTTCTAGAACCAATATTCCAGACCGTCATTAGGAAAACCTCAAAGTCTAGCTTGGGAGGAAAACAAAGCGAGCGATTTTAAGGATTTCTGATGAGTCCCACCCCACGTCGCAAGTACGTCCGAGGGCTGACGATCCTCCGACAGCAGAGGCTCTTTCCTAACATGCTCACGGAGACGACGAAACGCCAATGAAAAAATGACAGAACACAGAGATTACAGACAGCATCTTACAGAGTAGGAAATTCTCATCTGAACTGCAAAGCCCATCAGTGTAGAAGGGAACCTTATTCAAGTATAAACAGGTCCAAACCGTTCAAAGAAATCCTGCGGAGAGAAACATTAAGTCAATGTAACCAAATGTGATTTCCAAGCATTCCTTACCAAAAACAGCAAGTAGTGATTATCGAATAGGTAGCATCTAGGCCTGACCTAGGCTATTTCTAATCATATTTATCCCGACATACCCCAGATCCTTTCCAAATCAGTTTACATTTGCATTAAAAGAAGAGAACTCAGGATTGCCAGGTGGCTCAGTGGATAGAGAGCCGGAACTGGAGACGGGAGGTCTTGGGTTCAAATCTGACCCAATTGCTTAGGCCTTTACTGCCCTTATGCCTTAGAACCAATACTCAGATATATTCGATAACTCAGAAAGTGCTGTGAGTGGAAGATCCAGGGAGCAAACCCAAGGCCGTGCTCCTACCATGCTGGACTTCCTCGACAACAGAGTACCTGAGTTTCAGGAGGTCAAGGGCAGTCTTTAAATTAAGGTATTAACGGAAATGGCTGCATCTTGCACTCGGCCATGTGCCAAGAGGCCAAGTCCCTTCTCTCAGAGGCAGCTCGCTAGTGTGTGTGAGAGGATGAGGCTGGGCCGGATGACTCTAAGGTCCCTCCCACGCCTAATGCCGGTTGTTAAATCTAACCACCCGGCTGCCCTCGGTTCCAGGCAATGGGCTGTAGCACCTCTTTGCTCCCTACCTTCTCTTCACTGGTTAAGTCAGCAGTGTTGTGATGACGGGATGTGATCTGATAGTTTCCGGAGAAAACAGGAAGAGATGAGAAAGTACACGGGGCTTCTGGGAAGAAACTATGCAACACACCCAAGTTTCTAGTCTTGAGATGAAGAGCTTTTTTAAGAAGTGATGTGTCTCTTTCCCTTCTCTCCACTTCCTCCTATGCCCATCAGCCCAGAAAGACCTTTCTTGGGGAGGGAGAAGAACAGCCCACTCTGGAATTCTCTCTGGTTCCTTCTCACACCAATTTCAGAATTAGTTTTCCTTTTTTGTCTTACTTTAGGAAGATTCTCAGTCCCAGGAGCCTCAGGATGAAAAGAGACTTTAGAGATAAGCTAAGCCCCTCACGGCACACAGACAGCTGAGACCTGAACCTCAGATACCTTTCCTGCTATGTCATGCTGGCTGTCTCAGGGCTTTAACAGCGAAAGCACCACATTGTTATTCAGGGGAAAGATCTGCTTACTGATGTTCTATTTTAAAAAGTGAGCCATGATGTTGTCTTCCAAGAGGACAAAAGGACACTATTAATAAGCTCCCAAATGCCTAGGAGACACAAAAGAGAACAAGATGACAACGGGTAGGAAAGAAAGACTGTGGCAAACATTAGCATTTTTCGGTGAGAGCTGTGAATCTGTGAAACCCTCCTTTGAAATACACTTTGTCTCACTTTAAGAGTGCACATTGGCTGTTTTTGTCACAGAAGATGTTATTTGCACATCACTTAATGGGAGTCAGTCACATCCACAAATGCCAGGATCTCAAAACACATTACAAAAGCAGACGATTTTGTTTCTTCAAAATTTTATTTCAATTTAAATTACAGGGCCAGCCAGATTTTCCAATATAAATGCATTTTCCTTGGGCGAAATGAAATGCTTTTATATGCAGTAGTTACAATTGTATACATCTCTACTTTTTTTTTTTTAAGGGTAAAAGTCCCATGAAATAACTGCTTTCGTCTATGCAAGCCTCCCTAACACTTGAGAAGAAACCACTTTGAGTACAAGTTCTCCATACTACAAACATATCAAATGATCAGAACTCTAAAACACAACTTTTTCTTAACGCTCAATGCTTTCACATTCTGTTGTTAAAAAAAGAAAAGAAAAAAAAAACCCAAATAAAGAAAAAATACCACAGCAACTGCCTCCAGAGCCCAGTGGAAGAGTCCCAAGGCCAGGCTCCATTTCACACACTTCCCCCCACCCCTTTTCCTGCTCTATGGATAGGAAGCTTTAGTGCTAGGACACATTGCCAAAGAGGAAGCTTTGATGTTCTGAGAACTATCTTGGCAAATAAACTCTGCTCCACTCAACTGTGATCAGGCTATCTTCACTAAAACCACTTATCATACAGTGCCAGGCAACACTAACAGTAATACTTACAATTCTTGTGGCCACTTGGGCCTTTCTAAAAAGAATGGAAATTTCTTTTTCCAGAAGTTGTCACTTCCCCTACCTATTTCCAATAGGAAATGTGAATTATTTTACATGGAATAGTTTCAGATCACCTTAGAAAGACCAATTATAATAATGAGCATCATGTACATTAAACAGGACCCAGCAGACTCTTGTTTTCTTAGAGTCGTGCTCTTATCTGGCTTCCTTTCATAAAGGCTTTACAAATGAACAGAACATAAAGGGAGAGTCCCATTCTTACCAGCAGAGGAATAATTTAATTAGGAAGAGAGGCTAGCAAAGGATGGAGAATTCTATCAAGTCCTTAAGCAGCTGCAGCCATGCGGAATTGGAACTTTCAGACTCTGATCCCAAAGTTGTCGAGTTGTGATCTTGGCATCCCTGGCAAGTGACTCCATACCATTCCCCAACACCCTGCTCAGCTTATTCCAGTAGCCGCTGTTTTGTGGTGGTCACAGTAATGAAAGGGATGCAAAATCAGTTCTCTGTAAATACTGATAATCTGCAACATCTAGGGACAGGAAAGGGGGTGGGCTCTACGACTAAGAACCGGCCAGGGTCTACATACAAGAAGCCAGTGCGTCCATCCTTCAGGCCCACAGCTATGTACTGGATCACGGAGACACTAGGAAAGGAAAGGGGGTGCTCTCCAGAGGTCCCCACCCCTCACACAAAGAATCAGCATGAATTGAGCATAATCTTTACCATTTATTTATAGATCTGGTGAACTCACAACTAATTTTAAATGAGTAAGGCCAATATTATCCAGTAAGAATACAGTTTACTGGTTCCAGTTTCTATTTGAGCCTATTCTAATGGATGGCACCCAGTTAGAGAAGTGAATACAAAGAATTTGGTTGTTCTTCCCTTTAATGCTGCAGTAAGTACTCAGGAAAGTGTTAAATCAGCATTTCCATGTGATTGGAGAGATTCAATTACATAGGAGCATTCATTTTTGCAAAAATTCAATATTAGGTAATAGTTACAGACTAATACAATAACATTCTTCTGCTGTACAAATTAAATCATTTTAAAGAAATGAGTAGTCTAGTAGTTATATACAAAAGAAATCTGTAAGCACTGTTGAAATGAAATGTCACTGCTAGTTCTACTGTCTTAAAATACCTTCCTTTAAAAAGTCAAATGAACAAAAACCCTTGAACATCTCCAAGTTGACAAGTCTCAAGAAAATCAAACCAAATGTCAAAAAAAAAATCTAGAAAGAGCTGAAAAGCATATATACATTTTTCCTTCGGAATTTTCTGAGGCCTCATTCACACTGGACAAACTGCTAAGTTGCAATATCTATCGGTTTATTAGCATGACGACTATCCTCCAGAGTGAGCCTCTCCGATACATTTCCCCTCTGATTACAGATAAAGCACTGAACATTTTTGTTTTGTTGAAATCAAGGCGTACAATCAGATACTAATGGTGCCAAGTGTGCTCGGACGTCAAACGAGTAAGTGCAAACGTAATGGATTGAATCAGATTGGCAAGCATGCAACCGGTCACTTATGACCTTTAACGCCTTCTTTCCTAAATCAAACTAGAACCTCTCTGTTTGCTTTTCGAAACTTCGCATTTCTAGGACCCTCCAACAAGCAGTGTCTTTGAATTCGGAAAGGACACAAAGACCAAGAAAAGGTCCACACGGTGCTCTAATGTGCAAGAAAGCAGCAGCAGCAGCAGCAGCTGTTTTTCAACTTGGACTAAAAAAAAAAAGGAAAAAAGGAAAATGAAAACCGTTCACTGGACAGCAGGTTAGCAGTGATGTTCCTCATGAATCGGTACGAGTGCCTGATGCTGAATATCTAACAGCAAATGCTGACTTGGGGCTGGATATTTCCGATGTTTGTTTAATGGAGATTAAGCTTCTTGCTGTGCTGGTCTCTTCAAATCCCTGATCTGTTTAACTAAATAGGTCTTCTCATCATTAAATTGTTCATCCTCGGTCCTGTCATTCTGAAACTTGCTGAGAAACTCAATCAGTTTCGTTTGGTTCTTGAGAAGGATGTCTAGGATTGGCTGTGTTTTGTTAGGATTGGCTACAAACACCTGCAGGAAAGAAGAAGCGACGACGTTAGGGGTCCGCTTTCAACCACATCAGGCTCATTTAGAGTCAGGATTCCTCTTTTGAACAGTTGCCCTGCCATATGATCTAAGAAAGTATGGAAATGGGTAACCTAACAGCTCTTTTAGCAACGCTAGGAACTTCTCATTCCAGTGATGCTTTCTTTCTTCATTTTATCATATTTTGACCTGCTAGTGTCAAATAAACTCAAAGCAATGGAAAATCCATCCAAAAAGCTTCCTTTGGAGACAAACAAAACTCATCCAATAGAATAAGGATATGCACCTATACATGCCCACCCAGAAAGTCCAAGTCATATTAGGTCCCAAAGTCAGCATCAGTTGGTGCAGTGTGGGAATCATGGACCAAGGAAAAAGAAATCTCTAAGGCCTATTCTAGTTCTTAATGCAATTATTTTATTGCTTTTTTGTAGATACAAAAACTGAAACTAGGCCTACAAAAGTATTGACCAGCAAAGGCCCTGAGGTGTCAAGGGTTATGTTAAGAAGACTTGCAGCTGGAATATCAAAGCACCTGGAATTTGATCATATGGAAATGGCTATTATTTTTTTTTTCATTTTTATTTTGAATATTTCCCCATATTTACATTTTTCATGTTTTTTCCCCTCTCCTCGAACCCAACGCACAATTCCACTGGGCTTTAAAAGAAATGGCTATTCTTAAAATGCTTCTGAATGCTACAGAGAGAAACAATCTCTGATTTCCCCACTAATTATCTCAGCACTCCCCCTCACCTTTAAAAAAATAGGGGGGGGGGGCAGTAAACTCATTCCACTCCAGTTCTGAATATGCACACAGATTAGCCTATGCTGTTCCCCTCTTCCCCACCCCAGTCACCCTCATGCAGACACTTGTTAAAAGAATGGGGGTAGGGGAGAGATGTGTATAATGATAATGATGTGTATCTGTCTATGATCTCCTCAGCTGCAGTTGGTGGGGAGGAACACCTACTCCTCTCACCCTGGCTGCTGCTGTAAATTATCCCCTTCTCCCTGATAGCTTAGTTGATTAACCTGTCAGTGATTCCTTTAACAGCTGCCCAAGTGAGGATCCTTGAGAGGTTAGGTGGATGGTTAACCTCTCTAGGCCCAACTTGGGGTTGGATAGATTGGTAATGGGCTATTGATTAGCTTTGGATAATAATTAGGATCTGACCATGTATTTGAACTCCCATTCTAAGGGCTAGAATAGAATGACCACTCAGGAAGGTACTTGCTATTAAACACTGTTTATCTATTGATAGGAAAAGGATAACAAGGTAAAGGACTAGGGATTTGAAACCCTATTGCTCTATTGACTATTAAACTAGTTGATAATCAGGACCTGGAGGCTACTAGGCTGGTGGAGGCTTGAGGTCCTCACCCTCTCTCTATCTCTGACCAGACCTGGCCACAGCCAAGCCAGAGAACAGGGAAGGCCATTGCTGAAGATAGATATTGATGGTCTTTGTATTCTTTCAGCTCTCCTACCAAAAGTATTTATAGTTCACTAGCTCTCACAGTCTAGCAAAGAAACAGGTTCAGGCTTTTCCTACCCTCTTCTTCCTTCAACCACCCTTCAGCCACCCTCTGCCCAGATCGATCCACAGATGTTTGCTCAAATCTCTTCTCAAGAGATCTGTGATCTCCAGTTCTGAGCCTCTGAGTCCAGAGGCTTCCTCCACTGTCTCTGTAAGGGGGGTATATATAGGGTGGGGCTAACCAACGTTTGCCCCTGGCTCACGGCACCTGGGAACATTCCAAAACTCTCAACTGCCATCCCTGTCAGTCAAGGTGGCATCCATTTCATCCCAGATTAATTATTATAACACACTCTAGTGCAGTCCTTGCTATTCAGAATCCTTCTCTTCCCTGGAATAAAAGGTTTTCAGGGCTTGAAAAGTCAAACAGAGCAGACCAGAGAGTAGAGTAGGCTGCTGTCAGTGTGTGGAGGGCCCATGAATGTACAGGCTGAGAAACTGATTATTTAGTGGGTAATTAGGATCCCCTGAAGGGTTGAGCATTCTTAGGCCTCCTTTTCAATATTGATTCTACTCTACTGTCATAACAAATATTCTTGGCCCAGAGGAATAAGTGTGGATTCTTAAAACCAGAAGCTTTAAAAATGAAAGCCACTCACTTTGTGGTCTATGGACAAGTTCACAAAAGCATAGTGTCTCCCATCCATCCTTTCTTTCTCTAGTTATCAGAACTGTAATTGGGTCTACAACATGTCTCATTTAGGCCACGTTCATCTGACCAATGGTCAAGTAGGAGAGGCTGGTTAGGGTTAGAGGCAGTGCCCAAGGTCTGTTTTAGAAAAACAAGACCCAGTTCCTTCCCACTCTCAGTAACTGCAGAGCCTGGGGCCAGTTGCCTTACCTTTAATTCTAGGCTCTAAAGTGCCCAAGACTAACTGAGTTACAAGGAGAGCCCTGGGCAAACTGCCAAGGACCATCCCATTCCCAGGACTGATCAGAGCAGGAGGCCCTCCTGGAGCCTTTCAGAGGTCTGAGGAAGAGCGGCACTCTAGAGCTGACTGGCCTCTTCCCACTCCATTTTACAGGCCAGAGAACTGAGGCCCATTGACATAAATTGTGGCAATTTTTATCACAATCAAATTATTGAACCTAAAAAAGATTTCCAGATGAACACAGGTTCCAGGAAATGGTTCAGTCCCATACCTTAAAGACATGAAAGGCCTCAAACTGGATGTTGCGGCTCTTGTCTCGCAGAAGATTCATCATCAGCTTGAGGTTCTCGGGTTTGCTGATGTACTTTGTCATAATTGTGAAGTTGTGTCTGTCTAACAGAAGTTCCCCAAGAAGCTGAGGAGAGATTTTTAACCAATCAGGAACAAAGAGGCCAGCATGCCCATTAGAATCAGGGAAGCTACTTGGTTACTTGGGAGGGGCTCCTAGAGGAGATCCCAGCCCCCTCTTGGGATCCTCTTCTTCCCACCCAAAGGGGACAGTCAATCCCATCTTCACACCTCCCTCAAAGCTTCCAATTCTCCTTTTTTCCAGACAGGATCTCCTCTCTCCCACACTGCATCTGTGGGGACCCCTCAACAACTCCATAAGAAGACCTCGCCTGCCCTCGGCCTCCCTCATGCTAGTTTTCTTGATGTTGAAACGAACTGCGTACAGAGCAGACCAGCTGCCTCTTTCACACATATCAGAAAAAGGGCTGTCCAGCGTGCTCTCAGGTCTTTTCTGCCTGAGCTAGTATTCCTCTGCACTGCCCGCTCAGATCTCCTCGCTGCTTCCTTTTCTAGATACTTCTACAATGTTCCCGCCACTAACCTTCACAACCCCTCTCTCACCTGGGAGGGAATCTTTGAGAGAGCCTCCAAGGCTGAAAAATGTGGCCTGAAGCCAACTTGGAGCCTGGTCAAGTGACAGACACAAAAAGGCCTGGGGCCACCTTCTGAGCCTAGGGGAGCAGAAGCTGTCAGAGCTCCCTTTCCCCCGGGGCAAGGGGGACTCTAGACTACTTGACATGGCATTTGGGGGCAGTTCCCTCATAAGTGTAGGCTAGCATAAGCTTCTACTTGGTGGAGACCTCCTAATGTTTTCCCCAGATGAAATGCTAAAGCAATACTCAGGGCCTGAGTTTTTGAAACCTAATGCAGGACTTGGTATTTTACCCAGAAACTTCATCTTGTCACATAAAATTCCTCTTTTATTCTCAATCTTGTTATCTACAGTGCCTGGCACACAGTAGGTGCTCCATAAATGCATATTAACAGATTGATGAAAGAGGTTCATGGCTCCACACCAATTCTATCTGGCTCTTTTTAGTTGCTCTGGTTGGGAAAAAAATCAAGAGTTCGTAGAACTGGATTTGTCCTTAAGGTTTTGCACAAGGATCTGAGGATGCCTGTACAGCCCCATACAGAGAGACTCCACAATCTTGGCTTTGGCTGCTCAGAACTTTTCTGTTTCCTGATCCTTCCTGGTTCTCCACTGTGTCCTAGATCATGAAGAGGTCACCACCCAGCAATCACTAAGGAAACAGGAGGCTGCCACATTAAATTCAAATGATTTTGACATTTTCAGGGAAAAGATGCTAAGAGCTCTGAAGCAGAATCTCAATGTCTAATAACCCTTCCCCAGAAACCTTTACAGCATTTTCATTAACCACACAATAAGCAGTCCCCGCTCCTAGGAGCAGGTAGAAGGAAGTCTGGGCTTCCCGTTGGGTCCAACTAGTATAGCTGGAGTCCCTGGAACAACAAGGATGCCCGCCTCCTTACCAGAGACCAGTGGCTTCTTGCCTATCTTCATTAGCACCGTGAGAAGTTATTTTCCCGTTAAAGGCCTATGTCTCTAACCTTCACATACTATCCATTCCACTTCTCTCCCTGAATTTCAGCAAAGAAATAAAATAAAGCCAATGACCATACCTTGAGCGACTGTCTTTTTGTCACATAATTTTCTGAATGAAGTAACTTTTCATATTCACTGAAGAACTAAGAAGAGAGGAAAATAAACAATAAGAGGGTTTTCTCCAAACAGATATGAAACTTGTGAAGCTCATGTGTAAATCTAACAGCACATAAAAATGAGAAATATTCAAATTCAGGCTATTTATGACCCGACTCCAGGTTCCTGCCTTCCTGATTGTCTTCATTTCTCCTTGTTTGGAGGCTCCCACCTCCTGGTTTCCCACACTAAAAATGTACTCCCCTTTCCCTTGCACTGTCATTCAGAAGTCCAATCCTTACATCGTCTTTTCATTAATCTTTTCAAAGGTCTCCCCCAAATTACCTAATTCTCCTCTATTCCCAATGCCAAATCTTCATAAGGCCTCCTCCTGGTAATTACTACAACCATTCCCTGGGCTAGCTTTAGTCCCTGGTTCACTATCCCTCAATCCGTTCAATGTGCAGCTTCCAGAAATATAGATTTCATTATATTATTTCCCTTAAACATTTATGATGACTCATTGTAATGTAGAACATAAATTGCAAATTTGCTGTCGGGCCACCTGCTAAGAAGGTGCCCTGCCCTCAGCTCCCAGCACCCCTTTCTATATCTGACCACTCTGTGGCAGGGAGCAGGATACTGACACCCCCTCTACCTCCTGCCCTGGCTCCCAGGCTATACCACCAGTAGCCATGGGGTCTGAACTCTTCCCATTCTCCCTGGACTCAATGGTTAGCATACAATCACCACCTTTTAATTCCCCTCAGTCCAGTGGTACTAAACTCCCAGATAACCAAAGGACACTTCCTTTTCAAAGCTCTGCCGTCTGGCTCCCTCATCCTGAGCCCCACAATGTCATGTCCCAGATCTGCTTCCACTGGAAGCCTGCTCTCAACTTAACCTTTGCCATTCTTACTCCCCGAGATCAGAGATCACAATACGGCTCCCCCTTTTATCACTAGCAATACCCTACCAACTCACTAGATGTAGTGAGGACACTGGAAGATCCCCTTGCTCCCCACTGCCATTTCCAGACTCTTCCTCTACCACTCCCCCATCAGCAATGATTTGCTTTTTTGAGGTTCACTCTAGCCAAATTTATCACCTAATTTAGGACCTAGTAGCCATGATCTACTGACTACCGAGGACATTCTCTTTACTTGCAATTATGAGCCTGCATCATTGTCTCCCCTCCCCACCCCAGCTTAGCTCTGTACCAGGTACATAGAAAGCCCTTAATAAATACTTTTATCTCCCTATCTATCTACCCCAATTCTTATTCTCATACTAGAGGATTTCAACATTCATACTGATGTTCCAACACTAATTTTACGATTCCTCAATCTGTTATATCTATAAATTTATATACATATCTTGGATCCTGCCATCACTCACAAACCTTCCACTCATGAACAACAAAATACCTTATCTGATCATTGTTTTTTTCTCATTCCACCTTTCCTTCTGCCTTATGATCTGGTTCTTTGCCCTGGTCAGGGCCTCAAATCCCTCCTTCCCTCAGTACCTTCCCCATCACTCTTGTCTTGACCATATTCTTCTCTCTCTCCAAATCTGACCTTCTGGGGAGCCCCTTCAACTCTGATCTATCCTTTACTCTCAATTCACTTTCTACTTTCTCCTTCTATCAATGACATCTTGCCAAGACCCAGCACCTCAGATTCCTCCTACCTGGCTGACCAGAGGGGGCCCCCCCAAGACTGCCCTGGGCCTTCTCACTTGATAAGCACAAACATCAGCTACATGGGCTCAATGAACATATGAAGGTAAATGATTCCCAGATCTACAGATTCAGTCTTGCAATCACCAACTTTATTGGACATTTTGAACTAGATGTCTCTGAGGCTTCTCATCCTCAACATGTTCCAAGCAGAGCTCATTATCCCCACCCCAGTCAACTCTCTATTCTTATTTCTTTCTTTTTAAAAATGTTTTTAACATTAATCTTTTCCCCCCCAAAAAATAAATAAATAAACCCTCACCTTCCGTCTTGGAGTCAATACTGTATTGGCTCCAAGGCAGAAGAGTGGTAAGAGCTAGGCAATGGGGGTCAAGTGACTTGCCCAGGGTCACACAGCTGGGAAGTGTCTGAGGCCAGGTTTGAACCTAGAACCTCCCATCTCTAGGCCTGGCTCTCAAACCACTGAGCTACCCAGCTGCCCCCTAACATTCATCTTTTAAAAAATTTTGAATTCCAAATTCTCTCCGTTCTTCCCAAACCTTCCCTCCCTCATTTTCCCTTTCATATCTATGTCTCCCCTGAGATGACAAGCAATTTGATATTGATTTTACATGAGCAATCACATAAAATGCTTTTCCACACATTAGTCATTTTGTGTAAGAGATCTCAAATTTAAAAAAAAAAAAAAAGAAGAAGAAAGTGAAATGTAGTATGTTTCAGTCTGCATTCAGACTCCATTCAAGAGTCTCTGGGATTGTCTTAGATCACGACATTGCTGATAATAATTAAGTCATTCACTATTGTTCACCAAAAAAAATATTGCTGTCACTCTGTACAATGTTCTTTTGGTTCTGTTCACTTCACTTTGCATCAGTTCATAAGTTTTTCCAAATTATTCAGCCATTCTGCAACTGATGGACATCCTCTCAATTTCTAATTCTTTGCTACTACAAAAAGAGCTGCAATAAATATTTTTGTGCAAATAGGTTCTTTTTCCTTTTTTTTTAAATCTCCTTGAGATACAGACCTGGTAATGATATTACTAGGTCAAAGGATATACAGTTTTATAGTCCAAATTGTTCTCCAGAATTACTGGATCAGGCCACAACTCCACCAACAATGTGTCAGTGTCCCAAATTTCCCTTGTTCCCTCCAATACTTATCATGTTCCTTTCCTGCCATATTGGCCAATCAGGTGTGTGGTATGAGGTGAGATACTTCAGAGCTGTTCTAATTTGCACTTCTCTAATCAAGAGTGATTTAGAGCATTTTTTTTACATGACTAAGACGGCTTTGATTTCATCTGAAAAATGTCTTTTCATATCTTTTGACCATTTATTGAATGGAGAATGACTTTTGTTTTTTATAAATTCAACTCAGGTCTCTAGATATTTGAAAAAATGAAGCCTTTGTCAAAAATACTTGCTATAATAATTTCCCCCAGCTTTCTGCTCTCCTTTTAATCTTGGTTGCACTGGTTTTGTTTGTACAAAGCCTTTTAAATTTAATTAAAACAATCCATTTAATATCTTATAATACTCTCTTGTTTGGTTCTAAATTCTTCCCTTCTCCATAGATCTGCCAGTTAACTATGCCATATTCTCTAATTTACTTGTAATGTCATCCTTTATGTTTTAGGTCATGTACCCTGTTGATCTCATCTTGGTTTACAATGTAGGATGCTGGTCCTTCAATTCCTTTTTCTTCTCTTATTGCTATAGCTAGCATTTCTCATACAATACTGAACAATAGTGGTGATAACAGGCATCCTTGGTTCATCCCGATCTTATCGACTTACCTATTTCTATCATACACTGTTGGGTCTGGTCATATTAGTCTATTCACTCTCCATGACTTTGTCCAGGCTGTTCCCAGCTCTGGAATGCTCTCATTCCTCACTTCGGCCTCCCTGGCTGCCAATCACCTCTTTTTCTGAAGGAGGTTTTTCCTAGTCCTTTCTGTCACTAGAGGCTTCCCTTTCAAGGTGACTTTCTTCAATTGTTTGTATCTTAGTGATATACATATTTACTGTCTCCCCTCTTAGACTGTGAGAACCTGGAAGGCAGAGACTGTCTGCATTTGCCACCCTCTCCCCCTTTTTTGCATCTCTAGGCTTTAGCATAATATCTGACACATAGAAAGCTTTTCGCAAAAGCAATGCTTGTCTCACTGACTAACTTCTCTACGGCCTACATAATCTAGCCTTATTTCCCAGTGTTACCCACTAAAGTCCACAAAGTTACACTTGTCTCAATGCTTGCCACACAAGCTTTCTTCTTGCACATATTTCTGCCCAGGGCACAGACTTTTCCTTTTTCTTTGCTATGACCCTATCTGAATCTGGCCATCCTTAAATGTCTCCCAAGCATTTACCAAGCTGAATTCTTATTCTAAGTCTTGATCAAAAATCTTTTGCTTTGGCTAAGAGTTTTAAATCTGACCCTGAACAGAGACTTATTTATTAATTTCTGGTGTCAGATGCAAACATTCAATACGTGGCAATCTGTCTAAGTAAAAGTAGAACTTCTAAGTAGATAAAAAAAATTGGGAAAACTCTCCCTCTGGTGGAAGCATTAAACATTACACAAAATCAACAAATTCTAATTTTTAGGATGATACAGAATCAGTCAGAATTAGAACTGGAAGGGGCCCCAAACAGCATTAGTTCAATCCACTCATTCAACAGACGAGGAAACTGAGACCTAGAGAGTTTTAAAGTGGCATGGGAGGGAGTTTGAAGTTGAAATCAAAGGGTAGTGTCAGAGGCGGCATTTAAGCCGCCTCAATACACCCCTCATTTTATAAACAAGGAAAGTCAGGCACTTTTGATAGCTTTACTTCAAGAAAATGAATATTGTTTAGCACTCTCTAGTGTTCCTCGCTGGATGAACTGATTTCTAACTCCTCCTATCAGGAGCCTACTAGGTACAAGGCCTTGGTACTCGGGAGACTCGCCTCCTACAGAGGGGCTACATGTACTCCATTAAATTCAATGCTGAGTAATCTGGGGAAGGAAAGCCTCAGAGAAGGTGATACCTGTGTAGAGCAATGGAGATCATTCCGGGCATGGGGAAAAGCTAAAGTAAGTGTGTGTGGAGGGAAGAAATAGGAACTATGGCTAGCTGGATTGCAGAATGAGGAAGGGGCAATAGGAGGTAATCAGCACTTAAGGTTTTTGAGAAGGAGAGAAACACGGCCAGACCTGTGCCTTACCAAAACAATTCTGACAGCTGTGTAAATCACAGATTAGCAAAGATAAATGAGGGGACAATATTGTATTACTAAAGTCCAGGGCCAGAGGCCCCCTGGTGAGCTCACATTTTTATTCCTAGCCAAAGAGATGCTCATAAGCAAATAGAAGGGGGTCTATCCCTAATTATCCACTCTTTTCAAAAAGGGGGAGGGGCTTTAGGAAAATTCATTTTAACCAAATGTCTGTGATTTAATAGGTAGCCTAAAATGATTTAAAGGCCTGATTTTTCCCCTGGTGCAGAAGTCAGGAGAGCTTCCACCATGGGGCCTCAGTTCCTTCATCTAAGAAAGGAGGAAGAGTTACAGAGATAAATAAAACAATCCCACAATATGAAGAACTTTCAATTCCAATTCTACAATTCTACACAGTACTTCATGTAAATATTTAAATATTTACTTCTTCATTTCCGGTAGGCTAGAGAAAATTAAGACTCATAAGGCACAATTTTATAATCATATATACTCACTCTATCATAATGTTGCTCCAAAAATTCGGCACTCAGCAACTTGTGTCTTGTAAGTAAATCCTAGAAAAGAAATCAGATTCTCACAGCTTTTCTTTTCTTTTAATTTTTATTTATTTTTATTTAAAAAAAACCCTTACTTTCTGTCTTGGAGGCAATACCATGTTATTGGCTCCAAGGCAGAAGAGTGGTTAAGGGCTAGGCAATGGGGGTTAAGGGACTTGCCCAGGTTCGCACAGCTGGGAAGTGTCTGAAGCCAAATTTGAACCCAGAACCTCCCATCTCTATATCTGGCTCTCAATCCACTGAGCAACCCAGCTGCTCTCTCTCACAACTTTTCTTAAATAATTTGGTATTCTAAAGTTCTAGCCCATTTTTCAACCAATGAAGAATTTTGATATGTTAAAAATTGTTATTTTCAAGGAAAACGCAATGGTTTAATATGAATACCAGCAAAATGCAATCGACCATAATTTGAAAGAAATTACAAAGCTGCAATAGCACCCCTCCCCCAAAAGGTGACATTCAAGTTGATTTGTTTTTTTTAATTATACAGATTTTTTACTTTACCAATTACATATAATAAATTTCCACAAAAGTTTTTTGAAGTTGTATGAGCCAAATTGTCTCCCTCTTCTCCTCCTCCCACGGCTGGCAAACAATCAATTTGATCTGGGTTCTACTATCATCATATTGATTTCTGACCCCACAAAGATCACACTGAACTATTTAAGCAAACTCAACCCAAATATGAAAATAGTTCAGTTTGGGATGGGGGAAAAGGGCAGAGGAAGGGTAAGAAGGGAAAATACAGTAAATGTCCATTTTATGTCTGTGTTCAGAGTAATTCAAACAAACCATAAGCTACCAGTGGCTTTAGCTATAAGCATTAGCCACCAAAATAAAACACTCTCTGAGAAGGATCTCAGGGCTCAAAGGCGCTCAAGAGAAGACAAGAAGAAACTTCTGGAGAGACTCATAATCAAAGACAGTAAAGGAGCGGGGAGAGACAAGCAAAGGGTTCCCAAGAAGGCATATGCTATAAACACAGGGGCTTCATGGATGCAGAACGAAATAACCAGTGCTGTTAAGGCAGTTTGGGTAAAAACTTATTATTTCTTCCATTGAATTCCAATTGCAAGTATCATACCCAAACTTACATTTTATTTCTGAAATAGAATTTCTTTTTTAAAAACCTTACTAACATCACATTTAAAGAACAGCGAGCTGGCAAGCTAATTACAAGAGCCAAAAAAGTGGAATCAGGGGTTCCCTCATCTGACTTACGGCTTCAGACACGTTACAAACTCTCCCCTAGGAGTGCCAGAGTTGCTCCTTTGGACCCAATGGACCTGTGACTCTAGGCACCCTTTTACATTCAGTCTTGTGCAGAAGATAAAGAGAATTAGTTCTAATCTTTTCATCTGAAAATGGAGGTTAGCCTGCTACCTAGTAAAGCACACAAGGACCCTGAACCTCGCCACATCTCCATGGCTTTCTGCCCCTTTACTTCTGCAGCCATCTTTCCAAGTGCCTTTGGTCTGACCACAAAACTTTCCCAAATCTACTTTTCTCTAACTCATAGGTTTCCCTCAGCATTAAAGGTTTTAGAATTGGAAAAGAGGAAAGGCAATTGAGCAGTAGGTCTTTAGGTCCTTTTGGGGAGCCAAGGTTGTTTTGTTTGTTGGTTTGTTTTTTTAAATAAACAAATACTTTCTATCCTAGCAACAATTCTAAGACAGAAGGGGGCAAGGGCTAGGCAAAGAGGGTTATTAAATGATTTGCCGAAGGTCACACAGCTAGGAAGTGCTGAGGCTAAATTTGAACCCAGGTCCTCTTGGACTCCAGGCTGGCTCTCAATTCACTGAACCACTTAGCTGCCCCAAGAGTGTTCTCTTAAAGCAAGAATCTTTCTTCTCTGGACCAGACACTTCAATATTGCCTTTCTTTGAAGCCACAATGCCTACCTAAAAGACTACTTAAAACCTGGTGTGCCCATTCTTCCCTGGCTTTTCAAAAACTAATAGTTCATACAAGAAATATATTAATTGATCATTTTTAACTAGAGTAATTTATGGCTGAACATTCAGTCTAGGTCTTTGTTCACTATACACTAAGTTATGTACAGAAAAAAAAATGCTCCAGATTTCACTGATGTATCTTGGGAGGCTCAGAAATAGGGCTAAATAAAGGAAAGAATGAAGCCAAAACTTGAAAATGTCTAGTCTGACTCTCTTTGCTTGCTGTTTCACTGGCTCTGCCATCCCAAGGGAGAGTCCTCCTTACAGGGCAGTAATTAATGCTCAGAACTCCCCAGGGGGAAGCCACGACTGGGCCTCAGCAAGTAGATCAGGTAAATCCTTAGAAAACTTCCCTCTCTGCGTATGTGCCCACAGACACAACTGCATGTACATGTGTAAGATTAGTTCCCTCATTTTTACCTTACCTTGAATGTGGCAAATGCATCTGAAGCTATATCAAATGTTGACATTTCAACGTATCTGAAGAAATCATAAAACTGCTCTGACCACAAAATGATTTTGGCAAGAGGTTCATGTCTGATGCATTCTCTCAGCATTATTCCACAATTAAGAGCAATTTCTGGAGATTCGTACCTGTAGAAAAAAACAGACATACAAATACTTTTTAAAAATCCCAACAATGTTACAACATGGCCACATTTCCAAAATTTCCTAGCTTGGCATTACCATTAACTTCACAGGAGCAGAGTTCCGTCCTGTGTTGGACCGTAATTACCCATTTACTCCAGCCCTATCATTTTTTATTGCAGATTAGGAAACAGCCCTGAAGAGGTTAAATGACTTACCTGAAGTCACACAGACAGTAAGTAGCTTAAGGTAATTTATACCTTTACAAATCAGAACACCCAACCAGGTAATTTTTATTTAGTTAATTTCTAAAAACACACAGATGGCCTTCACTGTGATAATGGTGTGTACGGTCATCAAAAAGAAGAGATCTGCTCTGAGGGATTTATGGTAAAGATGCTACCCACATTCGGAGGAAGGACTGCAGGAGAGGAAACATATAAGATAAACAACTGCTTGAATGCATGGGCTGAGGCGGACATGAAGGGGAAATAGACCCTGAACAAGGACACATGTTACAACCAGTGGAAATGTGCGTTGGCCATGGGTGGGGGGAGAGCGGGGGGTGAAGGGGAAAGTAGGGGCATAAAGTATGTAAACAGATTAAAAACGAATATTAATAAATGTCTAATAAAAAAAAAAGATTTGTACAGAAACATCTTGTAACACTATTGAAGAATCTGCAATTGGGTTGGTTTTACATCAAGAGCTCCTCAAACTTTTCAGGGAAGGTCCCAAACTGAATCTAAGAAGTGAATGAAAAATAACATTGTCTGGGCAGCTGAGTGGCTCAAGCGAATTGAGAGCCAGGCCTAGAGATGGGAGGTTCAAAACTGGTCTCAGACACTTCCTAGCTGGATGACCCTAGGGAAATCACAAACTGCCCAGCCCTTGCTGCCTTTCTACCTTGAAACCAATACACAAGATTGATTTGAAGACAGAAAGTATGGGGTATAAAAAAGAAGTGAAAATTAGTGATGCAAAGATTCTAGCTCAGGCTCTCAGCACTACTTCCCTGCCCTACTGCAAAAGTTTCCTAACTTTTATGTGTTCAGTGTATCCCTCACACAAATTGCCCACTGATGTGCCTTAAAACACAGGTTACTGCTTGCTTCAAAATCTTCAATGGTTTTCTAATGCCTCTAGGATGAAAGAGAAACTTCTGTGTCTTCGTGTAAAGCCCAAACAATCTGGCTCTCTCTTCCTTTTCCACATTTAGTTCATCCTCCTCCTCTTCAGACATTCCATGTTCCTATCAAACTCCATGCCGCGTCCCATCAGCACACAGGCTGTCCCCATATCTGAAATGTCCTCCTGAATGTCCTTTCATCTCTAGTTTGCTTTAAAAGACTCCATTCAGGAGGTCTAGGGTCCTTCTGGTCTTTTTTTTTTTTTTTTTCAATCTCAGATACTCTTTGACATTCCAGAACACTTCTCCCCCACCCCAACTTTTCTCCCCAGTTTAATTTGGTGACACGACTAACTATCCCAGTTCTTTTGCTTTGCTTCCACTGGTGAAGTGATAAATTTCATATTTTTTTTTACTTTTATCCTCCAGCTTAAAATATAAGAATGAAAGGCTCCATGCTAGGAATGGAACGAATTAACAACAGTTGGGGGGGGGGGAAGTGTATTTGCCTATATTATACTCATCAAAGACCATTTATTTTGATTTTGTTTGTTTGTTTTTTAGAATATTTCCCCATGTTTACATCACTGCTCTCTGGTCAAAGAGACAACAAGTACACATACAAGCATATGGAAGCCCACAAACTCCCATTCCTATCCAACAAAGGCACGGGGCTACACAACTAAGACAAACTTAGAAAATTTATGTATGAAGGCAAATTAGATCTCACAAATGATACAGATTTAGTGGAATGGACCATACGACTAGAATGTGGCTCTGAAAAAGTAGGCTTTACTCAAAAGAAAGAGAACAGGTTAAAAGGGAATGGAGAGATGGCAGATGGAGTAGCATTTGATTTTGAAAAGGTATATTTCTCTAGGGAAATTGGAGAACCAAAGGGGAGAGTCTGATGGAGAACCCTGGAGTACATACAGACAAAGGGCAGAAAGAGAAGCCATATGATTACTGGAATGAGCTCCAGACCATGTGGGGAGGTTCAACGAAGAGTTCAGGAAACAGATCACAATTCTGGCCCAGAAGCAATAATATAGCAGTTAAGAAAGGACAATTTCAATTATCCAGACACCTGCTGGAGTTTCTTTATGCCAAAAAGCCAAATACTTTACTGAGTGGGTTTAAAGATAATTTCATCTTTCAAAAGGTGGACAGACCAACTAAAGGAATTGCCCTTTCAGATCTGATCTTAAGAAACAAGAAGGAGCTGGCTGTTGAGCTGGAAAAGATAGGAACCCTGGGAAGTAGGAAGGGGAGGGGAGAGAGAAAGAGAGGAAGCTCCCCAGGATGGTCATCAGAAGATCCAATGCTAAGGAATTCTAATGAGGAAAGAAAGGGGGACAAGAGATCAGGGAAGGTCTGATGGAGGAGACCTGGAAGTCAGCAGTGTTGTGAAGAACAGAAGGTAGGCCTGTTTGGCTGAAGGTAAAGCAAACTAAGATTACTATAGGTCACAGTGATTCCCAAAGAGGGTGCCACCGCCCCCTGGTGGGTGCTGCAGCGATCCAGGGGAGGCGTGATGGCCACAGGTGCATTTATCTTTCCTATTCATTGCTATTAAAATTAAAAAAAAAAAATTTAATTTCCAGGGGGCTAAGTAATATTTTTTTCTGGAAAGGGGGCGGGAGGCCAGAAAAGGTTGGGAACCACTGCTAGAAGTATGCACTCACTACCAAACTTTTTTATAGATATGAAAAGAAGGTAGATATAAGGGCAGGTAACTGGAGATTAATACAAAACACAGCAGAGACCTTTAAGAATCTTCTCAGGAATGGTAAGTCTCAGAATGAGACAGCTGAGGAAGGAAGAAAACCAACATTTATGAAACATTTGCTAGGGGCCAGAAAACTGGGCTAAAGCAGTTTGTAAATATTCCCTTATCCAGGCCTCACCTTGTGAGATGGCTATTATTAATAACCCCATTTTATAGCTGAGGAAACTGAGAAACAGAGTTAAGCCCAGGGTCCCAAAGCTAGTAACATGTCTGAAGCAAGATCTGGATTCAGACCCAGAGCTTTATATACTGAGCCAAATTTTCTGTTTTTAAAATAAAAGTCAGGATGACCTCTATTCAGGAAATAAGATAATGAGAGCTGACAAGAGACACAAGGTGGAGCTATTCACTTCTCATTTTGCTTCTGTTTTCCCTGGCAAGAACATTTGTCATTTGTCTCTGCAAGACCACAGAGTGGTCAGGTAAGATCTCAGGAAGGCCTGGTTCTCTGGAGTCTTCAAGCCGAGGGCTTGATATAGTTCCTGATAAAATACTAAGACATCTAATCAAAGAACTGGTAATGGCATCTACAAAAGCAAACAGTAGTGACAAAGAACAAGAATGGTTTCATCAGAAATTGGTCATATCAGCGAGACCTTATTTCCTCTTTTCCTAAAAATTAGGGGTACTAGAAAAGTAGATCAGGGCAGGGAACACTGTAGAGAATGTGCCTTTTTTTAGTCTTTTTTTTTTTTTCCCCCAGTGTGTCTTACTCTTCCTGGCCTTATTTGGGGGTTTTCTTGGCAGAAATACTAGAGTGGTTTACCATTTCCGTCTCCAGCTCATTTTACAGATGAGGAAATGTTAAGTAATTTGCCCAGGGTTGCGCCTCTAAGAAGTATCTGAGACCAGATTTGAACTCAGGTCCTTCTCACACTAAGCCTGCTGCTCTATTCACTAAGCCACCTAGTTGTCCCACAGAATATTCCTAGGTTTTAAAAAAAACATTTGACATAGCCCCTCAATCAACTTGTGTGCAAATTACAGAAAGATGTTAAATATAATTAGGTAGATTCAGAACTGTTTGAATGGACCCAAAGATCAATCATTCTGGCTCCAGACCTGGCAATCTCTCCATTGCACCTCTTGGCTGCTTTATATCTTTTGATCATTCATCAACTGGGGAATGGTTCTTATAAATTTGAATCAATTCTTTATATATCTTGGAAATGAGACTTTGATCAGAATCTTTTTTTTTTTTAAACCCTCACCTTCTGTCTTGGAGTCAATACTGTATATTGGCTAGGCAATGGGGGTCAAGTGACTTGCCCAGGGTCACCCAGCTGGGAAGTGTCTGAGGCTGGGTTTGAACCCAGGACCTCCTGTCTCTAGGCCTGGCTCTCAATCCACTGAGCTACCCAGCTGCCCCCTTTGATCAGAATTTTGAGGCAAGGATTTTTTTCCCTAGAAAACTGTGATCTCTTGAAATTTTAGGGGCGACTCTTTTGTTTTGTAGGAATAAAAATGAATGAAATACTCTAGACAATTTTAAATTAAAGGATTTAATAACAAAAATGAGAGGGAAAAGGATTCCTTCAGGTAAGTGAGCAGAGCAGAGTCAGAAACCCACACCTGCCACACTTTAACCAAAGCAAAGCTCAAGCTCCGAAAAAAGAGCCCTGTAGCGTGGGTCTCAGCCAAATTTATCTCCCCAGCCTCTGTACGTCAAATGAGGATGTACTTAAAAGGATGCTGGGAAAATGTAGCTAAGGTGTGACAAATTTTCTACCTGCACGGTTTTTAGAAAAAAATTAAAATTTTGTGTAATCATAAGTGTTCATTTGACCCTTTGTGATCCTCTATAATCAGTGATTGAACATTTTAGAGACCGAGTGTGAAAACTGTAACCCTTATGTGGCACGTGAGGGTCCCCCATCCCCACCCTTATCCCAGACAGGGAAGGGAGGAAGTGGCTGCTGGGCCCTCAGAGGGAGAGTCATATGAGCAATGTCTTCAGGTACCTGTGGAGACGGGGGAGGGGAACAGCCCCCTGCAGCATTTGTGCCAGAGGTTCACCAACAGAGCTCTATATCCTTCATTTTGGCCATGTAATCCTTCTCTAAACCCCTATAGACCAGAACGGTAATTTCTTGTGCTTCTAATTTTTTTCTGATTATAATATTTCATAGCTAAGTTAGAGATCCATTTGGAACCTATCTTGAGTTTAAATCTAAATTCTTCCAATTGCTTTCCAGTTTTTCTAGTAGGTTTTGTTGAATAAGGGGTCCTTATGACAGTAGCTGGAGTCTTTGATTTTATCAAACCTTAGGCTAACAGGTTCATTTGGTTCTGGAGGTTTTGTAACTAATCTGTTCTACCTCTATTTTTTAAACTAGTAGCAAAATAATAATAATAATAATAATTTTTTTTAAACCCTTATGTTCCATCCTAGAATCCTTCGTATTGGTTCAAAAGCAGAAGAGTGGTATGGGTAAGTGGTAATGGGGATTAAGTGATTTGTCCAGGGTCACACAACTAGGAAGTATTTGAGGTCAGATTTGAACCTAGGATCCCTTGTCTCTAAGTAGGTCTTGGCTATCTACCTAGTTCCCCCTCACTCCTGGTAGTTTTTGGGACAACCATTTTTTTTTTAAACCCTTAACTTCTGTGTATTGGCTCCAAGGCGGAAGATTGGTAAGGGTGGGCAATGGGGGTCAAGTGACTTGCCCAGGGTCACACAGCTGGGAAGTGTCAGGCCGGGTTTGAACCCAGGACCTCCTGTCTCTAGGCCTGACTCTCACTCCACTGAGCTACCCAGCTGCCCCATGGGACAACCATTTTTTACTGTAGTTTGAGGTCTATTTCCCTTTAGAAAACAATCCTTTGGTAGTCTGATTGGTATGGCACCAAACGAGGAATTCAATTTAGGTAGTATTAACTAGATTTTGTTTTGTCTAAGCCTATATATGGAAACAGGCTGGTGGCTCAGGAGATCTAGCACCAGGCCCGGAATCAAGAAGATCCAAGTTCAAATACAATTTCAGACACTTACTAGCTTGTGTGACTTGGGGGCAAGTCATTTCCCCTTTGTTTGCTTTAATCCAGGAAAATGGCAAACCATACCAGTGTCTTTGCCAAGAAAAAAAACTCTGAGGGCAGTATAGTCTATAGCAGTGGTTCCCAAACTTTTTTGGCCTACCGCCCCCTTTCAAGAAAAAAATATTACTTAGCGCCCCCTGGAAATTAATTTTTTTTAAATTTTTAAACCCTAATATCTTTTATATATATCCTTCTGTATTAATTTTTTTATTTGTTATAGGGCTAGGCAATGGGGGTTAAGTGACTTGCCCAGGGTCACACAGCTGGGAAATGTCTGAGGCTGGATTTGAACCTAGGACCTCCTGTCTCTAGGCCTGGCTCTCAATCCACTGAGCCATCCAGCTGCCCCCTGGAAATTAATTTTTAAAAATGTTAATAGCAATTAATAGGATATATGTATTAATGTTTCTACCTTTTTCATAAAATATAGTAAAGAAAGGTGTAAATTAGAAACATTGAACTTTGAGATTATGAAAGTATTTATTGAACTCAGAATAGAATGTAATACAAAAAAAATTAAAACCTGTGGCCATCAATGTCCCCCTGGATCGCTGCAGCACCCACCAGGGGGCAGTGGCGCCCACTTTGGGAATCACTGCTCTATAGGGTCATGAAGAGTCTGCCATAAATGAATCAACTGAACAAAAACAATAGAATACCTAAATGTAGTCCATCTCAAGACACAGAGCTGACAATAGAGTATAACATCCTTGAGGGTGGGGGCTTGTTTCTGGTTCGTGTTTGTATCTCTAGTGCCTTGTGCATGGCAGGCACTGAATATATGCTTCTGGGATTTTTGTCTTCTCTACCTGTTGTTTGCGCAGTCAGGTGATACAGTGGATAAAGCACTAGGTCTGGAGTTATAAGGACCTGAAATCAAATCTTCAGATACTTACTAGCTGTGTAAGCCTGGGCAAGTCATTTAATCTGTCTGCCTCAGTTTCCTCATCTGTAAAATGAACTGGAAAAAAATCACCCCGGTATCTCTGCCAAGGAAACCCCAAATGGGGTCACAGAGGGTCAGGGTCACAACTGAACAACAATAAAAAACTATTGTTTAGAGTCCAGTGATGGGCAAACGATTCCCCATGGGCCAGATCCAGGCCATAGTTTGCCCATCACTGCCTTAAGCAATTCCCTAATCACTGCACCCCCCCCTCCATCCAGATGTGGTGATTAGGGAATTACTTGGGGCCGTGATGGGCAAACTACAGCCTGGATCTGGCTGGGGGGGAATAGTTTGCCCATCACTGGTTTAGCCCGATACTGTACTGATGACTTCAGGATTTCCTTTCTAGCCTGGTGCTCTCACTGAATTTCTTATTGACAAGTGCATGTTTGACTCCTTTCCTCCCACAAATGGCTGCTCTTTCTAACTGCTCAGTGAATATCTCTGCATGGCTATTTCACTGGCTCCTCAAACTAAGAAGGGCACTGAAATCCCCCCCACCCCAGGCACTTAAGCTTGAAACTTTGGGAGAACATTTTAAGCTCGTATCACTCCTCAGACCTCTCTGCCTAGACAATTTAACGACTTCCCAGCTGGCTTTTCCAGTTTCAGTAAACCCCATTTCAAATGGCCACCATCTAATGACTTCATGTTTCTGTCCTTCGGATGGCCAGTACCAATCTTATCACCTTCTAACTTGAAAATCTCCAGTGTCTGTTTTCTGTATGTTGTATCAGGAAAATAGTATATGTGACAAGAGCAATCTAAACTGAAATCAGACACTTCATTATAACCATCAAGCTAGGCCCTAAGAGAAGAGATGGAGGAAATGCAGGAAATGCACCTCTCCTTCTCCTTTCACTATAGAACCAGGACTGGGGAATGTTGCAGATGCTGAGAGACCTGGGTGGTTTTACTGAAATGCCTTTTCTTCCTTTTAAACTTTAGAAGGATCTATTTAGAAATTCATGTAATAAAACTACAAAGGTATCTAAAAAACTCAATAGCCCTGAAAGTGAGTTTGTTTACCTTTCTTAAGATTCCTCTATTAGATGAATTTTTATGTAAAATGCCCTGCTGACCTCCTCTTTTTCCCCCCTCTAGAAGGAAACGCTTTGTGTTCTCTTTTTATTGAAAATCTACTTTTCAATGAGATTTACAGGATATATCACTAAGGACTAGAAACTGATTTTCTCTGCTTTGAGGGAGGAGGGAATAGATACCAATTGATCCTTTCATTTATCACAAATGGCAAATATTCATACAATCTGGCTGATTTTTTTTTTGGTATATGAAGGGCTTCTTTTCATGGCTGCTTATAAAATATGCTGTTTAATATTCATAGTCTAGAACAGTGATGGCAAAACTTCTAGAGACTTGTGCCATGCCCCAACTCCCTACCCCCCCAGATCAAGTGCTGCATATGCCATGCACACCCCTGCCCCACATAGGGGATGGAGAAAGCACTCCCATTGGGGTGCTGGGTTGAGGCAGGTGAAATAAGGAATGTCCTCAGCCTGGGTAGAGAGGGCGAAGGGGAGTGGTCCCATTGCTCTGCTCTCCTCCAGTTCTGCCACATACATGTGAGCTGCCCACCTTACCCCCGTGTGCTTCCAAAGGACTGATGGGCAAGGGGGGGTGGGGGTGGGGGTGGCGGGTAATGTGAGAAAAAATGTCACCAGGCATGGTGGAGAGGCAGAAGGGAGCGGCTCTGCCCGAGTCTCTCTGCCTTTCTAGTAACGAACTCCGGCAGGCAACAGTGAGGCGTGCCATGGTGCGGCATTCTCACAGAGCACGCTCTGTATGTCCTCGAGCCATAGGTTCACCATTATGGGTCTAGATCAATTGATATTTCTGAATGAGGTGAACGTACTGGACCTTTTATTTGAATGTTACCACATTTTCCAAAGGCTTTTAGGTAATTTTCTTGCATATTTACCTAAAACATGATTTAGGTTTTTTATTTCACTTTGTTTTTCTAAAAGATCAAAATACCTCTCAGGTTTTTTTGAGGTATTTCATCTCTAGGACTGATTGTTTTGCCCTATAGAGCAGTCTTGCTGTCTTTTTATTTTATTCTGTTATTGTTCCTGACATGCTTGTGTGCTTGAGTTCCAAATCTGCTGGTCTGTTTTTTTTTTCAGAGAATCTCCTAATTTGGAGAAATATTCTACCATTTACATTGTAACTAATCTCTTATTTGTGTTTTGATTTTTTTGAAAAGTTATTTCCACTTCAATTTCCATTCTCGTTCCTTCCTTTAATCACTTTGTCAAGTTATTAAATCATATTTTAAGCAATTCTAGACATTCTTAAAATTGTCTTATCATTTCTTGGAATTCTGTTTATCGTCACACCACTTTCCTTCTGATAAAAGGTTTTCCCATAATTTTTTTAAATTTCAGAGTATTTAGTTTATTGTTTTGGAGTCTCAGTTTGATTTTTTTTATCTCTTTTTGTAGCCTCTTCTGGTTTTTAGTGAAGTACTCTGATTGTTCTGGTTTTTTTTGGTCCCCTAACCACTCTTGGATGTCTGCTCTGTTCTATTACAGTAAAGTTCTTGCTATTTTGAGAGAACAGAGTGGAGACAGGCACTCCATTTCTCATTTTGCCATCTTTCTAGAGTCCTAAACATATTTTGCACCTCTCTGATGAACTTATTGTGTGATATTTTTGTATCCTCATAATCTTCCTCTCTACAAAGGCAAGGACCATGGCTTAGCTCAACATTCTAGCTCTCCTAACACCTGCTTCTGCACACTGGAAGGACCAAATGAGTTTAAGTCATCTCAGAATTCTCTTTTATTTTTCCCTCCCTTTACCTAGGGCCAGCATCTTTTGAATATTCCTTCTTTGAGTGTCTCTAGGATTCATTTCTCTCTTGCTCTTCACAGTGCACAGTGCAAAAATATTAACGAGTTCATGTCTGAATTACTACAATTACCTCTTACTATGCCTGCTTCTAATTTCTTCTCTCTGAAATCCTTCCTGCACATTATCACTAGATTAAACTTCCTAAAACACTGATCTAGTGTCACTATCTTAAATGCTTTAGAACCTGCAATGACTCTTCCTCAGCTTGACCAGTAGGCAAGCCTAGACTCTTCCCTCAGCCTGGCATTCCAGGCTTGCCACTGACTGGCTAAGGCCTGACTCCGCCTATTTTCTTTTTCACTCCTCTAAAGCATCCGGCTATAATAACTTATGGTCATTCTGGCACCCCTGGGAAGAGCAAAACCATTTCTGCCCTTGGCTCATGCTTTGCTACTGGCCTGTGGTAATCTCTGCCCTCTCTTCAAATTCTAGACTTCTCTGACATCAAAATGAATAAGTCCTGTGTAGACTCCTCTCTTCTTCCAAGAACTCTTCCCTACAACAGTGATTCCCTCAACTCCTATCCCACACGCAGACTCCTTCAGCAAATGAGTACTGGCTGATGCTCTGCTTGTTTCACACATGTGTTTGCTAGACTGTAGGCAAGGGAACTGGCCTGTTACAGCTTCCTTTTGGTGCTTAAAATTGTGTAGAGACCACAACAGATTGCCTAATTCATGCCCGGGCGCTCATTATATAAATGCTTATATTGCATTTGAGCAGACGGAAGCGGCAAAGGACAAAGTAATGTGGGAACAGTGATGGTGTTTAACAAGTCAGGCCAGTTCTGTTTTGGGTCTGCCTGCTTCCCCTTAGATGAAGTCATAATCTGATGAGTCAAAGGCAAACAGTTATGTTGTCCAACCTGTTAATGCTAAAGTATACGATGTACTAACCCCTAAATAGCCAGTATGTCAATACAACTAAGGTCCCCAGAGCCAAACTGATACCAACAGACGTATTTCCTGTGCCCATCAATACTACTGGTGTAACACGGGGCAACAAAAATGATTGTAATTCTAATAAAAGGAAGCAACAAAACTTCCACAATTTAACATTTTATCATCAAGTTATACTTAAAATATCTTTTGAAATAAGGTTGTTCATATCAAATCTTTAGCTACTCAGCATAAACCTGGCATTAAGTGATTTATATTTCTAGAAAAGGAAACATTAGCTGATAATGCAATGAAGTACTTTAGAAAAGGCTCTTGGGGTAGCTCCGTTTCACTGCTCTGTTTCAACATGCATTTCTACTTTCCTATGGTAAAAGGGCCTCGAGCTCACAGTTGTGAATAACACCAGGAGGTAGCCCAGTATCTGAGGATGGGAGAGGAAGGAGCGAGTGTGAACTTGTGGGTCACTGAATCACTGCTGTGAAACAGCCAAGAAGGGACAGGACGAGCTTGATCAGCCAGGTCACCAGTCATACCAGTAACATGTTCAAGCATAACCCCTAAATTAAGAAAACACCACAAAGCTAAGAACAAACAGAGGCAAACCAGATCCTGGCCCCACAGCTTGTAAATAACGACAGTGGAAACCTAATAGGTAACTTTGACCAGCAGGGAGGTTCAGTGATGAGGAAGGAAAGGATTTTTTTCTTTTTAAATTTTGGCTACCCAAATATGGAAGGCTGCAGTCTGGTAGAAATTCCAGGGAGATGCACTGTGAATTACCAAATACACACACAATAAAAAGCAAAGGTCTCTGTGTTATAAATCTGTACTGTTGTCCATTACTTTGACAAAGAGAATTCAGCGTTAGGGTAACTACACCCTACTTAGAAGATAGCTTTTATTGCCTTACAAAATGCAAGCACAGTTCAGAGAGCATACCTTCAAAACAGGTGATTACTCTGTTATATTATACAAATCAATTTTTCAAAGCTTGGAGAACTTAGACAAAAGCATCACTGTCTTTTCTAGGATAAAAGATTTCTGAATTTTAAAGTAAAAGCTACCCAGATTTAACTTTCTGAGTTTCTATTTGTAGTTGTAGTGTGTTTTCTATTTAGATACTGCTCATGTTAACTATACCCTGACAAAACTACAATGAAGCAAGTGTTTACACATTTACCGTCTTACTTTTGCTCAAGACAATTTTTAAAAATGTAAGAGTATAAAAGTTGTAATGTCGTACATACCCTTTTAATAACATGAACAAAATATTCTGTTGAGTGCAGATATATTCAACGGTAGGAGTTCTTGTACCAATTTGTCTTCTGAGGATGTTGTTGAAAATTTGGGCCACATCTTTTTTGCCCTGTTAGAAATACAATTAATTATGTATTTACCTAACTAAATATACATCAAGCAAAAACTCATGAGTTGCTATCTTTATAGTAAAGAATGAATACGTCTTAGGCATGTCAATGTTCTAGGACGGTGTTGGTGAGCCCATTAGAGATCACGTGCCCAAACTGCACCCTCAAGCCACCTATGAGCCCCCTGCATTACTCCAGACAAACTGCATGGGCTGCTGGGCAGAGGCATGTTCAAAATGTCCTCAGGTGCTCTGGAGGGGGGAATGGAGCAGCCCCTTCTAGCACACGGAGGCACATGTGTCATGTGTTCGCCCTCCACTGACACAGATTATAGAGCTGCCCCTTGATAAGTAAGGAGATGGCCTTTCAGGTATTGCCGTGGCAGAACAAATAAACCATCCCACTGTAGTCACCTTGGAGATGGCCTTCTCCCCTTCTTACTGGGCTCAGCTCATCATCCCTTTATAAAAGACAGTGAACCTGAGTCTCTTTGGCTTGGTGTGGCCCAAAAGACCTTGTGCTCTGCTGGAGCAGACTGAAAACTCAGGACACTTTCTAAACCACAAAAAAGCATCAGAGTAGGACCTCAGGCCTGGTCATTCAGGCAAATCAATAGTTGGTTTTAAAATGTTCATAGCTATTTCTTAATATCTTTCAAATATTTTATTTTCTTCCCTAAAATACCATTCCCCACCTGGAGGATGGGGTTGACCTGCCTGGCTCTTTTATTTATTGTTTCCCCCCTTTTTAAACCCTCACCCTCCACCTTAGAATCAATACTGTGTATTGGTTCTAAGGCAGAAGAGTGTAAGGGTAGGCAATGGGGGTTAAGCGACTTGCCCAGAGTCACACAGCTAGGAAGTGTCTGAGGCCAGATTTGAACCCAGGACCCTCCCCCATCCTTAGGCCTGGCTCTCAATCCACTGAACCACCTACCTGCCTCCAACCTGGCCTATTTTATCTTTTTGCCTTCAGTCTTAGAAGCAACAGTTCTGGGGCAACTGGGTGGCTCAGTGGATTGAGAGTCAGGACTAGAGATGGGAGGTCCTACGTTCAAATCTAGCCTCAGCCACTTCCTAGCTATGACTCCGAGCAAATCACTTGACCCCCATTGCCTAGCCCTTACCGCTCTTCTGCTTTGGAATCAATATAGAGTATTGATTCTAAGACAGAAGGTAAGGGTTAAAAAAAAAAAAAGTAGCAGTTCTAAGGCATATGAGTAGTAAGGACTAAGCAATTGGGATTAAATAACTTGCTCAGGGTTTACACAGCTAGGAAGTGTACGAGGCGAGATTTGAACCCAGGTCCTCCTGATTCTAGGCCTGGCCCTCTATCTATTGAGCCTGACCTAGCCCATGAAGGATGCCTGTCAAGTGCAAGTTTTCCCAAGTTTAAAAAGCTTCCAGGGGGCAGCTGGGTGGCTCAGTGGATTGAGAACTAGGCCTAGAGGCGGGAGGTCCTGGGTTCAAATCTGGCCTCAGACACTTCCCAGCTGTGTGACCCTGGACAAGTCACTTGATCCCCATTGTCTAGCCTTTACCACTCTTCTGCCTTGGAGCCGATACACGGTATTGATTCCAAGATGGAAGGTAAGAGTTTTAAGGAAAAAAAATAAATTAAAATGTTTCAAGCAGCAGTCCAACAATAACCTGAAGATCTGCTCTCTGAAGATAAGCCTATGTACAGAGAGGCTCACTTCCATAGTTCTGTTAGGTAATGCCATTGGACGAAAATATAAAATGATGCCTAAAGTGTAAGCAAAAGGGGTAAAGGGAGGTAAGAAGCCTAGTTTTTTAATGATTGAATTGAACCCTCTTACACTGGTATTGCTGCTATCAAAGATACCAGCGGGTGATGTAAAGAATTGTCACTAAATGGAAGGACAGACTGAAGGTTCTGTGAGGAGTCAGTAAATTTCAGTGTATGTCCAAAGGCAACAAGAAACAATTTTATGGAATATTTGTTCATCTTGCCCTGCAGTTCTCTATTTTACAACAACATCTTCTGCAAAGGGTTAAGAAGTGTGTGAAAAAACTACGCAGAACTTAAGAAGATCAGGCTAGGAAAAATGAGGACAGCCAAAAGATCCCTCGTCATTATACTGAAAGGTCAAAAGTGGTTAGAACTGCCTTGTGGGGTGGAGAGCAATGAGGGCTATAACACACAATGTGAAAAAGGCAGAGTGTCTTCTGTCAAGAACCACCTCTGGACCAGAAAAGAGAGAACCAAAAGGCTCATGGGAAGCTGACACCAGAGATGGAAAGAGACTGTAATGAAGCAATTAGCTTATACATCTATTAACACATCTATGGTAGGCTTCAGTGAGGAGGTCTAGATGAATTATATCCTAGGAGACCAAAAGAACTAAGAGATGTGATTACTAAGTCACTTGAAGTCAAGAGTTCTTCACTTTCTTGGTGTCACAGACCCCTTTGGCAAAAGTGGTAAAGGTCACAGACAGCATTTCAGGCTGTTTTGAAATGCTTAAAATAAAATAATCAGGAATTATGAAGGAAGTCAATTATACTGAAATAATGTTTTTTTAAGGATCCTGCCAGCTTAACAACCCTGGATCTAAGACATCCCTAAGAGCTTACAGAGGTCAGGAAGAGACTAATCACCAAGAGGACAAAGGTCCAGATTTTCAGAAATGAGAAGGGAATGGAATCTCTCAATTGGAGACCAATGATCTAGATAGATTGTGATTGCTAGCCAAATTCTAGAAAGCGTTATTAAAGAGTTAGTGAGCATTAAGAAAGAAAGCAGCGATCACAAAGGGCCTGCTTCATCAACCACAGGTCACACCACATTCACTTGGGTTTCCTTTTGCTGACAGGATTGTTAATCCTAGAAAGTTATCAGGGGAATACTGTAGATTCTGTCTATCTAGAATCTAATAATGCATTTGGCAAACTAGCGAGGCTGTCCTTGTGGGACAGAGAAATGTAAACTAGACAAGAATATAATCAGAAGGTTTTAGAATTGGTTGGTTATACAGACTCAAAGAATAGGCAGTAATGCTTTCATATTGACCAGGAAAGAGGTCCTTAGTGGAATGTCCATTACCTCTGGGCTCAGCCCCATGTGACACAATTGGCATGCTAATCAGATTTCTACATAATACAAAGTTGAGAAGAGGGAAAGCTGGTATGTGTGATGACAGAGGAGCAGAGGAGAAGATCCTGTCACCTGAAAGACGGAGGGGTTTGAGTGATCAGAAAGCTCCACAGTGTGACCTGGCAGCTAAGAAAGCAAAGGTGATGTCAGGTTGTAGGCAGAGAGGCCTATCTTGGTTAGACCACATCTAGAGTATTACTTTAGGAAGGACATTAAGAAACTACAAAGGAAGTCTATTAATATGGTAAGGGGAGACTAGAGATCCTGCTACATAAGGATCATTTGAAAGAAATCAGGATGTTTAAGCAGAAGAAAAGACTTGGGAGCTGGAATGGGGATGAGAACATCTTCAAATATTTGAAAGGCTGTCATGTGGAAGAGGGAAAGAACTATTCTTTTTGGTCTTATAGGCCAAAATTAGGGGCAATGGATAAGAAAGAGGTAAATTCTAGGGTCTGATATAAGAAAAGACCTCCTACTAGAAGCTGTTAAGAGTGGTATGGACTCTATTTGATAGGTGGTGGATTCTCTTTCACTGGAGGGCTTTAATTAGTGTCCAAGTATGGACTGGACTAGATCAAAGGTTCTTAAGCTTTGTGTACATGTGTATCATGGACTCTCTTTGGAAGTTTGGGGAAACCTACAGTCCCATTCTCAGAAAGATGTCTTTAAATGCATCACAAAGAAAACTAGTTATATTGAAATAGTCATCAAAACATTAAAAAAATAATTCATAGACTAGATTCAGAACCCCTGGTCTAGATGGTTTTCTAGATGGTTTCTCTCTGCCTCTGAGGTTCTGTGACTCTGAATATTGGGCCAAATTTAGTAAAATCATATTATTCAAAAGGGATAAATTCCACTCAGGCTCAAAAAAAAAAAATCAATGCCAATTGTAGAAGAGAGATCTGAAAATAATCTTGAGGTTTTAGAAGACCGCAAGCTAAATGAGTCAATAACATGAGATATGATATAGCAGCCAAAAATGCACAGGTTGCAATAAGACGGGTCTGATGTCTAATAATTTAAAATACCTCACTAACAATTAAATAATTAAATATTTTGTCTGGTTGTATGTTACATAAAATAATTTATGTTATTTATAGTTATATTTTAATAATATTTAAAGTCAGTAATATAAAATAATATTTATTAATAATGAAATAAAAAATTTAATAAGCGATCACCAAGGAAAAGATTCCAAAAGAATGGAAAAGATCACTGGTGAGACTTTTATCAAAGCTTGTAATGAAAATGTCTTCAATGAACATAAGCGAAAGTTTCAGGCAGATGTTCAGAGATAAAGATTAAATGAAGGATAGTGAACATTAGATCCTGCCATGTCAACTGTTTGCTAACTTTTAAAAATGCATTCGAATCAATAAAACTATGACTTTGAAGGCTCTCTTCAAACATGTGCCTCCTGTGCTGAATTCTTACAAAAAATGACTTATATAAAAATGGAAAGAACTGTAAAGTATCCCACTATGGCCCCCCTCTTACTCAATTTGGTGAGAGAGTGTCATACTGTGAGAATGAGAAAAACCAGCTAGAGAGAACCCAGCCTGAAGGCCCCCAAATATTCAGTGAATCAGAAGAGTAACTCGTGTTCTAAAGGAGAATTCCTTCAGAGAGAATTCAGAGAAGAATTTCAGGGGAGGGAGAAGTGGAAAAATAAATAAGTTTTAGAAGCTAGGATTTGGGAACTAGGAGACATGGTGAAAGATGTAGCTGGATCTGCGGTTTTCTCCATATGCTATGTGCTTCCTCCATAGATGCAGCTACATCTTTTCTTTCACCATGTCTCCTAGTTCCCAAATCCTAGCTTCTAAAACTTATTTATTTTTCAACATATTAACAATAAAGGAACATCAAGAGAAGCATTTCCCTGTGGTCTCTGCCACTCTAACTCCAAAATTCAGTTTCCATAACAAAGACACAAAAAGTGTTACTCTTTCTCTTGTTACGTGATGTAGATTTTGGACACGGAAGGGGATATATTAGAACATGCCTCCCTGGGTACTGTAGGCCTATGGCTGTTTCTCAGAAGGCTTCTCAGTCTGGGATAGATTCAATGTGCCGGGCAGCAGAGCAGCAAAGACTCCCTTATCAGTGTATACTCAGAAGCCAACTACAATTTTACATCTCTGTGGGAGTTCTTGAAAGGGCAGATGAAGGGTCAGGGATGCTACAGCAATGCTGCTTAGGACCAGTGATGGTAGGAAGGGAGAAACAAGGCACTGTGGGTCCAGAGAAAACAGAGAGGGGACCCAACATCCCAGGGAATGGCTACCTTCTAAGTTGAATACAGTATTCTCCAATGTCTCTGATCTATGCTTGAGGATCCAGAGCAACCAAGTTTGTTTCTGAAAAGAACACATGCCTCAAGAATGGTCACTGAGGGGACAGCTGGGTAGCTCAGTGGATTGAGAGCCAGGCCTAGAGACTGGAGGTCTTGGGTTCAAATCTGGACTCAAACACTTCCCAGCTGTGTGACCCTGGGCAAGTCACTTGACCTCCATTGCCTACCCTTAACACTCTTCTGCCTTGGAGCCAATACACAGTATTGACCAAGATGCAAGGTAAGGATTTAAATTTAAAACAAACAAACAAACAAAAGAATGGTCAAGGCTGATGGATGGATAATAATACCTTGCTTGTAGCAAAATATGCCTAGATCAGAGGGCCAAAAGATAAGAGATTTAAATGCAGTCTTATGAGCATCCAGAGAAGCTTTTGATATACAGTTAAGTGTCTGTTGTGTCTAGTTCAATTCAAATAAATTTAATTCATAAATTTTTATTTATTAATCACCAAAACATTTAAGTTATTAGTCATTATATGTCACTCCCTGTCCTCGGGGAAGTGTAAGAAATTGTAGAATGCAAATGAGTTAAAGGAACAATGCCAGACTCAGTATAGGAAAACTTGAGGAAAAACTAGAGAAGGTAACAGGAAGGAAGGAAGAGAAAGGGAGAGGGGAGGAGACAGATAGGTAGTGTGGAAGAAAGAAGGCTAGCAAGGTATAACTTTGCACAGCTAGAATCTTCGAATGCTTCGCTAAGGAATCTTCCTAAGCCTCTACTAGGCAGAGAGGGAGAGACAGAGAGAGATGGTTTTTCAGTAGGGCCTGACACGCTTATTATTAAGATGATTCTACACTGTGTGAAGGCTTATTTGGTGAGGTAGAAAACTGAAGGCAGGGAGACCAGGGAGGAGGCACAAGCTATGACAGGAGGTTCAAGCCTGGATCAACACTGTGGGAGGGGGAGCAGAGGCCAGATGCAAGAGATATAGCCAGAGGGGTAGAAGTGATAAAACATGTGGAGGTCAGGAAGGAAGAACAGAGTCAGAGCTAACCAGAGGCTGTGAAATGGGATGAAGGTGGTAATGACTATAACTGGGGGCTGGGAGGAAGGGTCAGATTTTGGTGGGCAGGATTAGAATTCAGGGAAGAGCCTCGTGGGTAGAGGAGAGCCAGCTCTAGGGGGGCAAAGTCTTGTGTTCAGGGTCTGGGCAGACTAAGGGCTCCATTAGACTTCCTCCTCTCCTGAAACTGGGCCACTGGCTTCATTTCTCCTTGCCAAAATACAGCAAAACCTTCTTTTTACAGTTTAGCTCCCTAAACACATCTGCAAATATTTTCTTTTCTTCATTTCAAAACAAAGGCCACCATATCTCATTGCAAACAAGCCTGGCAGCACATTCTTTCCAGTCATTCCATACAATGTGCTCGACACACAACTGGCTCCTCTATAACTGAAATCTAAACTATCTTAGTGCCCTCAATGGCTAAGAAGAGGTTCTGATCTTCAGGGGATGATAGACAGAGGGCTGGCTTTAAGAGGGCAGGCAAGGGCTCCAGCCACTAATAAGTGCAAGAAGATTTAATCTCTTTGAGAAAACAAACCAAGAGATAAGAAGTGGGAAAACTCCCACCTTCTTCCTTTGATGCATTCTTGTGAGGACCTAATGAGAAAAACCGGGACCATCTAGAGGAAGTTTTCAGTTCTTACCTCAAAATCAATGAGCTGTAAATCAGCTACCAGCGTGCTGAGGAGGCCACTGTTGTACAGCTCCTGAGCGAGCTGGGCTACAGCTTCTGTCTGGGGCTCTTTTTCATTGGTGCCATACAAGATTTCTTTCATAGCAACCAGGTTTTTGGAAACCTCTTCTGTAGCCTGATGAGACAAGAGATACAAATGGTAAGTATTCCCAGCACCAAAGCAACTTAACTTTCAATGTATTTTTTTTTTTAACAGATGAAAGAACATTTTGTAGAAATACAGAATTCTCCCCAATAGCCTAGGAATTTTAACATGGTTTATTTAAGTCTGGGTAAAGAAGCTAAATTTCTTTAAATAAACTCAAATCTGAGTCAGACTAAAATTGGCTAACAAGGAAAATACAATACCAAGAGTTTAAAGGGCAGACCTACGCCCTAGTCTTCAAAATGCTGCTACTTCCTCTCAAAAAGCAATCATTCACTGAATGACACAACAAATCTCTTTAAAGGACATCTCTTTGGTATAGTAGGTTGGCACAGCCTGCCCTAATGAACTGCCTTTCAAATTGGCAGAACATACCAATCCCCTAATACAGTAAACTCAGCTTATAATGGCTGACTTGAGGTAACAGCGGCTTTTAAATACTGCAAATAAATATTTTGTTTCAAAAATTCTAGATGAAGTATTCCTAAAAAGCAAAAATAAGTAAGATTTCTTGGCTTCTTTGCTCAAGTTCCTGAGCAGTGGCAAATGCAGACCTAAAGAGTCACTCAGGTGACTCTTGCCAGTAGAAAACCCAACCTCTTTGGAGGCAGCTTGGTGTGGTTCGGTGGATTGAGAGCCAGGCCTGGAGACCAGAGGACCTGGGCTCAAATCTGGCCTCAGATATTTCCTAGCTATGTTACCCTGGGCAAGTCACTTACTCACCATTGCCTAGCCCCTCCTGCATATTTCTGCCTTGGAACCAATATACAATATTGCTTCCAGGTCAGAAGTGAAGGGATTAAAAAAATACAAATACAAAACAAACCCCAAATCCTGTTATTGGGGAGTAGACAAGCCTGCTCAGCATCATCTTGCCCCTCTAGTTTCTCCTCCCCATAAATTAATCTCCCCTTCTGGCTATCTCACTACCCATTATTTGTACAGACCAGAAAGGCAAGTAAAGGAGAGAATACTAAAATCAATTTGTTCTTTACTAGTAATTTCAATAAAAGGTTCAGTGGAGAGAAATTACTAACTGTTAAAATAATGCTTTGGAGTTAATGGTGAATATTTTAAACTCCCACTATTCCCTGGTCATTTGCACTGCTAGGAAACAGCTGCCTGGGGCATTACGGAATTCCCTGAGGTGCTTATTGTGGCAGGGCTGGCACTGCCAGAGGCATAATCTGAAACCAGTCCTCATGATCTCTATCCTGCCTGTTTTCATTTCAATTTGCCAGGCTACTTCTCTCTTCTATTAGCACCATCCCACTTAAATGACATCACATTGCCATAATTTTACACACAAAGCAGGACAAAACTATGATAAAATTGCAATTCTTTACTTAAAATGAGAGGGTCACCCACTAGACTAGTTCAACATATAGTTTGTGAAGGAAAATAATTCGTTAATGTGAGTAATATTGTTATTATTTTATTATCATATTGATAATCATTTGTTCATTCTTATTCCACCTGGCACCTAGGTATAGATGGTGCTAAACCTGGAGTCTGTAAGTTTGAATTGATACTCAGATACCTAGTAGTAGGGCCCTAGGCAAGTCACTTAACCTCTTTTAGCATCAGTTTCCCTATCTGTAAAATGGAAATAATAATAGTACTACTTTTCTCACAAGGTTGTTGTGGGGATCAAATAAGATAACATGAGTAAAATGCTTTGCAAACCTTCAAAAGCTACATAAATACGAGCTGGAGAAGGAAATGGCAAACTACTTTAGTATGTCACGAAGAGTTGAATATGACCGAAAACTATTGAATGACAACTGTGATTGTTACTATGATTATTTTTAGAACAAAATTTCTGATCTTCATCTCTGTCCTTTATTACCTGCTGACAAGCACTGCCAAACTCTGGATCCTATCACAAGGCACTATATACTACATTCCACCTCCTTCAATCTCATTATTTGTTCATCTCTCAGTGTATCACATCTACCTAACATGCTCTCTCCACTGACTGGGCCTGCCAATCCTCGCAGCTTCCACTAGGCCCTTCTGCCTTCCACCTTGATGAGTTAGCAGCTTGAGTGGTACTCTCACAAATACCTAAAACTTCCTCATTCTCCTTAATTTTCTGGTCAGATCAGTGCTGGTTTTTTTTTTTTTAAAACTGGTTAAAATGTAAGACTTGTACTTCTCTGGCTCACTACAGATTCTTTTAATAATATAACATATTTTATTTCCTTTTAACAAGCGTGAAGAGTGAATCAAACTTTGTCTATCAATCAGCAATTTTTAAAGTCAAAAACTTAAACACCCCTACTTAACACCAAGTAAGAGAGTTGCAAGTCACTTATTAAAGTGGATGACAACTCCAGAAGCCACTGACCTGCCCCTGGGCAGTGCTAGGCAAATTGAAAGACTGCAATTGGTTCCCATAAATTGGAGGAAGGGACAAGAAGGGACACGGGAAAAGGACTATAAAAAGTCCCGAACTTCCTGTTAAGGGAGCTTCGACCTTTGACTTTGGCTCTGGCTCTTGGGCTGCTTCTTGGAGGACTGCTCCTGGATCTTCTCCTTTGGACTTCAGTGTTGGAGGACTTTGCCCTGGGACTTGGCCTTTGGTCTTCTCCTTTGGAGTTCGTCTTAGGTGGGTGAGTAGCTAGCTGGCCTTCCTTTCCTGGCTTCTGGAGAGATTGGTTCAGGAGATTCCTGTCTTGGTTTTGGAGGAGGCTGCGTTGGTGGAACTCTAGCTGAAGATAACACCAGACGTGGCAGGGCTGAGCCTCACTTCACCAGAGAAGGGCTAGTGGGCTTGTTAAAATCTGTCTCTTTAGCTACCTTTACCCATTTTCACTCTTACTACCTTCTTTATAAATAAACCTACTAAAAATCATTGTTGACTTAAGTTATATCTTTTAAATCAGCAACCACAATATTACTTTAGAACTTTCATATTTAACACAAAACCTAAATTTAATTTCTTACAGAAGCATTTATTTTATCTCTCCCTTACCTTCTCATTCCCACCTCCCCACCTCCAACTCAAAAGGAAAATATAAAAAAAAAAAAGAAAAGAAAAGAAAAGAAAGAAAGAAATTGTCCTTGTCCTCATCTTTGATGGCACCATAACATTACACTCAGCGTAATAACCACTGCTCACTTTATGTAGCACTTTTAAGATGTGCAAAGTGCTTCCTACAGGTTGCCTCCTTTGATCCTTATTACAACCCTGCCCTGGGAGGGAGGTGCTCCATCTTAGAGAAAGACAAAACAATGGGAAGAGAGATTAAGTAACCTGAGTGTTGAAGGCAGGATCTGAATTCAGGTCTTCTTGACTCACTTGTGCCACCTGACTATTATAATTTGTTCAGCCATTTCCCCAACACTTAGGATCTGAGTCAAAAGGGACCCACATCTGGGTGACTTTTCAGGCCCAGTTCCAAAGTGCTTTCCAGAATAGCTGGACCAAAGTAACTGTTTTCCCACAGTACTTCCAACATCTGTCTTTCCCTATCTGATAGGTGGTGAGACAAAACTGGGGATTTCAAAGGACAAGCCCTGCTCTCACAGAGTTCACAATCTAATGGAAATCACATTAAAGATGATGCATTAACACTAACTTTTCTGCTGCCCCCAGAGGACTCTTCATCTCTGTTATCTCCCCTTATTAGAAGAATATGAGGGGGCAGCTGGGTAGCTCAGTGGAGTGAGAGTCAGGCCTAGAGACAGGAGGTCCTAGGTTCAAACCCAGCCTCAGCCACTTCCCAGCTGTGTGACCCTGGGCAAGTCACTTGACCCCCATTGCCCACCCTTACCAATCTTCCACCTATGAGACAATACACCGAAGTACAAGGGTTAAAAAAAAAAAAGAAGAAGAAGAATATGAGTTCCTTGAAAGGAGGAATACTGGTGTTACTTCTCCATCTGTGTTCCCAGAGCTTAATAAATGTCTTTTCATCCACTCACTCATCTCTATACTCAAGGTCAATATTAATGACCAAATTAACCAACAATGACAACTAAAGTACCTTCTAGTTTCGAAGAACTCCACTAGCACTGGGGATTCAAAGAAAAAGTTAGAGCTTGTGGGTCTAGCAGTGGGAAATGGTGGCCCATACACTTATTAGCTACATATAAAATGGATCTTGGATGATTGTGGGGGAGGGAAATCAACAGTCCCAGGTTCAAAGGACAGCCAGTAAAAGGGTAGGACAGCAAGAGACAGGTTGCCATCTGAGAGATAACACATGTAAAGTAACTGACCTTAAACTACTATATAGAGATGCATTAGTGATTGGGGAGAAGCAAAGGAATTGTGTGGCTGGCCTGGGAGAAGTCAGTGTACAATGGGACCACAAAAGCATGAGTACATGTTAAGGACAGGTTAAGCTGGAGCTGCTATAGGGGGTGAATGGGAAAGGACCAGGATCAGAATCAGCTTCAAGACAATCAATTTGACAGTGGTGAGAAGGATGGATGAGAAGGGAGAGAGGGAGGAGGCTATGAAGCATCCGCTAGGCTCCTGCTAACAGGAAGCTTTTGTCCTCCAGTCCCTCATTCCCTCTTCTTTGCATCAGAGGGTTGGGTCTGTGCCCATCTAGTGTCTAGCACAGTGCCCCATTTCTTTTTTTTTTTTTAAACTCTTACCTTCCATATTGACTCCAAGGCAGAAGAGTGGTAAGGGTAGGCAATGGGGGTCAAGTGACTTGTCCAGGGTCACACAGCTGAGAAGTGATTGAGGTCAAATTTGAACCTAGGACCTCCCATCTCTAGGCCTGGCTCTCAATCCACTGAGCCACCCAGCGGCTCCCACAGTGCCCCATTTCAATAGCTCCACAATCTGCCAAATTCACCTCAGTGTTTCTTCTCCTGCACTATGAACTGCTTGTTAACATGCTGCAATATTTCTTAGCTTAATGTAAACTATCTCCTACATTGGTAAGGCCTCATTCCTCAGCTTCATCCACCCAAGTCCAAAACCTCTGTAGTCAAGCTGAAGGTTTACAGAGTCACCAAGCCTCCTCTTTTCTGAACTTCAGGAGGTGCCTCTTCCATCCCTAACATCCCTAACCACTCACATAGGTCCTGGGGTCTTGCATTGGACCTTGTGCCCTTTGCTCTATTAGCAGGAAAAACTCTTTGGCTCTATCTGGCTGCACTATCCTCCTTTCCCAGGCCCATGTGCTGGCTGCCAAACTGCTTCGTTTTCTTCATTTTAATTTCCATTCCTTGGAATACCTTCTCCAGGAAGTTCTGAAAAGTTACTCCAAAGATTACCGAGTTTGGAAAACATTCAAACTAGCAACTTCTGTCTTTCTGTGCCTTGTTTCTGGTTCAAAAAATACTTTTTCTTCACATAAACAATAACTTTAAATAATCTGTTACCTATAAAAGAATCTGATATTCTAACCACTTTATATTTGAAAGGATCACATCAATCATTAGAGTCGTCCACACCAAAGAACCCAAGATCCAGAAGGGATCTCCACAAACCATCTATTCCAACACATTCCTGACCAGGAATACCCTCTACAACAGGAGCCAGAATACTTGGGTCCACAACTACGCTCAAGTGCTAGAGAACCAGATTAAAACATAATAGGTAGGGGGCAGCTGGGTAGCTCAGTGGATTGAGAGTCAGGCCTAGAGACGGGAGGTCCTAGGTTCAAATCTGGCCTCAGATACTTCCCAGCTGTGTGACCCTGGGCAAGTCACTTGACACCCTCCCCCCCCCCCCATTGCCCACCCTCCCTTACCACTCTCTTCCACCTATGAGCCAATACACAGAAGTTAAGGGTTTTAAAAAAAAAACATAATAGGTAAATAGTTAACAAAATAAATTAAAAAATACACTAGAACATAGATAATAGTATTTAGCACAGGGCCTAGCACATAGCAGGTACTTAAAAAACACTTATCTCCTCTCCCCTTTCTTTCTCCACTCCTTTTTCCTCCCCTTCCCCCCCTCCTTCTAGTGGGGCCCAGAACAGGCTACAGACCCGGAAGACCTAAGATCTATCAAGGAGTGTCTCCCTCCTGGGTCCTTACAAACCCCATGGAACACATACTTTTGGAGGTCTTTCTCCATAAAGATCAGACTAAGTGAAGCCTTTGGCAGTCTTTGCCCATCTGGGTTGAGCAAACCACATGATCATTAGATTTTAGGAACTTTAAGCTTTCCAAAGCAAGGGCTCAATTTACCACTTTAAAAAAGTTGCTCACTTGGCACCACCTCACATACCTAGCAGATTGACTAATATGACAGCAAAGGAAAGTGATAAATGTTGGAGGAGATGTGGCAAAATTGGGACACTAATACACTTGCTGGTGGAGTTGTGAATTGGTCCAACCAATCTGGAGGGCAATTTGGAACTCTGCCCAAAGGTCTTTAAAAGATTACCCTTTGACCCAGCCATACCACTGCTGGGTTTGTACCCCCAAAGAGATAATAAGGAAAGAGACTTGAACAAAAATATTAATAGCTGCACTCTTTGTGGTGGCAAAAAACTGGAAAATGAGGAGTTGTTCATTGATTGGGGAATGGCTGAATAAATTGTGGTATCTGTTGGTGATGGAATACTATTGTGCTGAAAGGAATAAAGAAAGAACTGGAGGAATTCCATGTGAACTGGAAAGACCTCCAGGAAGTGATATAGGGCAAAAGGAGCAGAACCAGGAGAACACAGAGACTGATACATTGTAACGCAATCAAATGTTACTGACTTTGTTACTAGCAGCAACGCAATGACCCAGGATAATCCAGAGGGTGTTAGGAGAAAGAATACTACCAACATCCAGTGAAAGAACTGTGGGAGCAGAAATGCATTAGAAAAACATATGATCAACCACGTGGTTTGATAGTTAGGGTTTTGATTTTAAAGGATCACTCTATTGCAATTATGAATAACATGGAAATAGGTTTTGAACAACAATACACGTATAACCCAATGGAACTTTGTTGGCTTTGGGAGGGGGGAGAAGAGAACAGGTGGAGGGGGATCATGAATCATCTAACCATGGAAAAATATTCTAAATGAAAATTTTTAAAAGCTGCTTATTTGTTACTAGATCTTAGCTGCTATTCAATAGATGACCCAGATCCAGGGGCATAGAGCTTCATTCATAATTGTCTATTATGAATTTGGTAAAACAAAATCGCCCCATAACAAGATGAATAGAGTATAGGTGATCTCTAGAATTAAATGGAAATGGCACATTCAGGATCCCTCAAACATTGGGTCCTTCTTGAACAATTCTAAGTCTGCCAGAGGCTAAAACTTCAAGTCCCAGCCCCAACAACCTACCTCCAACAATCCAACTGGCCTCTGAATAAGAGGACCTGGCTTTTGAGGGACACTACACTTCATTTGGCTCACCAACAGTTGCCCACCAAGAGAGAAGCATGTGCCACTGGAATGTGGCAGCCATTGATCTGATATGGGCATACTTTGGAGGATAGAGAACCAGGCAAAGTCTTCCCAGTGGGACGTGCTGCAAGTGATGTGGCTGATATGCAAAGTGCACTTTGGGACAGGTCAGATAAAATCTAGCATATATACGATGACCCTAGGTGGTGGCAACAGGTAGATAAGTGGTCTGAGGCCAGGAGAGAAAAGGAATGATTAAAGGCCTTTGGGATTCAGGACCAATAGAGGAATTTTGGCCATGTCTCTCACTGAAAATAGCTGTCAGTGAGACATTCAGCATTTATCAGAGATGAAACTTCTGAAAGAACAGCAGTATTTGGAGAGTGTGTCCATTGTCCATTTGGACACAGGGGTCACGATGCCATGCTGTGCTGGTTGTGAAGCACAGGTCTCTAAGGATGAGGTAATTACTTAATTTTTTTTCAATTACTTTTTCAAACAATAATTATTTATTTTCTCTCCTCCTCCCTCTAATCCAATTCAACACCACTACCAACAGTATATGAGTGTATGTACCTGTGTATGTACATATATATAAACACATACACACATATTTTTATATGTACCTTTGTAATAAATGTGCATTGGTCACATCCAAAAGCCTATGGTCTTAATGTGCATCTTAAATCTCCTAGATCATGTTGCATCTCTGGTTATCTAGTCAGTTTGTCATTGCCATTCCCCAAGAATTTAAATTCTTGGTTTCCAATTTTTGCCAAAAGAAAAAGAACTAAATCTTTTATGTAGATACACATATGTATCCACCTTTTCCTTTGACATTTTTGGGATACAGAGTCAGTAGTAATATAGCTGGGTCAGAGTATGCCTAAGTTAGTGACTTTTTTGCAGCACAGTTCCAAATTGCTTTCCAGAATGGATGAATCAAATCACAGCTCCATCAAGAGCATATTAGGAGAAGCAGTGACTTCTGCTGTATGTCTATTTATGCCAATGAGAGCACCCACTTTAGTACAAAAGGTTTGTCCCTGCTAATCAATAGTTCTATCACTATGCCTTGGATAATCATGTTTCATCTCCCAGAGGCTAGCTCTGCAATGAATCAATTGTCACCCTAGCATGGGAAAGAGCTCCAACAACTTCACAGATCCAGAATCTAAGAAGGCTTACTAGATATGAACAGACTACTTTTCAACATAGTTCTGATTGACGTTCTTTGGTCCTTCTTTATTCTATTCTCAAGGTTCTTGCCCCTTCAGAGAGTCATCTTCAACTGGCAAGTTTCCTTTCCCCTTGAAAGGGCTCAGGTATTTTATTCCCAGAGGGCTAAAGGGACCCAAGATGTGGTACTGATGGGAGATGCCCTTTAGAAAACTTTGGTGAATGCACATCTGCCAAGAAGAAAAGGGACCCCCTTAGCTGACTCTGGTAATCTTGAGTTTCTGTATGAATGTAAGAGAATGGGAAGAGCCAGATATGGCTCGTGAGCCATGCATTGCCAACCCCTGGACTAGATCATTGAGACCTGGGATTCAGTTCTTACAGGATGAGGATAAAAGGAAGTAGAGGCCTAAGCTTTCTGATCTTCCATTCTTTCAAATTTTCAAAATTTCAGTCAATCTATAAAGGAGTCACTAAATTGATTTCCTTTTTGTTTTTTCTCATTGTTATTGCTGCTTGCTTTGTGGGTTTTATATTTTCCCCCTACACCTGGGGGAAATATGCTGCTCATGTCAGACTAATAACCATACTAAAGCCATCTTAGGCAGGGGAAGATTTTCTAGACCAGTAGTGTCAAACCCAACTAGGAATGGGGGCCACAAAATTGTGTTTAAGGATCCCTGTGGTCCACATACTAACATTATCTATGACCTAGTGTATTTTTATTTATTTTGTCAAATATTTTCCAATTATATCTTAATCTAGCTCATGCCATGTATTTGACACCTCTGTTCTAGAAGACTTTTCTAACCTTGTCCATCATGGATTGAGATGAAGCAGAAGCAATATCCACCAGGGTTCTTCCACCAAGGAGATTAGTTTTAGCTCTTCAACTAACATATAAGCAAGAGATCTGATTGACTCAGGGAGATAAGGGTCAAACTCTATCACCTATGGGCACAAAAGAGGATAGCCCACAGAGAATCAGAGTTCTTCAAATGTGAAAGATAACTCAAGGCCTCATGAGTCCCTATATCCTGTCTCACTGATGAGAAATGTTTCTAACTGGAGACCAGGGAGGACTTATATCTATCTAATCAAGTCAACTGCTGTAGACTTACTGAAGATTCTTTCCAGGTTATAACGAATTAAACTTTTCTTTGTTAAATACTGAATATTCCATGACTTACTACTTCAAAACAATCTTGAACCTGAACTCCCAGACAAGCCTCTGTGAGGCTTGGACAATTACAACCAGTAAAGAAGTTCCTGCAATAGTTAAGGCATTAAAAAAAAATTGCTAGAGAATGGAAAGTTAAAGGAATATGTGCCATTGCAAAGGAAAGAGTTTTGGTGACTGAATATTGGGGGGTGATGGAGGGGAAAAAAGGATGACTTCAATGTTCCGAGCCTGGGTAACTAGCATTACAGAGCTAGTGAAAGATCCTCTTGAGAACACCTGGTACAGTGGCCTTACTGTAAAGAGGCAAAAACTGAGGGCTAGAGTGTGTAAGAGAATTTCCTGTATACAAGTACTAAGTAGCAGTGACACAAGATGTGACAGGCCCCATCAGAGGATTGAGATAACCATTTAAGATTCAGAGATGAACTTGGACTTCATCTACTCTTAACTCTTTTAACCATTAAAAGCCCAGAGACAAGGGCTTTACAGTCACCCTGGCAGGAAACAGCAGAAAGTGAATTCAAATTCAGGCCTTCTAAGCTCTCCCTCAGGGCTCAGGGCTCTTCCTCCTCCACAACCATAGGATAATAGTGAAGTCAGGAGAAAAGGGTAGACATATCAGGGAGGAAAAGGTGATGAAGTGGCAAAAAAAATTGGAAAATGAGGGGATGGCTCAAACAAATTGTGGTATCTGTTGGCGATGGAATACTATTGTGCTCAAAGGAATAATGAACTGGAGGAATTCCATGTGAACTAGAATGACTTCCAGGAAGTGATGCAGAGTGAAAGGAGCAGAACCAGAACATTGTACAGAGAGACTGATACACTGTGACATAATAGAATATAATAGACTTCTCTACTAGCAGCAATGCAATGATTCAGTACAATTCTAAGGGACGTATGAGAAAGAATGTATCCATATCCAGAGGAAGAACTGTGGGAACAGAAACACATAAGGAAAACAACTGCTTGAACACATGGTTCAATGGGGACATGACTGGGGATGAAGACTCTAAATGATCACCCTAGTGCAAATATCAATAATATGGAAATAGGTCTTGATCAATGACACATGTAAAACCCAGTGGAATTGCTTGTTGGCTGGGGGGAGGGGGGGTGGGTGTGCAGGAAGAACATGATTCATGTAACCACAGAAAAATATTCTAAATTAATTAAATAAACCTAAAAAAAAAAGGTGATGAATTTTATTTTCAGCAAAATGAATGTGAGGAGATAAAGAATCCTAGTTTCAGTACCACAAACTTGCCATGGCTGATAAGAGAAAAATCTCTCTAAGCTCAGGATGCAGGTAGAGAACAGGAAATAAACAAATCTATATGTGGTGGGAAAGTCCCAGTCACCTAGAAGTACAGTTGGTAGATCTGGCTATAACCTGAAAAACACAATGAACCCCAAAACCCAGGCATATGGCAAAGGGAAAGATGGCTGATATCTAAGAACCCCGACAATGGTAATCTACATTAATTTAGCTATTTGCTTCAGAAAAGACAAGATGCAACATTATTACATAGTGGAAAGTATGTGTACCTAAGATACTTATCCAGATCAAGTATACAGAGGAATTCTGTTTTTGTGGTATTGGGGAATCCCTTTCCCACCAGCTGGTTTACTGGGTATATGAACATATTCATATTTCCCTCTGGGGTCAGCTCATTTAGGCCACATTCTGCCTCTGGGTTCACAAGAGGGCAGGGTCTCCTAGGAAAGGGCTCTAGCTAGAATCTGTTCTGCATTTACATGATGGTAAATATTCAGTGCTTGATCTGGGTGGATTCAAGATCTGAGTTTGAATTCTGGCTCTACCTGTAGGTCTTGGGAACAATTCATTTAATCTCTACTTCATGCCCCAGGTCACAGACAGTTCCTTCATTTCTAAAATGAGAGAGTTGGCCTATTAGACCTTGAAGGTCTCTTTCAGACTCTAAATCTATGACCTCAGAAAAGGAAACAAGGAACTGGACTTAACTGGTGAGATTTCTAAATGAAAGCTGCTAATGAGAACTCCTATCCAGATTAGGCTCATTAGTACTGAGCTGGGTTATCAAGATATGAGTTCCACTCTCAGGTCTGAAATCAAAAACAAACCAAAACAAAACCCTTACTTTCTGTCTTAGAATTGATTCTGAGTACCAGTTCCAAAGCAGAGGGGAGATGTGGGCCTGGCAACTGGGGTGAAGTAATTTGCCCAGGGTCATATAGCTAGGAAACATTTGAGGCCGTTTGAACAGAGGACCTCTCATCTCCAGGCCTGGTACTCTATCCATTGTACTGCCTAGTGACCTCAGATTTTATATTAATTCTAGTATTATTTAATTTATTTATTTATATTATATGTGATATATAAAATAGTATTTTTTGATAATATTAATTTTAATAATTAAATTTGTGGGCATATATACATAGGCGCGCGTGTACACACACACACACACACACACACACACACACACACACCCCCTTAGGCTTCTTTCTGAAACTCTAAAATGAAGGGACTGGTGTACATCTAATGGTCCCTCTTCCAGATTTAAAATTCCATGAAAATCCTTATGTGCTGCATTGCCTAATTTCTTTAGATAGCCATAATGTATGTCATTATTCTCAACAGAACTGCTTTACCCACAATCAATAATTTCGTCATTGATTCTGCTTTTCAAGTCCATTTCATCTAAAAGGCAATGATCTCTACCACAAAGTACATGATGATACTATAATGGATCCAGAAGAAGCTCCCTGGTGAGACCACTCTCCAGTTGTGGGGTCTGTAACTATCAGGCCTTTCTCCAAAATACTTCAGTGGTGCACAGGGATAATACTGGTTTTTTGGGGGTTATGCAATTCTCATAGGTTCTATACAACAGGTTGGAAAGACTTTAAGTACATGGCTAAGGGGCAATGAGGTTGCTCAGTGGAGAGAGTGCCAGGCCTAGAGACAGGAGGTTCTAGGTTCAATTCTGACCTCAGACACTTCCTAGCTGTGTGACCCTGGGCAAGTCACTTAACCTCAAATGCCTTGCCACTCTTCTGCCTTACATTTGATATTAAGACAGAAGATAAAGAGTTAAGAAAAAAAAAAGTATAATGCTAGCAAAAGGCATTATCTGCTACTGAAGCAAAAATCCTAATTAAGATTGATTCATTACAAAATATTGGCCAGTAGGTGAATAAGACTAGACTATAGGGAGAAATAAAGGGGTTACTGAACCAAGGAAAAAACGTATTAAATTAAAGTATTTGCTTCAAGAAAAAATGGATATTCTGCATTATTAGGGAAGAGAAAATTCTCTATATAGTTATTCTAGAAGTCTTGAGTTTTCTTCAGTTCCATACACAAGTATTTTGGTCCTCTGAGCTAAAAGAGAAGAGAACCTATTAATAAACCTAGAGGTGCCTAAGATTATCCTAAACAAGTTTAGTATCATGAGTCATTGATGAATGTTCTGAAAGACTCCTTCCTTTCTTCTCCCCACCCAAATCATCTTCTATGTCAATCAATGTAGTGTTTTTCTGGTAATAATGAGTGAATAAGCAGAAAGAAATTGGGAAAGGGATGGAGAAGCATTAGGAGATTGGTACTATGGTCTTAAATTTAATATATGCTTTTTTAAAAAATAGGACAAGATCATTTTATTCACAATTCTTATTTACTGTTCTTTGCATTTGGAAATAATTTACATTTGTTCATGTTTATTAAGTTCATCATAAAAAAGAAAAAAATTTTAATGCAACAAAAAAGAAAACAAGTGAATAGTTATTATTCAAGACAGAAAAGCAGTAACAGGGAATGAAGAGGAAGCAGAAAGTCAGTGTTTTAAAATGTAGCAGTTGAAATTTGAGTGTTATGGAGTAAACTGTAAATATATATACACATATATATTACATTAGGCGCATGTGCCATATATATATATATATATATATATATATATATGGTATATTCACCCATTTTAAATGACATTTAAATGTAGGACGAGTTACTTCAAAAGACTAAGGGGGATGTGGGAAAATGGTGCAGGTGGAGCCTTCTTTAAAAGTGTTTCAGAAACTGCTTTGTCTGACTTCTGTTTCCCCACAAAGCGATGCCAGAACTCTTGTCTATTTGTGCAGTTTCTTCTACAGCAATTATTCATATGGATTTGGACAAAACAGAGACATAAATGCCTTATGTCTGCTAGTGAAGTATTCTCAAACATGATACTTGATGTTATTTTGCAGAAAAACATACAAATGCTCACATAACAAAGTTAAAAGATCTTATTTTGACTAAAAGATCAGCAGCTTAAAGTAGTGGGAATGGCACTTTGTGGCTCTGCTATTAACTCACTTGGCACACATTCAGTTGGTCAGCTGTTTTCAGTTGTGTTCAACTCTTCATGACCCCATTTGGGGTTTTCTTGGCAAAGATAATGAAGTAGTTTGCCACTTCCTTCTCTAGCTCATTTGAAAGATAAGGAAACTGAGGCCAAAAGTGACTTACCCAAGGTCATACCACTTATAAGTATATCTGAGACCAGATTTGAAATCAGGAATTTGAGTCTTCCTGACTCTGGGCCTGGTACTCTATTCACCACAGCACCACCTACCTGTACCATTTTACAGATAAAGAAACAGGACCATAGAGGAGATGCTATGGTATAATGAGTAACAGTACTGAATCTGGAAATGGATATGAATACGAATCCTGCCTCAGCCTTATCACACTAGATGTATGACCCTGAGCAATCCCTTGGTCTCTCTAAAACCCAGTAGCTGCCCTGGCACATAGTAGATACTTAATAAATATTTATTGATTCTGAATCACTTCACCCCTCTGACCCAGCTTCTTCATATATAACACAAAAACAATACTATTTAACCTGTTAACCTCATATGGCTAAAGCTACTGTACTTGAAAATATTTTTAAATTAAGACATACCACGTAAATTTAAAGAAAAATTGGTATTATTCATAAATCATGCATTCTGCCTAGCTCACACCTTTTTTACTTAACTTTAAATAGTAAATTTTAGCTTGGCTTTAGAACTAACTACTTAATTTGCTATTATCTTTTATCTCTTTTGAATCAAATTATGCCAAAAATTTGGGAAGAGAAATAAGTCGCTGATCCAATTCATTTTAACCTCTCTTTTTCAGCAAAGTCATTCATAATATTCCATAAGAAAAACTGCTGAAAGCAGGCTTTGGAGGGCAAATGTCCATCTATTCTTGGTATCTGCACATGACCTGACCTCAAGGCACTGTCTCCCTGCCCTTCCACTTTGTCTCCTGAAAGGAATGACAGCTGTTGGATATGGCTCTTCTCCACAGAGTGGTGGCAATCAAATATACTTAGAAAAATGCTTCCAGACTTGCTGTCTGAACAACCAAACCAGAATGAAGAACTAATGGATATACATGCACTACAGAAATGCCAATAGGAAACTAAAGACAGTATGAAAAGAAAAAGAATGATAATGAAGGATGCAAAGGCTGTGAACAGAGCAGGGAAGGGAGGAAGGCTGACTGTATTAGAAGCAATAACACTCTGAATGAGCTAAAGCTGCAATGAAATGCTTGGGTCACAAGGGCTTTCAGGAAAATCAAAGGCCAAGATAATAAGTGATCCTGGGAGTCAGTACAGAGTGGTGATAACAGCAATTAATCTCCAGTCAAAAGACTCTGGATTCAAATTCTGCTTCTGATACTACCTGTGTGAAATTGGACTAGTCATCTAACCTCCTGGGCCTCGAGGGCCAACCAAAAGGTAGGACTAAAATCCTTTCCACATCTACAGCAAGATGATTCCTATATTATGACAGAAAGAAGGCAGAACTACTTCATTCTGATGCGGCTTCTATTTTTCTTTGATATGGAGAAGATATTCATACTGAGGAATAAACAATAAAATGGCCACAAGAGAGCTAAAACTCAAGCTAAGAGATGATGGAACTACTAGGCCCTGCTCGGATGAATTACTTCTCAAGATACTTTAACTGAACCAATCAATCTTGGTGACCTAAAAAAAGAGGTGCTGGGGGAGAGGGGGCTGTCTGAAAAATGCCAAATCCTCAATTTTCCAAGAAGAAAAGAGAGTGAAGCATGCAAATGAAAGGCCAATGCGTCTGGCTTCAATCTCCAGTTAGTGGTGCTTTAGAAAAGGAAACTCCTCATCACTGACAGTACTGCTTTGTCAAGAATGAGCCAGGTCAGATGAACTCCATTTCCTCTTCTGATGATGCCATTAGACTAGTAGACCAAGAATGCTGAAGACTAGTGTCTAGATCAAGATTTACTGCTCCTCCTCTTCTAACAAACAAGATTAAGAAGGAGTGGAGCTCTCTATGAATCTGCGTTTAGAGAGAACAGAATGACCAGACTCAAATTAATAAGATCAACGTCATCTTGGAGGGAACCCTCTAGAACAGTGTCCAAGGGACCTGTAATGTTCAACTTGTTTATCAAACACATTTGTGGATAAAGGCAGAGATGGCAGACCTATCCAATTTGTAGATGGCATAAAGTTAGAGGGGAGAGCCAACCTAATTAGGATCCAAAAAAGTTATTATTTGACATTCTGTAGTAGGAGAGGCCAAATCTGATAAGATAAAATTTAATAGGAAAGAGCTTAAATCCTACATCTGGCCTTAAAAAATGAATCCCCCAAGTGCAAGAAGAAGGAAATCTTGTTAGGCTATAATAGTACCTGGATAAAGATTTGAGGATTCTGGTTTACTACTGCAGTCTTAAGGAGTCAACTATAAACTGGATGCTAAAAAAAGTCAATGCAATCTTAGACTGCAACAAAAATGAATAATGTGTTGAAAGGGAAAAATCATATTCTGCTATATACTCTGCCCTAGACATTTTCAACAGTCAGTTTGGGATGGAGAAGAAATATGTTACTTTATAAACCTGACTACAGTGCACAAAGTTTTATAAATCTTAACATGAATGCTGCAGAATACTTTATTTCTCTAAAATATTTAAATTTAATCCATGAATAAATGTATTAGGTAAGCATTTTCATAAGGCCTGGTTTGTTTTATAACCACAAGGTGTACAGCAGCTCATTGAAACCTTGAAACAACTGACTGTTCCTTCCATCCATACTGTTTTATTTTCACTGATCAGGAAAAAGGAAAGCTAACTGATATCAGATTCAGTTTTTACCAAAAGATAAATTCACATGAGACTAATGTGTGATTATTACAAAAGTCTAAAGAGGGACAATAAGCATTGTGGGTTAGGCCTGACTCAGGCTGATGTTATACCAGATTTGGAAATGAAACATTCCTCAACCATTCAACAGTCAACAAAGAACATTAGTCACAGCATGAAAAGACACTCAACAGGTCAAGGAGGATAAGGAATTTGGCTAAATTGTGTTGTTCCACAAAGACAATGCATGTGGTCAGGAGGGTGGGCAGGCAGAATTTGGTGACTCCAGTACTCTGATACTGGCTGGTCAGTGAGTCTGGGTGGGAAAAAATTATATCTTTATTTCCTTTGAAATTCTATGTATCTTATTATATAAATTTAAAAACATTTCTATGCTATACATACAATATGTATGAATTTAAAAATATAATTCTAAGAAGGGATCCACAGGTTTCATCTCAATGCCAAAGAGGTCTATTAACACAAAAAAGGTTATAAAACACCATTATGTTTCTTTTTTATTACAAAAAAGCATGTGATTTGATAGAGAAAGAGAAAAAACCTGAGGTTTTCCATACATTAAGATGTATAAGGTTCTTGGACAGATCTAAGAATCCACAGAACTCATTTTATTCAGTGATCCTCTGATTACCTAAATATCAAACAAGATGTCCACAGAGTCCAGTGGAAGAGAAATTATCCAAAGATGTTAAGACTCTCTAAATGTTTCTGCAGGCTATATGAGATACATGGGAACCCAGAGCTGTTGAGAACCTTTATTAATGGAATACATTGGACCATAAGAAATGATAAAATGGACAACTTCAGAGATAACTAGAAAGAGCTACTTTAGAGTGAAATGAATAGAACCAGAAGAATACTCTAAATAGCAACACCATCATAATAAACAAAAACAACTTTATAATCCTTAAGATAGATGTCTGATGAGTTTAATTATGAATCATGATTCCTGAGGATCTGCATCCCATGACAGAAGGGAATGGACCCAAGATGCCTTATGAGACATGTATTTTGGGACATGTCCAAAGAGAGAATGTATTTGACTATACATATTTTTTAACAAGGTATTTCTGTTTTTTCTTTTTTCTTTTCTTTTCTTTGTTTTTTTTTTTTGAGCAGGTTAGGGGAAGGGAAAGGGAAGATAAATGCTTGTTAATTGAAAAAAATGATATTAAAAAAAATCTCCATGAAGAACAAAAAATTTAAATTAATCTCAAGGAACAGATTACAGAATCATCACAAATCACAGAATAAAATGCAAAAGAGCTCTTAAATTCAAATCACTGAATATGAATCTCTTCAAGAAAATATAGGCAAGTCTTAGAATGCTGGGGTAGGAAAGACCCTCGGTTTTCACTGAATGAAACATAGAACAAATAAAATATACTGTTTAAAACCTAATTTGACAACACGACTCAGTCAAAAATGTCTGAGGAAACCAATATAAGTAATCATATATGTGGATAGCAATAATAAATAATTTTAACAGATTTAAGTTAAACCAGAATAGAGTATAACTGCAATTTAAAGTTTTTGAATCACCATACGATTTCATTTTTACATTTGTACAAAGTCAAAAGACATCAAATATAAAACCAAGCCAAATACCTACCTTTTCTGCTTTCTTGTCAGAAATATCTTGCTTCTCTAAAACTGCCATACTTTCCTTCAGATTCTTCACGATGTCTGCTGGAGACTTATGAGATTTTCCAAATGGGAATGGCATGACTGCAAGCTACACAGGACTTCTGTCTCCTTTTCCTGTTTTATCTGTGCAGAGGGGGAAAAAAAACAAAACACCACAAACCAAGGTGAGAAAAAAGTAGGTTCTGAATTCCATAAAAAGTACAAAAGAGTTTTATGTTGGACAAATTCTAGTCTAGCCTAAGAGAACTAATACTTTAGAAACACTGACATTTAAGATCTGAAATCAGGAAGATTAGTATTGACCACCAATAGTTTCTACAACTAAAAATAATGTCACTGATCATAATATTCTCAATAAATATTACCTCCTCAGTGTTTTTATTCATTTGACTCAGACAATGCCCACGAGAGAAGGTGTGGGCTGCCACCATGGTCCCACTTTCCTAGATGAGGAAGAACAGGCTCTGGGTCATTCGAGTTGCCTGGCACCATTCATTAACACTCTGTGACCTCAATGGGGGAAAGCCACCTAGTTTAAATGCAGAAGGAGGTCTCTAAAATGTTCCTGATATTGGAGGATTCTCTGAAAGGCTCAATGAACCTCTTAGCCTCATCTCCCATATTGTGGACATTCCGTCTTGATGCAGATGTGTGAGCTCTTGCTCTACACTTTAAATCTGAGAGTTGTTTGGGCACTCTTCTATGACTTGGTCAGAATCAAAGAGCCAGAGCCTGTCAGGTTGAGGAAGAAAACATTCCGTATTTTGAGGTTTCTGTTCAGCCCTGACATCCTGGGTTCTAGGTTCCCTCCCAGCCTAGACATCCTGACTTCCCTAATCTTAGGTCCCCTCCAGTCTAATTGTCAATGTTCTTTATTCATTTCATTAGGCTACAGTAGTGCCTCTATTCCCATAATGCTACTCATAATATATCAAAGCATAGGCTTTGAATTTGTGATCAGTCCTAGACCTATCACACAAAGCACCTACCCACCCCCCCCCCCCCAAACAATTAGGTTTCTATACTGATCATCACTAAGTTCAATCACACTTTGACACTGGGAGGGGGCAGGAAGTACACTCCCTGGACTTCCTCCTTAGTAGCTGCTGTAGTTCTGTAAAGTTCTCTGGCTGTCTCAAGCACCTTCCCCCCACCCCTCAAGGCACCTATTAACCTCTACTAACTAAAATGCATAATTGTTTCTAATTCCTCCCACCCAAATCCTCCCATTTTCTTGTTATATACCTGCTAACTAGGTATGGAGAAAAGGAATTTGATTAAATTAATCCAGGTATGGGTGACTAATACCATTCCTATCTTACCCCTCCTTTAATCCTCTCCAAGTTGCTGCTTATTATTAGCTCAAAGGAATCCCTAGTTGGTATAAGAAGAGGAGTTCAGAGCAAGGATCACATATATCTACTCAAGCAAACAAACAAAAAAACATAATAACCCAGGATTGAGTAATGATCAAGAAGTTCAAAAAAGAACAATAAGTGACTTCTTCCACCCCAGAACCACACACAAAAAATCAGACAGAAACCCAGGTGCACAATAGGAAAGATGGGCCACCAAAAGAGCCAGCCCTAGCTGAGAGGCAGAAAAACAAACTGAAGGACACCCTACTTTGTGTATGGACAGGATTATCTGGGGAATGGGAGTTAATTTCACAAGGACCAATGATTTAAGAGGGAAGCTAAATGACTGTCTGGTGGCAGACCTTGCTCTAAACCAGGGGTTCCCAAACTTTTTTGGCCTACCACCCCCTTTCCAGAAAAAATATCACTTAGCCCCCTGGAAATTAATTTTTTTTTATTTTAATAGCAATTAATAGGAAAGACAAATGCACCTGTGGCCATCACCATCTCTCTGGATCGCTGCAGCACCCACCAGGGAGCGGTAGCACCCTCTTTGGGAATCACTGCTCTAAATCATACTACTCTGCCTACTACATAAGGTCAGTTGTAAGACATTTCAAACAGCTGAGAGCTCTCCTTAGGTCTCCAGGCCAGGGATTCTCATCCCCGTGGTTCTATGTCGTCTCTGCTCTCCACTAATACCCAGGTTATGGGAACAGAGAACGGGCCACTCAAAGGACACATGCTGATTTCGCCACTCCATACACACGCACACATGAGCACGCACTTGTAACGCCTGTAATATCAGGTTAGATTGTTTATCCTAAGTTGCTGTGTTGGCATTTTAGCCTCCTATTAAACTCTAACAGCTCCTTCCTTATCTAAACTTTCTATCTCCCTCAGCATGATGTCAAGTTAGAAATATCCAAGAGGCAGCTAGCCCAAACCTAGACCTAGACCGGTAGAGAGATTAGGTTTAGACACAGAGACCTGGGAATCATTTGCATGAAATCATTACCACCAACAACATTTAAGTGGTTGTTTGAAGCTTGAAAAGCAATTTACAAATAAACATGATATTATTATGCTCACTTTACAGATGAAGAAACTGAGGCAGGGGCTAAATAATTTGCCCAGGGTCACACATAGCTAATAAAATAGCTGAAATTAAATTTGAGCTCAGGTCTTCCTGCATACACATCCAGCTTTCTATCCACTGTGCCACCTAGCTGTCTCCAGGCAACATCCAGGAGCTGTGAAAGTATACAGAGAGGAGGAGACCAAAGACAGGGCTTTGGGGCACACCTCCAGTATGGGAACACAATAGAGATGATAAGATGTGGTCTAAAAGGTAGTAAGAGAACCAAGAAGAAAACTCAGGAAGGATAAGAATGTCCAAGAGGAAAGGGTAGTCAGCGCTGTCAAAAGATGCCGAGAGGTCAGTAAGGATGATGTACTCACTGGATTTTACAATTAAGAGATCACTGGTGACTTTGGAGAAAGCAGTTTCTGTTGAGTGATGGATGAGGTCACAAATGAGAGCAGAGGAAGTGGAGATAACCAGTACAGACAGCTTTTTCTAGGAGTTTGGCTAAGAAAGGAAAGAGAAGAATCAGCTGACAGCATGAAAACCAAGCCCTATGTTACAACTGGAACAGCAATCCAAAAGCACAGGACTGAGACATCACTGCCCTGTTTAATAAGCTCTAGGAGTTCACTATTAAGACCAAGGACAACTCTGGTTTGTAAACTCTTTCACAACCTGGTTCCAAACTCCTTTTCTTCCCTTCACTTACTGTATATTCCATTTTGTTTCTCACACCTGTTCCTCACAGCTTAGCTCCAAGTCCTCTCAACAATGACTGTATTTACTTAGTCTATCTTTATATGGCCAGATGTAGTTTCCCTGACAGAATATAAACTCCCTGAGGGTGGGCAGGATCACTTTTCCTTTATATTCCTAGCTCAGCACAGGCTTTCTGATGCTCAACATCTCACAAAAGTCTCACAAAGTTGCCCTGACTAAAGAAGTCGTCATCCTGCAGCCACCCAGATAACGCACCTTGCCATCTATGTTTAGACTTCCTGGATGACAACAGACTCTGCAGAGCCCATTGCCAGGTTCACACCTAAAAGTCTTTCCAGCTTGAGACCTTCTCCAAGATTGGGCACTTCTCTGGGATCCAGAAGTGTCACCAAAGGCACTATTATGCACATAATAGGGTGCTGAATAAATGAAAATAAGGTTTCGAAAATTTATGCTTGCCAAATTTACCATTAGGTATGGTGATACTCTATAATATGGCAGAGTCATCCCAGAGTAATTGCAGTCTAGTGACACTGGCCTCCTTGCTGGCTATCACATGCAACATTCCAACTCCTAGCATTTTCTCTGGTTGTTCCATGCCTGGTCTCCTCCTTTCTTTTCAGCATCCTCGTTTCCCTGCCTTTCTCCCAGCCTGAGTTCAAGTCCCACCTTCTGTGTGTGTGTGTGTGTGAAAAGTCTTTTCCAGTCCTCCTGACTCTTATAACCCTCAATTCATCTTGTACATGGATGTTTGAATGTACATTTTCTCTACCATTAGATGAGAAGTTCTCTTTGCATCTCGAATTCTTCTAAGCTCAATAAATGCTAACTGAGTTGTGTTGGTAATGTACTATGTAAATATTAAATCACACACTACCCATCCCTAGCCTCCAGTACATAAGCACCTTGAGAAAAGAGGCTAATAAGTCTTTGTGTACTCCCAGCCTTGAACAGAAGGCCTTGCACAAAGCCAAAGTGTAACAAATGTTTGTAGTTGACCTTAATCATGGAGGGCTCTGGGAAGCCCAGTCCAATGGCCCAGGCTGAGGGGCTTTTACAGTCAATTCTCACTGCTGATGCTTCCAACTGGGTTCTCCAACTCCTCAACTTCACAAAGCTTTTTTAGTGTCATCCAGGCTGGGAGAGATAACTAATAGATAACTAAGTTGGGGAATCAACAGGACTCACTTCCCAAACAATATTAAACCAACTGGCGACAACCTTCCTTACGTATTGAAGGTGAGGGACTGTTTTAAAATAGGGGGAAGTGACTTGGAACTTCCTCTTTAGCTACCTGAGCTTGCGGAGAGAGGAGAGGTAAATGGCAGAGGTGAGGTTGGAATAGGTTTCTTACAGGCGCGTGGTCAGTTTATCTCTATCAGCATGGCTTTTATTAAAATACTATTCTTCCTTTTGATCTTGGCCCTCATCATTTTTAATCATAACAATACTGAAGTATATTTTCATCTAGGTTCTGGATGGTTGAGGTTACCAGAAACAAGAGTGATCAGTGTAACATAAACTTTTAACACCAAGACAGAAGCATATAGAGTCAGCTTAACAGTTACCATTTAAAAAGTTATTTGATGAGGCAGTTAGGTGGTTCAGTGGATAAAGAGCCAGGTCTGGAGATGGGAGGTCCTAGGTTCAAATATTGACCTTAAGTACTTCCTAGCTGTGTGACCCTGAGCAAGTCACTTAACCCCCACTGCAATATTGATATTAAGATGGAAGGTAAGGGTTTAAAAAAAAATACAGTTTTTAATGAACCAACATTTTCCAAAGACATCAAATTTCTACATGAAGCCTCTGGTTTGATGTGGGCAGCCAGAAGTAACATTTCAAAGATGGGACACATTTTCATGAACACATCTTGGAAAAATAACTGTATCTAAAAAAAGGATTTTTTAAAAGATGATAGCATTATATTGGAAGTTATAAAAGAAAATTATCTTTTCTTGCACGGGTAAGTAAATAAAACATTGTCATTATTATTGTTCACCCTTCATTTTCAAAGCAGACCAATAACATCACAGGATGATGACTTGTTCATGAATTGGATTTTAGTGAGGCAGAGTTGCACAAAGTCATCAGCTTCCCTCTCTTCCAGGGCCATCCAAGTCCAGTGGCAAGACAAAAGTCAGGATAACTGGTGATGGCTCTGGATGCAGTGGATGATCTGGGCGTCCTCCATGTTTGACCAAATTTCTAAGTGCTCCACAGTTCCTACTGCAGCTGCCTTCAAGGCCTTTGGAACAAATTGTTCTCATCTGCCCATTCCTCCAGGAGAAGTTGTCACATGCTTGAGGTAAACACGCCCCTAAATCACTGATAATGGATTTGAGGCCTGTTGGTTCCCCCTTCAGCCTCACTTGTCCTGTCTGCTGAGATGGTTTTACTGGGGTGTGGTTGCTGCTGGTGCTACAGTTTTTAGAGCACAGGTGACATTGGATAAAAGGTAGACAGACACCAAAGGTGGATGAAACTGCCCCCAAAAAAGCTTGGCAAGCCTTTTACACCAGAGGTGTTAGACCTTTCTAAACAAGTATGGGGTGCAAATATTAATCACCAGAAAACAGCCTCATATACAAAATTTCAAATAATATAGTTTCCCTCTGCACCTCATTAGAAAACCATCCTCCCTCACCATCCTCACCAAGTTGTCTAATGATATGACCTTGTTGACTGATTACTGGGAAAGGGGAAAGACATATGTCTATGTCTCCATTTCGGACATCCCCCCTCCCATGGGACTATTAAAATATAACTTTCTCACAAATTTTTCCCATTCTCCTTCAGTGGAGGTCTCTTAATCTCCTACTTTACTAAGAAAACAGTTAAATGTTCCCCTTGAGGATCTTCCTTATGGAAGAAAAGAGGGAATAATTGAGGGACCAAATTCTCAGAAGATGAGAATGAGAATTTGATCCCTCAGTTATTCCCTTTTCTCTTTAATTTCTCCCTTCTCCCTAGCTTCTCCACTGCTGATTATGTTAACATTTCCCCCGTTGTTAAAACGCTTTCATTGGGCCCCTACAAGATCTTCTCAAGCTATCGGGAAGTTTTTCCTTAACATCAAAACTAAATTTCCCTTTTTGTAACTTCCCCCATATGGCTCCTGATTCTGCCTTCTTAAACCTAACCAAATAAAACTAATCCTTCTTTCACACCAAAGACCTTACAACATTTGAAGTTACCTCTCATACCACCCTCTGAAATCTGAAATCTTCTTTTGCCCAATTCCTTCCATAGTTCATCCCTTGACATAGACCCAAGACCTTGCATGATCTTCCTCCTGCCTTCCTCTGAATCCGCATTAGTGAATAGAACAGGCAGATGCTAAAGTTAGAAAAAACTGGTTTCTAATCCCTCCTCAGACTTCCTACAGTTGCTGTATGACTCCAATCAAATTACTTAATCCCATCCTGTTAACCTCAGCTATCTCATCTGTAAAATGGAGACTATAACAACATAGGGGTACTTTGAGGATCCTGAGACAATACATGTAAACCATTTTATAAACCCCAAAGCCCTACACAGATGTCAGAAATTCTTCCCCTGCCCCAAAATGTGGGATCCAGAACTACAGATAATACTTTAGCTGTGGTCTGATTAATGTAAAGTTCTGCTCTGGGTGCCACATTTTAGCAACATGGAGACAAAACCTCACATGAAAAATAAGGAAGTGTACAATATGACAAGGATGAAAATATTTCTTTAGGGAAGCTATGAAATTTAATGTTTTTAAATAAGAGTACTCATTTGGAAGAATTTATTCCTCAAACTGAAAACTGAAAACAAAAAGCTAGAAATCATAATAAATTTCAGCTTTCAGAAGTGCCAATATCCAAAAGAAACCTAACATAAAAATTAACATTTTTAAGCGCTTTTTACAGTGGCATGATGAACTTCAACTTTTAAGGTAATATCCTTAAAATAGCAAAGAAAGAAATATCATAATCAATCTTCTCTAATCCCAGGTGATCTTTCATTTTTCTTTTTCTTGGTATCCATTGTGCCTTACTTAAAAGCTTGAGTGGTTCTAGAAAACATCAAAAATGTAAAGTAACTCTCCAATTTCTGTCTCAGGTTTTAAGGAGGTGGAGTGAATGGTAAGCTTGTTTCTAAAGATGTGTAGGTCCTTTAGGAGCAGCAGGCCAGTAGAGTGCCTCTGATTGACAATCCTACTCTATTGTCATGCATTTTTGGAAGTCAAAGACACAAAATTCACCAGCAGCACATTACATTTAACAGTCAGAAGATGATAACCACAAGGACTCTAAAATCCTATAAAGCAGACATTCTATCTCCAAATGAAAAAACAGAAGCTCTTTCTCCCACAGCATTTCCTGGATGAGGTGTGTTTGTTGTTTTTGTTATTTATGTACCAGCTAAAATAGTTTGGGAAAGCATCACTTGTCTCCTGGCTCAAAGTAAAGCATTTCAGGAACTGAAATACTCTTGGACCTGCTGTTACCCACCCCCCCCCTGTCCTGTAGTTGGTTTGCAAGTACTTTCACATGTATAGCCAATTCTACTGTAATCCTCACAGAGAGGATGGAAGGCTGGCAGGACAGATATTATTAGCTACATTTTGCAGGTAAGTCAACAAAGGTTCATCAAGAAGTCACCTTCTGATCCCAGGATCACACAGTAAGTAGCAAGGCTGACTCTTCACCCAACCTTCTGAATCAGCCAATACTTTCCGTGTTACTTGATATGGAAAGTAGAGAATGGTCAAAGGATCAAAAAATTAAAATTGGAAGGGACCTCAGAAATCATCTATCCAATCCCACACTTATTTTAAAATCCTCTGACCTCACCATTTCACTGAAACTGCTCTCTCCAAAGTTACCATTGCCTTAATTGCCAGGTTTAATGTCCTTTTCTTAAACCTCAACCTTCTTGAAATGACAGGTCCTTAAAATTTTTTTGTTGTTTTGTTTTGTTTTTTTAAACCCTTAACTTCTGTGTATCGGCTCCTTGGTGGAAGAGTGGTAAGGGTGGGCAACGGGGGTCAAGTGACTTGCCCAGGGTCACCCAGCTGGGGAGTGTCTGAGGCCGGATTTGAACCCAGGACCTCCCGTCTCTAGGCCTGGCTCTCAATCCACTGAACTACCCAGCTGCCCCCCCCCCCCCCCCCCGGGTCCTTAAATTTTTTTGCTGACTGATTTTTGTTCTCTCTCTCCTCTTCCTTGATCTCTCTGAAAGTCTCTGACACTGGGGGTGTGGGAGGTGGAGGGTGTCACCTTTTTCTGGATGTAGATGCTTCTTTCTCCTGTCATGGCTCTCTTTTGGTTCACACCCTCCCACCCATCTGAACAATCCTCATTCGCCTTTGCTGATTTTCGTTCAGGTCATGATCACTAAGCTAGGGTTTCCTCCAAGGCCCCATACTGGGCCCTCTTTTTTCTCTGTTATCTCATCATCACTGATGGGCTCAATTATCATCCTGAGGCAGAGGATTCCCAGATTTCTATATCCTCACCCTAGTCTGTCTCTTGAACACAGTCCTATCACCAGCTGCTTCTTAGATATATCTAACGGAATGTCCCATAGATACTATAAACTTAACATGTTCAAAACCAAACTCATATTTTTCTTTAAGATCCTCTCCTCTTCCCAATTTCCCTATTACTGATGATCATAAACACAAAAGATAAGGAAAAATGATATTCATGAATAGAACATGACAAAATTTTTGGTAATGTTCATCTATGCCTTCTCTGAAAGTATTATGTTAGGGAAGAGCTAGATAAGCTCACTGGATAGAAAGCAAGGTCTGGAAATGGGAGGTCTGGTTTCAAATCTGGTCCTGGATACTTCCTAGCTATGTAACCCTGAGCAAGTCATGCTCCATAGCCTTGGAACCATTACATGGTATTGATTCTAAGATGGAAGGTAAGAATTTTTTTTAAAAGTTAATAGAAAAATCCCAACACAACAGTTATCCTAAAAATGTAGTATATGTCTATTCTTTGGGAAATACTCTGTGGATGAGTTCCCCAGGGTTCAATGATAAACTCTACACAGATGAGGCCTACATCTCCAGAGCATCACCAGTCACCTATTAGCCACCTCCACCTGGGCTTCCTGCAGGCATCTCTAACTCACTATGTCCAAAGCAGAACTCATTATTTCGCACCCACAGACACACCCTGAACCCTCTTATAGACTTCTCTATCAACATTCTCCTTCTACACATCCTAAGTCTGCAATCTCAGTGTTATTCTTCTTTCGGTGACCAACAATCCCTGTCCATTTGACTTCCATAGTATCTCTTAGCTTCATCTTTTCTCAATTCACACATTCACCACCCTCATTCAGGTCCTGAAAAAAAATCATTTTTCATTTAAATTCTATTTTAAGACCCTAATAATCGGTTCCCCTGCCTTGAGAGTCTCTCCCCTCCATCCTGTTCCATACAGCTGGCTAGGGATAATGAGAATGTCTAAGTCTGACTATATCACATCTCTCCTTGATTCCATTTAGCCCCTTCTACCTCTAGGATCAAAGGCAAACTCCTCTTATTGGCACAACACCCATCATGACCTAGCCCCAACCGGATTTCCAGCTTCATTGCACATTACTCCCCCTTCCTAAGTTCTCTGGTTTAGCTCCAACGCTGCTGCTCAAGTACAGGACATTTGCCTCTCTTGCCTCTGAACAGACTGTCCTCTATGGCTAAAACATACTACAATAATTTCTTCTTAGACTTTCCCTCCTTCTTGAGGTATTTTCTGATCTCCCAGTAGCTAGTACATCTCCCCAACCTCAAAATTACTTTGCTAAATTTACTTAGTATTTGATTTATATATTTTTCCAATATGTACAAGTTGTTTCCCTGAAAGTAAGCAAGGTGAGTGCACAGATTGTTTCATTTCTGCCTCTGCAGATTCTCAGTGCCTACCCCACAGGACCGGTCACATAAAAAGCACCTAAGAACTGATGACTGATTACTAAAACCATTTAAAAAATGCTATATATCTGATTCTAACTGCTGAAAAACAAAGACGATGATGCCCTTAGTAATAAAGAGTGGTCCACAAAGCCATAAGAATTTGGTCTCCCTGAATTTCCTTTGTTGGCCTAGAAATTTACTCCCACAAGATCCTCCTCAGTACAAGTACAGTACAGCAGAACAAGGCCCTTTGCATCACAGAATTTAAGAATTGAAAAGGCCTTCCCAGCCAGCTAATCCAACTCAGAGATGCCCAACCACCTTCTCAAAAGAATCACATCCTTAGATGAATATCTTGTGACATAGTGAAAAGAGCCCTGGACCTTCCACTGACTACCTGAGGGCTCAGCCTTTCAGTTTCATTTTCCTCTTCTGTCAAACAAGGGAATTATACTAGATGACTTCAGTCCTTTGTGGTTCTAAATCTATGATCCAAAAAACCCTGAATATAATGGCTGAGGAGTGAATACTACTCCAGCTGGTCTGATAAAAGACAGGAAAATAAATACACTGAGACTGGTATTTCTCTCACCGGTCTGAAAGGATTTTTAGGGTTAACCAAGATACTCTGTGGAGAGGGGACTCTTAGGTATCTTTAAACATAAAATATCAGGATCATTGACAGCACTGAAGAGTAGGTGATATAAGGCTAATGCTGATAGTTCTAAACTTCCCCTAGAGAGACTACCCATGGCAATGAGTTGATATCCTATAGAAGATTTACTGAAGGACATGGCCAAAGAAAAACAATCTACACCACTGAAGGGAGAGAGAATACCAGAGACATGAAGTACTCACTGGTTGCCTAAGTAGAAATATGAGCCAGCATTTGGGGCTATGAGGGGTATATGGAATAATCAGGGAGGAATAGCATCTCTGCCTCACTTAAATCCAATTCATGAGGCAAGTCAACACATCACTCTGTGATGTCACTGGTCTTCCTAATGAAGGATGAGAAGACAAGCTCTTATGAAGAGCTAAGTGGCTGCTGTGTTGTAAGAAAATAGTCACAAATTTCATCATAAACCCAATATACAAATTAGATTGCATTATAGTTGACAAGACAATGCTCCTTCATCCAATTAAAGGTAGTAAATAACAAAGATGAATAGTTGTGGTCTGTGTAAAACAAAGGCAATCCTCTCAGTATAATAAGGCAGATAGTATACTGGGCTCAAATCTTGCCTCTATTATTCAGTACTTAGGTGACTGTAGGCAAGTTGCCTTCCCTGTGCCTCAGTTCAACCTGACAGCCCATTTTGTATTGTACTTAGTTTTTCTGAATGGAATCTCACTCATCTGCTACTGAAACAGTAATTACAGAAAAGCTAATGACTTGTTTGAGTGTTTTCTATTCTGCCATTGTGGTGCAGTTATGATTTAAATTCATTTTTCATGAAATCTCTGGGTTCTCTGAGGAGACAATCAGCGCATCTACAAAAAAATAGTTTTGCTCACTTCTTTACTTGGTGTTTGGTCTCTTGGTTTCTTTTTTGGGTCTTATTGTTCTATCTAGAATTTGTAGAACTAAATAAAATAATACTAGTGAATAATGGAAATTTTTATAAGATCTTTCTGCTCTTTTGGGAATGTTTCTTCTTTACAGATAATGTTCATTCTGGATTTTAGACAGATATTACACACATTTCTTTCACCTTGAAACTGATCTGACAACCTCACCTATCATAATCAATCAATCAATCAATCTTTATTAAGTTTCTACTATGGGCCAGTCACTATGCTTGGGTACAAAAAAGAGGTAAAAGAATCCTTTGTCCTTCAAGGAGCTTAAAATAAATGGAGGGAGACAACACGCAAATTAATATGTATAAATGAGCCACATTCAGAATAAATAGATAAAAAATTTCCAGAGGAAGGGCACTAGAATTAAGAGGAGTTAGGAGAGGCTTCCTGTAGAAGATGGGATTTTAGTTGTGACTGAAAGGAACATATTGAAAACATAGCAGAACAGCTAAAACTCAAGAAGTTCAATCAACAAAAAAATGTATAAGGTATTGTTTTAAGGCATTAGAGATATAAAGCCAAAGGTGAAATATTTCCTGCGATCAAAAAACTTACATTCTAACAAACAATTACATCTACACAAGGAAACATGTGCTCTATTATTCAGGGATATCTTAGCTATTCTCTTAAACAAGACACTCATCTTTCCCTATATCTCCTGACTCCCTAGTATCCCTAGCTGCCCACCACCAGGCCTGAACTCTCTCCTGCCTTATTCTGCCTCTTGACTTCCCTCCTCCTTTCTTCCTTTGGGTCTCAACAAAAGTCCCCTTTTTCCTGATCTGCCCCCCTTTAATGACAGATAGATTCCCTGCCTAGATTATCTCATTTGTCATGCTGTTTCCCTCAATGGACTGTGGCTTCCCTGAAAGAAGGCATTTTTGTATCTCCAGTTCTTATAGTGCAGGGGCCACAGCAAGTGCATAATAAATGCTTGCTAATTAGATCAGACAAGATGGTAGAAGGGAAAGAGCATTAGCAAGCAGGAAGATTCGAGAAAGTGGTATCTGAGCAGGGAAGAAAGAAGTAATAAAAGCAGAAAAAATGTCTTAAGGGTCAAAAGAGATATCAGGATGCTTTACTGGAAAGAGTCACAATTCTTTCAGAGATAAGACTGGCTTCCCAGATGCTCTATGAAAGGGAGCAGAATAAGGCAGTCACCCTCACAGAGGAAATCACATTAATAACACTTCTAGGCAAAGTCCTCAGGGTTCCCATGTCTTTCAACTCTTGATAATGCAAGACAGATCTGGTCAGGAGTGATACAATGAGGCACAAGCCTAAAGAAAAGGGTCTGGCAATCTCTAAGAAATGACTTACCAACCCTATCCCCAAGGTTTGGCATGGGAGAAAAATAGGGAAGGGGGCCAATGCACTATTAATGCTTCAAAATTTGATTCATAAGTTGCCAGCCACAAGTACAAGAAGAGTCTCTCAGTCAGTCTGTCTGTCAGTCTGTCTGTCTGTCTCTCTCCAACAAACAGGTTTTAAGTGACTTGCCCAAGGTCACACAGCTTGTCTGAGACCAGATTAGAAACCAGGTGCTCTTGACTTCAGGCCTAGTTCTATCACACTGTGCCACCTAGCTGCCGCATTCTCCTTTGTCTTTCAAGATCTAGTTCATCTCCCCATATATGACACATGAAGCAAAAACAATTTTATCTACATATCACAAAATACTTTATTTGTAAATTTTAATAAATATCAAAAGCTTCATTTTCACAGGCTCCTATATTAAATACCTTAGGCAAAATATTATCAGAAAACTTATTTATGTGCACTGATATGGGAGGGAAGGTAAAACATTTCTCTGTTTACCAAGTATTTAAGAATTACAAAGGGAAATAGCCCAAGAAACGGCATCTTATCTTCTCAGTGGCCATAACCAAAATGTCACTTAATATCTTTAGAATTTTTTGACTTATAAAATGCTTTCCTTGATTCACTTGATCCTCAATTTAAAAAAATGTAAGCAATCCAAGATTATCCCACTAGAACTCTAATATATTTTCCTCGTTTTTATAATGGAAGGCTATTTTTTGTTTTTTGTTTTTTACTTTACATTTATTCCTATTAAAATTCATTTTATTGGATTCAGATCAGTCTATGAAAATAAAGCCTTTTGAGAAACCTTTTGAATCTCACCTCTGTCATTTAAGGGATTAGCAATTGGTCATTTACCACCCCCCACCCCCAGCTTCATGACAAACACAATTTGAAAATTATGTCATCCATGCCTTTATCAAGGTCATTAGTAAAAATATTAAAAGCACAGATATATGTACAGACCCTGCTGAAGAACTTCCTAAATGAGCCTTAACTCATTAATTACTACTTTTTGTATCTAGCTAACAAAGACATGGCTACACCTCTTTGTAATGTCATCTAGCACACCTCTCCCCATCTTTTCCACAATAGCGTAAGAGGATTAGTCAAAATGCTTGGTAAAAACCCAGGCAAGTCAAATTTAAAATATTTTCCTCTTCTATCAATCTTAAGTAACCCTATTTAAAAAGGAAATGAGAGGAGTGTGGTATGACCTGTTTTTGAAGTCATGCTGACATTTTTTGATTATCTCTCTTTTCTAGATGGTCTCTAACCATTAGTTTCATAATACATTCTTTTAACTTTGCCCCCCTCTGTCAGAAATTTGAAGCTGAAATGGTCACCACGACTTCCCTCCTCCTCTTCCCTGCCCCAAGGTTTCTATAATTTATATACCAAGCATCCAGTTCTGGTTGGTGAGCATCAAATCTAGAAAAGAACTGTTTCCTGATTTCCTGAATGCTTTATTCATTCACCTTTTGAAAGACAAAGTTATCATTAAGGCAAGTCAAGAAGTTATTGACTGCTTTGCTTGTGGCACAGAGTTTCAGCATATTTCCAGATGAATGATGTCCCCCACTACTACAGCTATATTCTTTAGTATCAGCCCTGTCATTTATATTCCAAGTTCATCCTTTTTGTCCTATTGGTCTGCAGAATACTCTAATTATAATATCACTTCTGATTCTGCTTCCTCTTGAACTTTACCTAATTATTTATGCTCTTGGGTTCCCCAATTCTCCCTCCCACACACACCTTTTTAACTTTTCCTGTTTCTTTGAATAAAGCACATCCTTATTCTAAAATATTTCAATCCAGGTTTGCCATGTTAACCATGAGGTCAATTCTTCCTCCTCCCATTAAGATCTCTGATTCATCATTTGTCACTCACACCTTGTACACTGATAAATAAACCATGGATTTTAATACGAATTCCTTTCTTGGATTTTGTCTCCTGTGAACTAGATGTCTTGATTATTTGTGCCTACATTATATATACTTTCTGTAGTATGTGTCTTGGTGGAAATTTATAAGACACTTTTATCCCTTCCCTCTTACACTTAAAAAGGCTTTTGATTAGATTTGCAAGACTACAGGTAATACACCATTACAAATCTTTGCTAAAATTATTAATTCTCAGCCTGGAGTCAGGAAAATCTGAGTTCAAGTCAAGCCTCAGATCCTTAATAACTGTGTGACCCTGTATAAATCAATTAACCCTGTTGCCTCAGTTTCCTCATTTGTAAAATAAGCTGGACAATGTAACAATCCAGAACAACTGAGGAACTTTGAAAAAGAATGCTATCCACCTCCAGATAAAGAACTGGTGGAATTGGGCACACAGATGAAAGCATATGATTTATCACTTTTTTATCTGGGTATGTTTTTGGGGGTTTGGGTTTTATAAGATTATTCACTTACAAAAATGAGTAACGTGGAAACGTGTTGCATCATGTATTTGTCAAATATATGTATAACCCAGATTGAATTGCTTGGTAGCTCCAGGAGAGGGGAGGAAAGAAAGGAGGGAGACAATTTGGATCATATAATTTGAGAAAACTTATGTGGAAATGTTATTAAAATTAAAGACTTAAAAAAGTGAGCAGGAGAAGAAGAAAATGGTAAACCACTCCGGTATCTTTGTCAAGAAAACCCTACATAGTGTCATGAAGAGCTGAACAAGATTGAAACAAATCAACAGCTACATCCTAGGCCATGGTGAGATCTGAATCCTATTGTCAGCACATTTTTAATCAGCTGTTTACCTCCTAAGTCTGGCCTTCTTTTCTGAATCCCTTGTCTTCCACAGATAGCAGTAGTGAAAACACCACTTCTGCCCCTTGGGTCTGGAGTCCTGCTTCCAAATCTCAGTAATCTTTGTTGATGCCTTCTATAGTTATGCCCACATTGGGAGGAGGGCCCCACCCCCTACCCTCCAATAGGCACTTTTCCAGTTGAGGCCTGTGGAGGTTTCTCTTCTGTCCCATCTCTCCCAATGAAGGCGGTAGCCCCATCTATTGTTCTGGTGTGATGAATGAATGGCTGCTTCAGCAGGAGATCACTAACTACTTACTACTCCTCTTCTAGTTTCTTCTCATCTCTTACCTGGAAGCATCTGTTTCCTCTTCAGTGTAAACAGATCCCTCCTTTTAAGAAAAGCATTTTATCTTTTTTCTTAGATTTGAAAAGGCAATGGTCTTTCTTCTTTTTCCCTTTCTCTTCTACGACATTTTTCTAATAGGTCAGAAGATCCTATGCCTCTTTAGAACCTTTCCTTACTACAATGAAGTTTCCTTAAAAAGGGAGTCCTTCTTTTCCCCTAATAACCTGGACACCAGGGAGGCCTTGTTATTATTATTTTTTTTTTAATTTTAAACCCTTAACTTCTGTGTATTGACTTATAGGTGGTAGATTGGTAAGGGTAGGCAATGGGGGTCAAGTGACTTGCCCAGGGTCACACAGCTGGGAAGTGTCTGAGGCCGGACCCGAACCTAGAACCTCCTGTCTCTAGGCCTGGCTCTCAATCCACTGAGCTACCCAGCTGCCCCTCCCCAAGTTATTTTAATCTTTCTTTGGGCAATTTTTCTTTGCTTAGTGATTCAACTCAAGTCCTTCGTCTTCTATGAAGCCTTCCCAGATTTTCCCAGTTGGTAAGTAAAGCTCTTTCCACCACTGAAATCAAAATATTAATTGCCTCCTTGTAATTAGAAAATTAACCAGAGAAGCTGATGGCCAAAAAAAAAGAATGAAAAAGAAAAAGACATCAAGAAAACATTTTTTAAAAATATACCAGAGACAGACACTTCCCAGCTGTGTGACCCTGGGCAAGTCACTTGACCCCCATTGCCCACCCTTACCACTCTTCCACCTATAAGTCAATACACAGAAGTTAAGAGCTTAAAACAAAAAATAAATAAATAAATAAATATATGCCAGAGAGCAGAATGAAGTTCAGAAGATAAAGCAGGGCAGTTTGTTTTTTAAATCATCGTTCACATTTTAACATGGAATTTTAAAAATAACAAAGAATTTTAGGGGGAAAAAATCATCTTTTAGATTCCAACATTTCTAATGAGAGAGCCTCATTTAAGTCTTGTATCATTTAACTGAATGATTCAAGCTTTGTCTTCAACTGAGGCAGGAGGTATGTTCTAACATTTTCATATCCCTCCCCTCCCATATCATGTGGTGCACAGTGAAACTGTGTCACTTTCTCATTTCATTACCTTCTGGCCATTCTAATTACCCGAGAAGCTTTGTTGCAATGTTTCCTCTAAAATCATGAAGCTTTCTCCAGACAATCTAAGTCATGCAGAAGATGCCTTTTGACGAAAGTCTCCACATAGCAAGCTGGAGAGAAAGAGGGTCAGAACATACTGGGGCAGGGAGCGAGGGAGGGGGTTAGTGGAGTTTTCAGCTAAGTAGTTCTAGGAAAAGGGTACTTTCAGAAACTATGTGGCCGAATGCTGTCATATAGCTTTTCAGTGGGCTAAGTAAGGCACTTCTTTCCAATTATGGTAGTCCAGCTTAGACTGGTCTTCTGGCCTGGTTGTGTTGTTTTGGGCATTAAGCCAAAGCTGAAAATAGCAAGTCCTGGACCTTGGACCAGTATGATTTTGGTGCTACTTCTTATGATTACTGAAATACACTGTCAAAGCTGTGAACTTTCCGGGAATTCTATTTTCTTTAAAACATTATTTTAAACACCTAAGAGAAAGATGTAAGAACCTTCCCTGGAACAAAAAAATGACAAAAAAAGGACTTTTTGAAGGTGTGTGTATATACATCATCTAATTTCACTAAGTATATTTCCATGATAGTCACAATCTTTTCAAATTTCCTGTGATCTGCTCCAGTTTTATCTAATCTTACTTTTTTTTTTTTTTTTAAACCTTTACTTTCAGTCTTAGAATCAATACTAGGTATTGGTTCTAAGGTAGAAGAGCAATAGGGGTTAGGCAATGGGAGTCAAGTGACTAGCCCAGGGTCACCCAGCTAAGAAGTGCCTGAGGGCGGCAAATTTGAACCCAGGACCTCCCATCTTTAAGCCTAACTCTCAATCCCCTGAGCCATCCAGCTGCCCCCCTTAATCTTACTTTTAAAAGTTTTTAGAAATACATTTGCATTTACATTTCAATGCTTCTATAAGCAGTTCAGTCCTAACTCATAGTGCATTCTTTTCCAGGAAGTGATATTTTTGCAACTGTGGAACTATTGACTTTTCATATTTTCCAAAGAGAGGCTGAGGCCATTTATCTGCCTCTCTGTTGACCATGTATGTGTGTGATATGTTACAGAGCCTTGTGAAAAGATGAACTGGTAGAAAACTTCAACCAAAAGAAAAATGGAGTCTAATACCTAGATTTATTTCCCGAATGAATGAAGAAGCTTGGATTTGGCCCAGAATGTTATACAACTACTAGCATGTTTTAGATTACTAAAATATATCATTAACACAATATAAAGGTATTTGAAGTTTAGATTTCTTGAAAAGTACTTTTTAAAAGTATTGCTATGTCTCTGTATGAACCTAAGAGAGTGATTCTGGGGCAGAGAGAACCAGAAAGGCCAGGATTTGAGAATAGCATCTGACACACAAACTTGCTGCAACTCACTATCCCAACCAACTATGCCTGTTAAGTTAAAGAAAAGTCAAAGGATCTGTACTAACAGAAGTAATTTCCATACCAGAAGTTTCCTACACTGGTGAAATCAAATTCAAAAAGAAATAAGGGCCACTATAAAACATACATAAAGATCCCTTTCTGCATGTATCAACTTAGAAAAACACGTGTTAACATTATCTTGTTTCAACTGAATTATTAATTATATTATTATTTCCCAATTACATTTTAATCTGGTTTTGGCACCTTTGGAGAGTATTTTGCAGCCTGATATCTCTTTCCTACTTCAATGGATCCAGAAAAGACAAAAATGACTTGGTTTTAAATGATGACACTTAAAAGCTAAGTGACCCTGGGCAATTCACCACTAGAGTTTCAGTTTCTTCATTTGGAAAATAGCAATATTTGACAATCTTGCTTCCAGAATTGTACGGAAAATTTTTTTTTTTTAAATTCTTAAAGCTCTTTATAAAAGTAAATTATCAGGGGGCAGCTGGGTAGGCCAGTGCATTGAGAACCAGGCCTAGAGAGATGGGAGGTCCTAGGTTCAAATCTGGCCTCAGGCACTTCCCAGCTGTGTGACCCTGGGCAAGTCACTTGACCCCCCATTGCCTACCCTTACCACTTCTTCTATTGACTCCAAGATGGAAGGTGAGGGTTTTAAAAAAGAATAAGAAAAAAAAAAAAGAATTGACTCCAAGACAGAAGGTAAGGGTTTAAAAAAAAAAAAAGGTAAGTTATCATTATTTATTCTTCAGTGTGCATAATAGGACAAGAAAATAAACCCATAATCCCAATTACTTAATGTATTTATATAAATTCATGATCAAGAGATATTGTAAAAATGGAAAAAGGAAGAATTTTTTAGAACTAAATGGCTTTGCCAATTTCCCAGATGACGGATTCTGAAATTAAATGTCACCCAAAAAGTGAGACTATGGTTGGTTAAGAGATTCCCTTCATGAAATCAAGACCTGCATGGTATTTAAATTTTTTAAAAGTCCCCAAAACATGTCTGACCCACATAAGGTCATTATAACATAGCTATATAAGATAAGGGAAGAGGTGCAAAGAACCTCAAAAAAAATCATGTTCTGTGTAATGTTTGTTTCGGGGTACCTATAACACAAAAAGTCTAGGGTTATCACCTTTTTCTTGGGCCACCTTCTCTACCCAGACTCTAGAAAATATTCCCTGCCCAAAAGCCAGGTTTTCTCTTTACTTAGTTTACTTGAAACTCATTGTTCAAGTAAACAAATCATTTTTAACATAAGGGCAATATATATTCCTTCCTTCATTTGATCTCTCCCTTTTAAAGAAGTTAGACAGCAAACATTTATTAAGCACCTACTCTAAGTACCAAGAACCATGCTGAGCCATTTCTTACAGGAAGCTTTTCCCAATGTTTCTTAATATCATTTGTTGTTGTTGAGGGCCTCTTAAATATTTCCTATTTACCCAGTATATAGCGCTTGTTTGTATATATTTGTTTGCATATTGTCTCCCTCATTATACTATGAGCTCCTTGAAGGCAGGGACCATTTTTTAACCTCTTTTTTGGAGCCCCAGGACTTAATACAGTGTTCAGGCACATAGTAAGTGCTTAACAAATGTTTACCGAAGGTCCTGGTTTCAAAATCTGACCTCAGACTATATGGCCTGGCTATACCTTGGGGCAAGTCACTTAATCTGAACTGCCTGGCCCCCTTGCCACTCCTCTTCTATCTTACAATTGACACTAAGAATGATGGTAAAGGTTTAAAAATAAAGAAATAACATTTTTTGGGTAGATACAAGGAAAGGTAAAAAAACAGTCGCTCTCAAGGTGGAGTTCACAGTCTAAGAGGGAAGAAAAGCATGCAAACAACTATGTACAAATCCCATGTGTTCAGGATAAACTAGAAATCATCTCAGGGGTTAAGGAACTATGATTAAGAATACCACCACATGATCACTCATGGCCCAAGCCAAAGTTCCCTGCTAACAACCACAGCCCCTTACCTCTATCTTCCTCAAAGGTCCCTTTTCCCTCAGTAGATGTTACTCCCGGTTTCCCTTCATCTTATTTGAGAAGACTGGTCACTTGAGGTATGTTATCCTTCACTGTTCTCCTAACTTACTTCTCTATTCTTTCCAGCCTCGGGACCTTCTCGTTTCTCAGAACCTTTTTAAAAAAATTTTAAAAATTTTAATAAAAAATTTCCACATACATTTTCCAAAGTTATATGATCCATATCGTCTCCCTCCCAGAGCTGACAAGCAATTCAATTTGGGTTATACATACATGTATTATCATACAAAACATATTTCCATATTATTCATTTTTGTAAACAAATAATCATATAAAACCAAAACCCCAAAACATACCCAAACAAAATAGTATATAATAAAAATATATAACTATATGTAACTATGTAAACAATACATATTTCTATATATTACATGTGAATATAATATATAAATAAAATAGCATATAATAAAATAAAATATCCAAATAAACAAGTGATAAACCGTATGTTTTCACCTGTATTTCTACTCCAACAGATCTTTCTCTGGAGGTGGGTAGTATTCTTTTTCATAAGTCCTCAGAATTGTCCTGATCATACTGTATTGCTGTTAGTAGCAAAGTCTATCCCATTTGATCGTCCCACAGTGTTTCAGTTACTGTGTACGATGTTCTCCCAGTTCTGCTTATTTTACTCTGCATCAGTTCATGTGGGTCTTTCTAGATTTTCTGAAATCATCCTGTTCATCATTCCTTACAGTGCAATAGTATTTCATCACCATCACACACCACAATTTGTTCAGCCATTCCCCAATGGAGGGACATCCCTTTAGTTTCCAATTCTTTGCCACCACAAAAATTGCAGTTATAAATATTTTTGTGCAAACAGGTCCTTTCCCATTTATTTTGGTCTCTTTGGGATACAGACTCCGTAGTGGTATTACTGGATCAAAATATATGGCATTCTTTCATAGCCCTTTGGGCATAATTCCAAATTGCCCTTCAGAGGGTTGGATCAGTTCACAGCTCCACCAGGAATGCATCAATATCCCAATTTTTGCCACATTCCCTCCAACATTTATCATTTTCCTTTACTGTCATATTGGCCAGTGTGATAGGTGTGAGGTGGAAACGCAGAGTTGCTTTAATTTTCATTTCTCTAATCAAGAGGATTTTAGAACATTTTTTCATATGATTATTGATAGCTTTGATTTCTTCATCTGAAAACTGCCTATATCCTTTGACCATTTATCACTTGGAGAATAATTATTTGGATTCTTATAAATTTGACTTATTTATGTATATTTGAAAAACAAGACCTTTATCAAAGAAATGTTATTATAAAATTTTTCCAGTTTGTTGTTTCCCTTCTAATGTTAGTTGTTGTATTGGGGTTTTGTTTGTGCAAAACCTTTTTATTTTTATTTTATTTATTTTTATTTTTTTAAACCCTTACCTTCCCTCTTGGAGTCAATACTGTGTATTGGCTCCAAGGCAGAAGAGTGGTAAGGGTGGGCAATGGGGGTCAAGTGACTTGCCCAGGGTCACACAGCTGGGAAGTGTCTGAGGCCAGATTTGAACATAGGACACCTCCCGTCTCTAGGCCTGGATCTCAATCCACTGAGCTACCCAGCTGCCCACACAAAACCTTTTTAATTTAATATAATCAAGATTATTTATTTTATACCTTGTAATGTTCTCTCTTATTTGGTCACAAATTCTTCTCTTCTCCATAGATCTGACAGGCAAACTATTCTACGTTCCCCTAACTTACTTATAATAATATCACTCTTTATGTTTAAATCATATACCCATTTTGACCTTATCTTGGTATAGGGTATGAGGATTTTTTTTTTTTTGGTCATACTGTTTTCCAATTTTCCCAGCAGTTTTTGTCAAATAGTGAGTTCTTAGCCCAAAAGCTGGGATCTTTGAGTTTAGGTCATTTTACCCCTAGTCTATTCCACTGATCCACCCTTCTATTTCTTAGTCAGTACCAGATTGTTTAGATGATCACTGCTTTAGAGTACAGTTTAAAATCAGGTACTGCTAGGCCACCTTTCTCAGACCCTTTTGATCAGCCCTGGGACTTAATGTGAGATAAAGAGAAGAGAGGAAGGGAAGGAGGAAGGAAAGGAGAAGGGGAGCTGATAGGAAAGGAGGAGAGAGAAACAAATATAAAGATTTATGATTTCAACCTGGAGAACTTCTACTATGTGGCTTTCTTCCACAGTGCAGATGAAAGCACATCCTAAGGTACAGTTACACGGGCCGGCCCAGGGCAATATAGCTAATAAATATAAAAGGCAATATTTCAACTAAAGTTTTCCCGATTTTCATCTCAGTATTCTAGCTGTTGACACACTGCTAATCCAATCTCCTCAAGAACATCCATTTGAAAACTGTGATAAATTTTATTCAAACTTTTAAAATTTCAATGAGTCATCTAAGAGTGCCTTCTGCAAATATTGAAAGTCAGTCCCTGCCAGGTTCCCTTACCCAGACTTTTTCACTGCTGATAAAAGAGATATATTACTACTAGCACTACAGAGGACAAAAGGTCATCTCTCCCATTCCATCATGTTCCTTTGTCCACAAGGTCTGGCTTGACATTGAACCTCCTCTCTGAAGGCCCTCATCTCTGAGTTTCTCCAGTATGGATATAGTCCCACATTTCCCAACATTGTTATCTAGTTTTGCAACAACATCATTCAAACAAATTACAAGGTGGGTAAGAAATGGAGATTCTATTAAGATCTGCTTAGAATGATAGGAATTAGGTTTTCCAGTTAGTTGGTATAAAGAACTCCCAGTAAAGCCACCCAGAGCATTGAGAAATAGTGATTCCTGTAGGGCCACCCAGCCAGTATGTGTCAAGAGTCAGAACTTGAACCCTGGGCTAATTGGCTTTGAGGTCAGCTCTCTATTGTGCCATATTAATGATTTCATTATAACATACTAATTAATGGCATTAAAACAGCACAGTATGTGCCAATAACTGAAAACCTGAATTATAGAGTCTGGTTGTAAAATAATGAGTTTGACAGTTTAAAGAACCAGAACGAAGGTTCTAGTAAATGTCAGCTTTGTTAAGTTGAAACTGTGAGATTTCCTTAACGTTTTCTTGTTTTTAATTTAATTCAACAAACATTCACATAAGCTTGGGAAGAGAGAAATAGTGTTAAGCACTGAAAAATATGCAAAGTTTTTAGATAAGATAAGGTCTCTGGCCTCATGAAAGTTATAACACATCCAAACACTTCTATCTCTAATATACTTTACACAGTACTATGGAAGTGCCTAAAAGGGAAACAAAGTCTTTGGGAACACACAGAAATTCAGCAAAGAAAAGCAGGGAAGACATTCTTCAAGATACATGCCTAGTACTGGGCTACATACTAAAGATGTCCAGAAAGGTCAAAACCAGTCCCTAATATATATATAGTATAGTCTCTCTATGAAACAAATTGAAGATCATTTCAAAGGGAAAGCATTAAAGAAAATCAAGAAAGGCTTCTTGCAGAAAATGAGACTTTAGCTGATACTTGAAGGCAGTCAAGGAAGTCAAGCAGGAAAGAGAAGGAAGGAGAAAATTCCAGGCATGAGGAATAGCCAATGCCAAGTCCACAGCAGGGGCAGAAGGAATGGCAGGAGGCAGAATGGAAGAAGGTTCCATTAGGGGCCCTCTTCCCTTTTTTTCTCCATATTCTCTCGCTCAGTGACTTCATCAGTTCCCAATGGGTTCAACTACAAATGATTCCTAGATGTGCACTGATCCAGCCCTAGTCTCTGTACCAAATTCAAATCCTATATCCCCAACTGCCTAAAGATCATTTCTCACTGGATATTCCCAAGGTAGCTCAAATTGAGAACATCTAAAACTCATTATCTCCCCCCCCCCCAAAGCCACTCATCACTCTTCTAGACTTTCCATCTACTGTTGAGGGTTGTGTCTACTTTCCACTCTCACTCAGTTCATATATGCAATCAGTTATCAAATGTTATTTCTATCTCTAACCCCTCTCCTAGTCCCATTCTTCCCACTCACACAGCTATCACTGCTAGGTCAGAACTCCATCCCTTCTTAGGTGGTACTGCAACAACTTTCTATTTCATTTGTCTGCTTTTAGTCTCTTCCCCATTCCAAACTATCCTCCACACAACTGCCAGTTTTTCTCTGAAAAGCTGATCTCCTTCCCTCTCTCTCTCCCCCTCCCCCTTTTCTCTCTGTCCCAAATCCCTCCTCCCTCTCTCTTCTCATAAATCCATATTACAACTAAAATTCAAATATAATTCCCTTGCTGATACCTTCCCAGTCTTCTCACATAGGACTCCCCCCTCCATACACTTTACAGTTAGACTGGCCTAACTTGCTGTCCCTCACACGGGGCACTCCAGTTTCTGTTTTTTGTCACAAACTGTTCCCTATGTTTTCCCTCTTCACTTTCTTCCCTTTCTGAAGCCTCAGATCAAAGGCTACCTTCAGTCCAAGGCTTTTTCTGATCCCCACATCTACTGATGCCTTTCCCTCCCAAGTTTCCTTGTATTTGTTTTGTACAAACATATACACATGTTGTCATTCCTGTTCAAAAGAACGATCCTGAAGACAGTGACCATTTGCTCAATGTAAGAAAGAACTTTCTAATAATTAGTGCCACCTAAAACTACAAAACAAAACCTACTACTGCAGAACATAGGATGTGAGATGGTGGCTTTGGGCTGTTTACTCTCTCTGTCTCTCTCTCCCACCTCCCCCTTTTCTCAGTCCCCACCACACTAGATTATTCCATAATACTGCCCCTTCTGATTCATCTCTTCTTTCTTGAAACTCAGTCCCCATGCCTGAATTAGACTGGATTTCATATTTTTCTGACCACTTCACCTCTATGTGTTCTGCTTTCTTTTTTCCCCTGGGAATCCTCCCAATCCAAAAGAGATTCTACTTAATTTACTTCTCTACTTTTTCTGTCCTTTCTTAACTATATCATCTCCTACTATGTCAATACAGGCAGAGAATATCTGGATCTCCCTCCAGCATCACACATTAAAGTAATGAACTGCTAGTTATTATTTTGTTCAGTGATGACAAAGGCAAAGTAATACAAACAAGAATCAACCAATCCAAAAAAATATATTATTAAAGCATTTTCTATAAGTCAGACACTGTACTAAGAATGTCTAGGAAGAAAATATCTATTGGAAAGGGAAGCCTGTGCCATGAATCTGCCCCAGAAGCAACTCCAATGTACCAAATCTAAAACTTAATCATCTTCTGAAATCCATAAGCTCTTCCTCCTGAGGCATTTCAGTACTGACTCCACCCTCTCCCTCAGAAAGGTCCATTCCTATCATCGGCCTTTAGTTCAGGCCTTATTATTTTATACCCAGACACATTTCGTTTCCAATTTCTCTTTCTAGTACTCCTGCTCTAAAATCCACCCTATCCACTGATCACAAAAGTTCTCTTCCTATGTTATACCTCTTTTCTCCCCATAGCACTCCATAACAATCCAATGTTATATATACTATTCCATTTGATGATCTCACCAGTTCCCACGGATTCAATTATCTCTGTGCATGTATTCCCAAATCTATATAATCAGTCCTAACCTTTCTCTCCTGAGTTCCAATTTCCCATTACTGCCTTTTGAGCAAAACGAACTGGAAGTCTCATATGCCTTAATGTGTCCAAAAAGAATTTAGTATCTAACTCATTTCCCCTCCCCACCTCCCCAACTTTTCTAAATCATCCAAGGCATTACCATACTCCCAAACACATTAAGAAATGCTTGTTAAGTATCAATATTCAAAGTCTTTTGCATGGCATTCAGGCTATTTCATGATCTGGCCCTATCTTTCCAGCCAAATCTAGATGCAAAAATACCTTACATTCTGGCCAAACTAAAATGTGTATCACCCCGAACATACCTCATAATCTTAGGTCTCCACATCTTTAATAATAAGCTTCCCTTACCTAGAAAGCTCTCCTCTCTTCTTCTTGCTTTCCCATTCCCTAGCTACAGAAATTATTCAAGATCTAGTTGAAATGCTGCTTCATCTTTTATCATGCTCCTCACAACAGAGATGAATTCTCCCTCTTGCACATTCCCAGAGTATGTGCCTTCTTCTTTGTGCTTGCCACTGCCTGCTTTGTATTACACCTGCTGTATTCTGCCACGTATTATGGGCACATGTATGTGCATGTCCTATCTGACAAACCAAAACGTAAGTGTACTGATTTTGTTAACTTCTTCAGCTATCTACCTCGTATAACAATACAGAAAAAGCTTCACACTCATAGGAAATCATTTAGTAGCTGAAGAATGAATGTAAAGCTCCATATTCTTCCTTGTCTTCCAAAAGTAGGGGAGTAATCAATTTAGGAGAAAAGACTTACCAAACTACAAAAAATTTTAACAGCAAAGGCAAAAGGTTAAAAAAAAAAAAAAAGCTATGCACTCACTGCTCCCTAAATACCCATGTTGCTTACATAACAATCACATTCTTTTCTTACTTAAAGTACATTCCACATTTTATAGAGCTTGGTACCTTATAGGTAAATGTATGGTTATTTGAGGAAATTTGTATTTTCATGGAAAATAAGCAAGTTTTACACCTAGAGAGGGAACAACTATTGGAGGCTTTATATCAATTTTGTATGGCAAAAGAAAATGAGTATCAGCTAATGGAAAACTAATCCTAGCAGTGAGACTTACTTTATTGATGACTTTGTTTTTTTCGACATAAATTTTCTTTATTCTGACCTAAAAATTAGGTCTGCAACTTGATAACCTAACTGGAGCATGCATGATATATTCCAGTGAAACCATTAGCCATCTATATAACAATATCCGTATATACACACCCAAGTATATAGCTGTAATTATTAAGTAACATCTGGGGATTCAGCGAGCAATATATTTTTTCTTGCTCTTTTGCTTTTGGTGTTAAATGTGTTTTTTTTTTTTCTGAAATTGTTCTCTTTTCTTCTATATCCACAACTCCTGTTTTGGAAGATGAGGAAAAATATATGTACATACACGTATACTTATTATGTACATGTGCATATATGTATATGTACCGTTTGGAGCAACATAGCAGCCCAATGGACTGGGGAGTTAGTAAGCCCCAAATTCAAACCTTACCTCAAGTTATTAATTAACCTCTCTCAACCTGGTTTCTCATCTGTAAAAGAGAGCTAACAGCAGTATTTATATAATAACTGGTTTGTTTTTGTGAGGATCAAGAGATGACATGGAAAGCGCTCTACAAACTTTAGTATTATTATTAGTTCTTCCTAGACAAAATCAAGCTCCCTTTTTTAAGGCTTTTTCTTCCACTGTTTACTCACTTCTGGCAGGATCCTTAATGTTATCAACAGTATAAACTTCAAGTCAGAATTTCATCGTTGCACCTCACTAAGTAACAACATACATTTTGGAGAAAATGTTTTTCAGAATATGTTTCCTCAAAAATATCAATAGATGACTCCAATGACCTTAGGTGGGAAGGCTGCTCCAGGTTAATGTGTTAACCACTTCCTTCTACAGTAGATGTCAAAATAGGATCTTTAGTCTATCTATCACTACAGTCAAATCATTTGTATACATACACAGCCAGCACTCCAATCAATTGGTGGCCAGATGTACACGAGAGTACAGCAGTTACAGGATGCTTCTCTTCTGGTCCCTCCATCTAAAACCTTCACCCCTGATCTATCCGAGAGGGAAGAAACGTAAAAATGTTTCAAAGCAATATGATGCATTTGAAGTGTCTGGCCTTATATCCAAATAGCTGCCTTAGCCACAAAGTATTCTTAATAATGCCTTCCCCTGACATCCATTTCTAGGGAACCCGAATTTATGGAGAGATTTCTAAAACAAAAAGAACATCTTGTTCTACAACACTGAAGAGACTGCCAGACTTGGTTTAATCTGTTGGTTATTTGACTGAACTTCTTTTTCTCCCTTTCTTTTTCATATTCTATTCTAAGGAAGAATGTATAATGAATTGAAATTTAATTTTTAAAAAAAGGATACACAAAATATGTTCGATCTAGCTGATACAAAAAAGAACAATGCACCTCTTAGAAAGAACAAACAACAAATATTTGACAATGTGTATGTTTATTTTGGAAGTTGCATGAAAAGCTATCTCTGATTCACAATATGAAGAACAGTGCTGTGTGTTCGAATTAAAAACAGCTTTTCATGCAACTGGAAACTAAAAATTTCACAGGGTCAAAAATTCAGAGCCAAAAGGACTCATCTAGTACAACTTCCTGGTTTTACAGAAAAGAAAACAGTCCAAAGAGGTGAAGGAACTTGCTAAAGCCAGAAGTCTCCTGACTCCAAAAACAGCCTATGCTCTCTTCACTGGGCTATACGGGGTCAGATTTAACTTGGAATGCCAGGACACAGATTTCTTGTCATAAAAAGGCCTTAGTCATAAGACATCTGGTACAAATCTCTCACTTTACAGGTAAAGAAACTGAGGGCTAGAAAAGAGACTCAATTTCATTCTGTAGGGAATAACTATAGGTTTTTAAGCAAAAGAGTGAAAACAATCAACCTACTGATTTAGGAAAATTGTTCTGCAGACATAGGAACCAAAAAGGAGATGAGTGAAGCACACAGAAAAAACAATGGGATGACAAATGGACAGCCCAACCGATGCAATGATTGATGTAACTTCCTATAAAAAACAACTGACTTGGGATAAAAGGTAAGGTGAGAATATCTAAGCATCATAAGAACAACAGAAAACTACCACCACCACCAAAAATCCTGGACACCAAATTCCAAGAAATCATTAATGAAAATTTCCCAAATCTATTAGAACCAGAGGGAAAAGTGAAAATAGAATCTATCCATCACTTCTAACAAAGAAATACTAAAATGAAATCTAACAGCCATATAATGCTTCTTTAACAAAGGGGAAAAAAAACTGCATGCACTCAGAAAAAAATGTTCAAGTACTAAGAAACCACAATCAGAATCACACAAGATTTGGCACCTACCACAATAAAGGACAAGAGAATTTAGAATACATTCCAAAAAATAAAATAAAATAAATAAAATAAAATAAAGGCTATTTAAAACAAGAACTTACTATATGAAATTAAGTATAATTCTGAGGGAAGAAGGGACTTTTAATGAAAGAGGTGAATTGAAAGCATTTTTTATTTTTAAATAAGTCTAGAGCTAAAAGAAGAGAACAGAATAAAGAAATAAACAGAAATAAAGAAGGGAGCCATAAACAAAACAAATTCCCAACTTTGGAGGGAAGATCATAAAAGGATTGATAGGACAAGAAAGGGCAAAAACCTATGATAGGATATGGAATTAGAGAAGAGGAAAGGGGCAAAAGAGTAGATAGAAACAAATGGCTTACTAGTGTTGAACAAACTATTCTTTGTAAAAAGGGGTTGGAGGGTAGGGGGAAAGTACAAGAAGTTAGGCTAGATAGGATGTTGTTTATAAAAAGCAGACTTTGTAAATGAACTCCCAAAGGAAAAAAATCTCCTGGATTAGATGGATTGGAGTGAATTTTATCAAAATTTCAAAGAACAACTGATTCTGATATTATATAAGTTAAATTTATAAAAACAGGAAAAGAATCTGTGGTACAAATTTGGTATTGATACCTAAAACTAGAGGGAAACAAAGAAGAGAATGAAAATTCTAGACCAGTATCACTAATAAATATTGACACAAATATAGAGAGCAAATATTTTAAAAGAGGTTATAACGGGGCAGCTGGGTAGCTCAGTGGACGGAGAGTCAGGTCTAGAGATGGGAGTTCCTAGGTTCAAATCCAGCCTCAGACACTTCCCAGCTGGGTGACCCTGGACAAGTCACTTGACCCCCATTATTGCCCACCCTTACCACTCTTCCACCTAGTAGCCAATACACACAGAAGCTAAGAGTTTGGGGGAAAAAAAAAAAAAAGAGGTTATGAAATATAAGAAATGTACATTATGGCTAGGTAGAATTTATATCATGAATATTAAGTTGGTTCAATATTAGGAAAACTATTAACATAAAAGAAAATATAAATAAAAAGTAATAAAAAGATTATATCAATATGGAAATAACTATAATTCTGTTAAGTACACATAAAAAAATGTAGGAATAAATGAACCTCTCTTTAATACAGTAAATAATCTCTCCAAAACCCAAGAGCCAGCACATACACAAATATATATATACATATATATATATATATATACACACACACACAAATGATATGTGTATGTGTATATAACATGTATATAAAATGAAGATAAACTGGAATCCTTTCAGGGGAAAAGCAAAAAAATCTTTTGTCACTATTATTATGCAAGAGTGCTAGAAGTATTAACATAGCAACAAAAGAAGAAAAATTAAAATAAAGCAAAAGAATAGCATAGGCCACAAAGGAACACTTTTTTGGAAGGCAGATGATATGATGGTCTCATAGAGAATTCTAGGCTATTTAAAAAAAAACAACTTTTCATTTAATCTACCTTTCTGTAATATTACCAACAAAACCTAGTAGGAAGGGATAGGAAGGCCATTCCTTTCAAGAGGAATTCATCTACCAAGACATACACTGCAGTTATATGAATACAACTATAAAATATTCTTTTCAGAAATAAAGATAATATGATCAATATTAATTGTTATGGATTTTTAAAAAAAGGAAAACATCTATCTATAACCATTTAGAAAGAATGCTCCAGATTACTAATTAGAGAAATGAAAACTAAAGCAATTCCAAGGATTCGAAGAGATGTTCAATGGTATATTCTTAGGGAAGCTGTGATTGATTCGATAATTCTGGAAAGCAATTTGGAACTTGGCCCCAGTAATACCATTACTAGGTTCAATACCCCAAAGAAATCAAAGAAAGTGGAAAAGGATCCACATATACAAAATTAATAGCGTTTCTTTTTAGCTGTAGCAAAGAACTAAAACTAAAGAGGTTGTCTATCAGAGAATAGCTAAACATCATGGTATTAGAAATATTAAATTATATTATTATTATATTATTGTTGTGAAATAAATTATAAAAAGGATGGGTTCAAAGGAATCTGGGAAGTCTTATAGGAACAGGCGCATAGTGAAATAAGGAGAACCAGAAAAAGATGAAGAATTCAGGTAATAAGATTACAAAGAAAAACAACTCCAAAGACCTACAAAGGCAGAGACCACCATAACTCCCAAAGAATTTGCAATGCTATTCATCTTCTGATTAAAAAAAGTGAACACAACTTGCAAAATGAGCCACAGCTAATCAATATTTATTAAACACTTACTATCTACAACACCAACACTGTGCTAAACACTGAGGATATAAATACAACAAAGATGGAGAAATCTGAAGAAATGTAGCCGGGTGGGAAATGAAGAACTGGCTAGCCTGGGTGCCCTCCTTTTACACAGAGGCTTAGAGAAGAGTTCTCTGCTTCACCCTCCAATCAGAGGGACACTGATGAAGGAGGAGAACCAAGCAACTGGAACATTGCAGGTTGGTTATGCTATTCTTATTTCTTTCCAGTATTGTATCTTTTCTTTCTGTATTTGGGAGGGGAGATCAGAATGGGAAGGGTTAAAAAATAATTAAAAAAAAAAAAATCTAGGAGGGGACAGCTGGGTAGCTCAGTGGATTGAGAGCCAGGCCTAGAGACGGGAGGTCCTACGTTCAAATCCGGCCTCAGACACTTCCCAGCTGTGTGACCCTGGGCAAGTCACTTGACCCCCATGGCCCACCCTTACTGCTCTTCTGCCTTGGAGCTAACAGTACACAGTATTGACTCCAAGAAGGAAGGTGAGGGATTTAAAAAAAAAAAATCTAGGAGACCCACCCAAGCAAAGTCAATCCTAAGGGCATTTAAAGATGAATATGGAAGGAGGACAGCAAACAGGAAGGGAGAAAGGGGGGGAAGATTGATAAAGTCTTTTATAACCTTTCTTTTAAACCCATCAAGGACAGCAGAGGCATCATAATTGTACTCCAACATCACAGTCCCGGATATAACTTAGAAAGTGGAAATGGCACTAAAGCAATTGGATTAGACAATATGTACAGAGATCTATGCTGAAGGTAACAAAAGTGAAGGGGTTAAGGAATAAATTCACAAGGCAATCTAAAAGACAGAAAGATGGGGGCAGCTGGGTGGCTCAGTGGATTGAGAGCCAGGCCTAGAGATGAGAGGTCCTGGGTTCCAATCTGGCCTCAGCCACTTCCCAGCTGTGTGACCCTGGGCGAGGCACTTGACCCCCCATTGCCCACCCTTACCACTCTTCTGCCAATACACAGTATTGACTCCAAGACAGAAGGTAAGGGTTTAAAAATAAATAAAAATATAAAAGACAGAAAGATGCCAAAGGCATGGAAGAATTCTTGATCTTCATTAATTCTGAAAAAGTTAACCAAGAGAATTTAAACAACCACCAAATGATATGCCTACTTTTCCACTTAGCACAAAATCTTTATGACAGTCATGCACACATACACACATCAAGGTCTATTGCAACCTTTGGCAACTTTAAAAGTCTCATCCTTTGCTAAAGAATAACTTTACAGAATCAGACAACAAATAAGTGACCAAGTTAACACTGGGATGCAGAATATTTCTCTCCCCGCCCCCCTTCACTAACATTCTATTTTCCCACTTACATGTAAAAAGGATTTGTAGCATTTGTTTTCTAATTTAAAACAAACAACCAAAAAAATATTTTTTTGAATTTATACTAAGTATTGGTTCCAAGGCAGAAAGGAGATAAGGGCTAGGCAAATGGGAGTATGTGACTTGTCTAGGGTCACACAGCTAGTGTTTTCTAATATTCTGAGTTCCCCATTTTCTCCTTCACTTCTCGCCCCAAGAGGGAAAGCAATTTGATCTAGGCTATACATATGCTTTCATACAAAATGAATTTCAAATTCATCATGTTCTGGAAGAAGATGCTTTTTTAAAAACCCACTAAGAAAATAAAGCGAAGATTGGTCTGCTTCAATCCACATTTCAGACTTCATAATTTCCCTCTCTGGATATTAGTTTTCATCATAAGCCCTTTGGGACTGTCTTGGATCAGTATATTGCTGAGAATAGCTAAGTCATTCACAGTTGTTCATTGTATGTTATTGCTGCTGTTGTATTTAATGTTCTCCTGGTTCTTCTTACTTCACTCTGCATCAGTTCATGGAGGTCTTTCTGCAATCATCCTGTTCATATTTTCTTATAGCACAATACTACTATTCCATTACAATCATACAACAAAACTTGTTCAGCCATTTCCCAATTGATGGACACCCCCCTCCTCAATTTCCAGTTCTTTACTATCATAAAAAGAGCTGCTACAGTTTTCTATGACTAGGTCCTTTCCCCGTCCTTTTAAAAAAATCTCTAGTAGAGAATATGTCTCTTTTTAACAATTTCTGTATTTGTGAGAAAATGGGGGGAAGGGGGAGAATAATTATTTTTAAGTGATTTTAAAGAAAGTATTCATTCAGTGAGAGCTATCAGCTTTCAGAACCATAGAATTTGAATATCAGAAAAGGCCTTAACTCTTTAAAAAAAAATTCTTGGCCTACTGACTTCACTGAGCTGGAAGGAAAATCCTTTAAAACAGGCTTTGTTAAAGTAAGTTATAGGGCAGTGCTGGAAAACCTTTTAGAGACTGAGTGCCCAAACTGCAGCCTCAAGCTACCTTTACCCCAACAGGGGAGGGAGGGAATGCTCACATTGGACTGCTGGGCAAAAGGAGGAACAGCATTGCACAGGCACACATACCATGCATTCGCCAACACAACTATAATGGGCAGTAAGTGGTTCAGTGGATTGAGAGCCAACTCTAGAGATGGGAGGTGCTAGGTTCAAATCTTGCTTCAGACAATTCCAACCTGTGTGACCCTGGGCAAGTCACTTAACCCCAACTGCCTAACCCTTACCAATCTGCTTTGGAACCAATACTTAGTAAGACAAAGGTAAGAGAGGTTTAAAAGAGTCAGTTATGAATTTGGAAATTGGTCTTGATCAAGGACACATGACAAAACTAGTGGAAATGCGCATCGGCCATGGGTGGGGGGGGTGGGGGGGGGTGCGGGGGGTTGAAGGGGAAAGGTGGAGCATGAATCATGTAACCATGTTAAAAATGAATATTAATAAATGTTATTAAAAAAATGTGGAAAAAAAAAGTCCAGGCCTGACTTCCAATTAAAAAAAAAAAAAAAGAGTCAGTTATGAATCGTGAGAAAATTCTTCCTCATACTGAGCAGATTCTCTCAAATTTCAACCTACTGCCCAGGCTCCATTCAGGCCTCAACCCCGAACAGACATAGAATGCTTGCTGACTGACTATCATGAGGACTCCACAGTAATTATGTGATCAACTTATTCTTCCTTCCATATGACAGCTTCTCGTGATGCTTAAGTGTAGACTGTCCTTTCTCTTCAAGTTTAAAAAGCTTGTGCCTTACAAAAGAGTCCCTTTGAACTGAGAGCCCAGCCACCTTGGTAGCCCCTCTCTCTCTCAGTCTAATTTGCCTGGCAAGTCTAAAGTCATTGGGCTGGCTCAGTGAGCTCCAGTGTCTCCCTCTTATCTCCAGGACCAAACAGCAAGTCCTCTGCTTGGCAGTTAAAGCTTTTCCTAACAGTCCTTCCTCCCTTCCCGGGTTCTCTTACACCTCTCACTGCTCACCCCAGTTCAAGAGCCTTCATAGTGTTCCTGGATACCACCCACCCAATCCCTCTAGGTGCCCTTATACGTGATCTTCCCTATGCCAGAAAATATCTGCCCCTTCCAAGATGCCTCCTTCATTTCCCAGGCCTCAAAAATCCACAGTCAACCCTCCCCACCCAAAGCCTTTCTTGGTCCTCATCCATCCTAGCCACTACCACCTGACTGTCCTCCCTTTCATCCTCTACCTTCCAGCTCCTCAGCATCCATTCAATAAGTACCTCACATAAAACTACTAAGTGGCCTCTCCCGTGAAAATGTTAGCTCCTTGAAGGCAGCCTTTGTTGACATCCTCAGAGTTCTGCACAATGCTTGGCATGTTTAGTAAATGTTGGCAGGCAGAAATACTTGGGAGTATGCTGCCTGAAGCCAAAGGGTGGTAAGAAAGAATGAGAATGAGAAGAAGCTGAGAATCAGTATTAAAGAGTCCATAGCCCACAGATTCTCTTGAATCCAGTTATGCTTGTTTTCCTTCAGCTCTCTGTTTGCCCTGGTAAGGCCAAAGTCCAATATGCCTCAAGTACAGGTCCAACACTACTAATCGCTATTTCAAAAAAAGGAAAAAGTGATAGGTATATTGAAAAAAATGCTCAATTTGGAGTCTGAGGATTTAAATTTAGATCCCAACTCTATTACTGGTGTCACCTTGGGCAAATTACTTATCAGCTTCATTTTCCTCCTCCATCCCCTACCCCAGAGAGATGATTAGATAATTTCTAAGGTCCCTTCCAACTCTAAATCTTCAAAACTATGGTTTATCTAATGCCTACCTATCTAAAGCTATTAAATGTGAGCTATTCTGTGCTAGAACTGGGCACGAAGGACATTTTCCTTGAGTTTCTTTATAGTTTGTCAATGGGACACCTCTTGGTATCCAAAAGACTTTACAGATATTAGTCAATATATACTTGTTAATATTAAAACAGAACTTTTATCTTATGACTATATGAGATGCAACCAGCTTGGGTAAACAACAAAAGCAACTAGGAAAGAAACCTACATCAAGATGCTCATACAAAGAGGGCAGTGGCTCACAGATCAAACAAAACTACTGGGTCACTTCTGATTGTTCTGGATGACTCAAATATAAAGTTTCCAGCTAAGACCCACTAGTTCTCTCACTCTTCTCCTATTTTTCCCCCAGCAACACAGTTCATCTCCCTCAGGGTCAGGATATTTGTTCAAACAGCTTTTAATAATCAAGTGCAATCAGGAGAGAGCTCAGGGCGTGAGGATCCAACTTGATCACAAATCATTAAAGAACAAAGAATACAGATGAATGTGACTTCTTTCACTCAATAACTAAAGAATATAAATAGCAACTCACAGTTATATCGGCCAACATTTATTAAGCATCTACTATGTACCAAGTACTTTGCTAGGTGCTAGATACAAATGGAGGCAAAAAGGGAGTTCCCTACCCTCAAGGAACTTACAACCTAAACTAGAGGAGACAACATGCAAATAAATATACACAAAGCATTTGAGAAATAATTAGAATTAGGATGGCTTGGGAAAGGTTTCCTATAAAAAGTGGATTTTAGTTGGGCCTTAGGAAGCCATGGAAGTGAGCAGCCTAGAGCAGAGGAGGGAGTGTCCCAGACATGGGGGAACAGTCGATGAGAATGCCTATGCCTAGGGATGGAGAATCTTGTTGCTGGAACAGCCAGAAGGCCAGTGTCACTAGATCAAAGAGTATATGTCAGGAAGTAGGGTGTAAGAAGATTAGAAAGGTAAGAGGGACCAAGGCAGATGAAAGGTTCTGAATGTCCAACAGAATGTTCTGTATTTGCTCCCAGAGGCAAAAGAGAACTTCTGGAATTTATTGAGTAGGGGAGCGATAGGATCAGATCTAACTTTAGGAAATCACTTTAGTGGTTGAATGGAGGATGGACTGGAGTGGAGAGAAACTGGGGCAGGCAGACACTCCTCTCCCCCACAGCTGGCTACTGTAAATAATCCAAAGGTGAGGTGATGAGGGCCTGCACCAGGTACAGGGTCAAAGGAGAGAAGATACAGAGGCTAACTGACAGCCCTTAGCAACAGATCACATATGGGGGTGAGAGAGAGTGAGTAGAGTTTTGCAGTTTATAAAGAGTAAAAAAAGCTTTCCTAACAAAGAAGGTAGCTCCAGTCATTAGTGGCATCTTACAGGCAATAAGGACAAAAGCCAGGGCTCTCTCACCCCAAGTCCAGTGCTTTTCTCCCCTGCCTCACACAGGTTTGTGTTTTGAGGCAATGGAAAAGCTTGAGCCTGGAAGTTAAGAGGCCAGCTTTTGCCACTGCCTTACACTATCCTCCATATATCCAAATTTTGCTTTAGATGATCTAGTAATCTCAAACATGAAACAGATGAGTATAAATATCACGGAAGAGAGGAGAGCTCCATGCTAGGTTAGCAAAAAAGAAAAAAGCCTTTGTCTCAAAGAGTTAACAACAATGCAGTACATTCAAAAGGCACACATGATACAAGTGAATTTTAGGAGGGAAAAATGTGGTAATAACTGGAAAAATGAGTAGGAAGTGGTCCCTGAGCTGCACGTTAAAGAAAAATGAAAAATTCTAAAAAGTACCAAAGAGGAGGGAAGGCACACAGAGATGAAGGACCACTTGGACCAAAGGCAGAAGAGGTAAAAGAAAGAGTATTATATACCAGGAAACAACCAACAACAGCATAGTTTGACAGGGTCAATGTGGAAAAGGGACTAATGTGAAATAGCAAAATAAGGACCAAGGAGCTAGCTATGGAAAGTGTAAAATGCCAAGGTAAAGAATTTTCATATTTCACACAGAGCCATTGAAATTTGGGTTCAGTTTGGCTTTTTCAACACACAATTTAATCCAATCTGTTCTAGGACTATTAACATGTGTGGAGATGGGTTGGAAAAGAGAATGAAGGCAGGGAAGCCCCAAGTAAGAGGTTCCTGATATAATGCACATATGCTCAAGCTTGAGGTACAGTGTAAAAGATGCCAAGTTCTCCCCTAGAAAACTATGGTTAACGCTCTGAAGTTTCAGAACTAAAAAAAAAAAAAAAAATTAGCAAAATGATCTGAAGAGTTTATAAGCAAGCAATTCTTACCAGTGGAAATAACTATGACTAGGTTCCATGTGACTACTTACTCACTTGCTTTAAATACATATCAAATGCAAGGTGTGAAGATATCATATAATCTAATCATAGACAGGGAAGTTATAAATAAACTAAGACCATGAATTAAAACAGCAATTTTGTAAATGAGCTTCACAGCCACCCAAATATCACACATCCTATGGAAAAGCACTCAATGCACAACTCCAAATCTAAGAATCAAATTATATGATTCAACATTTGCCTTTAAAAAGCAATAAGGGGGCAGCTGGGTAGCTCAGTGGAATGAGAGTCAGGCCTAGAGACGGGAGGTCCTAAGTTCAAATCTGGCCTCAGTCACTTCCCAGCTGTGTGACCCTGGGCAAGTCACTTGACCCCCATTGCCTAGCCCTTACTACTCTTCTGTCTTGGCGCCAATACACAGTATTGACTCTAAGACGGAAAGTGAGGGTTTAAAAAAAAAAAAAAAAAAAAAAAAGGCAATAAGCATCCTGCACTGAAACTCTCTGTATTGGTTCTGTAAATGCTAAGTGAAAATATCTAACAAGCCAGAAACAAAGAACCTGAGAATTCCAAGTCCAACCTGCAAGAATCCCTGCCTCAGCACCTGCCCTGATGTAGTCAATCAGCTTCCCTTTGAAGATCTCCAGGGAGGTGAAAGCCCCTCCATTTGGGGTGGGCAACCCATTCCATTCTGGACAATTCTATTCCTAAGATTTCCCTTAGTTCTGCACTCTGGGGCCTAGAAAAATAAGTCCAGTGACTCTGCCATATGACCACCATGAAAACAGCCATTATTCAATCACCAAATTGTCTCTTTTTCATGCTCAGCACCCCCAAATCCCAGTACAATACTGGCTGTCGTCCTCAACATGCTTCTTCCTCAGCACCCCACAACCATCCAAGAACTGTTAGACTTAAATTCTTACATTTCAGAAAGACCAGTGGTGTTCTCCTCACCTCCTGATTCTTTCTCTCCCTCTAAATTCATTCTGAAAATCCAGCTCAAGTTTGCTCTTCCCCATTTGGATCCATGGGTGGTTTCTGTCCTTAGGGCAGGTACATTACAGCTGGACAAATGGAACTAACACACCAAGTGAAAAAAGGATGGAATCACTTTCTGATAAAATTAAATTCCATGGCCGAAACTCATTTTCCTAGCATTCTATCAACTAGAATGCTCTATTAACTGGTATTTTCAGCACATTAATTATGTAATAATGACTGCTGTGCTTTATTTTAGCCTGAAGCACCACAAGGCCATTAGATGGTCTCTAAATCACACACACACCCCAAATGATATCGTTTTCATAAAGGGCAAAACCCAACAAATAGAGAACTATGAGGAGCAGACACAGAGAGTGGCATTAAAGAAATACTGAATTGAAAGGACAGGTGGGCTCTGTGGTAAAAGGGATAACAATGCTAAAGGCGGCCAAGGCTCTACTAGCAGCCCATCTGAGAGAAGTTCAGAAGCCCCATACACACACAGGCCCAGAGCCAAACCTGGTGATCAGACATCAAGTCCAGTTTACAGGAGGGCATGGACAAGAGCTGCCCAGGATGGGCAGACTTAGATGAACTGTGATCTGGTCAGTGTGTACATACATGGACTGTCAGCGAATTCTTTTAAAACTGGTCATCCATGTGCGGTAAATCTCTACCAAAACATTCTGGTTCATGCCCACAATACCACATTCTGTGATTAACTATTGGAAATATAGTGATCAATTTGAGCAGGCCTACAGAAATTAGGGAACAGATGACAAACTGTCAACTTTCAAGTCAGAGGTCTTGAACTGAAATTCTTGCTGAACTTTCAACACTAAATGAGGGGGGACTGGACGAAGGTCCTCTGAGATCCCTTCTAACTCAAAATCTTCAGTCCTATGATCTTACTATGATACTCTCCTATTGTGAAGATGGGATTAACTCTCCCCACTTTTAGATTTAATCACCAGAAGTGTATACACTACCACATTTCCTTAAGTGAGGGGAGGTCTGCAACCCATGTGCTAAACTGGGTGACAACTCAAGAAACAACTGACTGCACAGGAAGTGACCAAAGAAGAGTCTTTAAGTAGTTGCAACTTCCTGTGACAAGCTCTTTTTCTTTTGAACTTGGCCTTGGAGGAGCTCTGGCTTGGGACCTTGGACTGCTCTTGGATCTTCCTTTAGGACTACCACACGGGCAAATGAAAAGGCTGACTCCTTTCCTAGCATCCAGAGAGGTCTTTCTCCCCCATCTTGGAGAAGGCCTGTGGCTGGAGCCCTTGCTTAATTTACCCCTAGGCCCTCCAGCTGGGGCTTCTGGAACTCTGCCAGAATAAAGTCAGGACCAGAGCAAATAGTCTAGCTCAGTAAGCTAGATTTCTTACTCTGCCCTCTTTCTCATTTCTCTACTTTCACTCTATTTTATAAATAAACTGCTATAAGTCATTTTGACTTGAGATACATTAATTTCAGCGACCACATTTCTCTTATATTTAATCCAACCTTAATTTTTTAACCCTTACACTACTACAAAGCCTATGTTTTCATGACAGAGCTGTCTGCTAAGATGCTAGTCAAGATTTTGTGACCTCAGCTAGAGGGACATAAAATGACATTTCTATGTGATACAATTACATCTTATTCGTTTTCTTAAACCGTTACCTTCTGTCTTAGAATTAATACTAAGTTTTGGTTCCAAGGCAGGAGAGTGACAGAAGCTAAGCAATGGGGGAGTTAAGAGACTTGCCCAGGGTCACACAGCTAGAAAGTATCTGAGGCCAGATTTGAACTTCTCTAGGCCAGGCTCTCAATCTACTGAGCTACATGGCTGCCCCCACAAATACATCTTAATAGAGAAAATCGACAGCATGTCAGAGTCCCTGGCCTTTTGATGAAAACACTGCCTTGCACATTTCCGACCCTTAAGAAAAGTTTGTTGAGTCAGAGGGCAGATTTCACATTGCAAAGAGTTGGCCAGATTTATATTGAGGGCTCTAAGAAATGATGAAGACCACCACCTAGAGGAGATGAGGAAAGAATCTCTCTCAATGATTCAACTCCATAAATAATTGCAGGTATGGGGAACTGCCCAAACCACCTCCCTAAGAAGACATCCAAAATCTCTATCCATCAATCCTCTCCTCACAAATCTTCAGTAGCTCCCAATTCTTAGAGGATAAAGCATCAGTTTCTTAGTTTGGTCTCTTTGAAGCCTCAGTCTGACTCCTCCCTCACATACTCTGCATTCCATTCTATTGACTATTCCCAGAGCCCCTCTCAGTTGTCTCCCACACCTGGAATGCACACCTAGGCCTATCAGAATCTTTTAGCTTTGCTAGAGACTCAGATTGAGGCCACCTTTCCTATGTTCTCAGCTCCTCAAATTACCTTAAATTTACTCAGCAGTGCACAAGTAGAACTGCTCTCTAGGATTTAAATGCCTTGTGATCAGAAATTGCCTCTCCTGCTCCCCCCCCCCCCAAATCTTTGTTTTCCTAGAGCTAGCAGGATGTTTGGAATCTAGTTCTACTGGGGAAAACAACAGGTACATAGAAGTAAATGCAAAATGTATATGAAGTAGATACAAAGTTTTGGGGGACGGGGAAGACACAGGCAAGGAGGTCTCAATAGAAGAAGTGGCTCTTGAGCTGACCTTTGAAGGCAAGAATTTTAAAAAGCAGACACAATGAGGAGTGCATTTCAGACAAAGGAGGCATCCTGTACAAAGGCACTGGGGAGATAAAATGTTGTGGTCTATACCGAGAGGGTCAATTGGCTAGAACCTACAAATATATAAAGAAAAGAAGCCCCAAAAGGTAGGGAGGATTCTCAGATGAAGGTTTTTAGTATCTAAGATTTATAGACAACAGAAATAAACAACCAAAAAGCCAAGGAAGAAGTATGTAATATAGTGTCTATTATGTGCCGGGCACTGTGCTAACCACTTTACAAATATTATCTCATTTGATCTTCATGACAAAACCCTAGGAAGGAAATAATATTATTATCACCATTTTACAGGTGAGGAAACTGAGGCAAACAGATCTTTTTAAAGTGACTTGTTTAGGACCATACAACTCATAAATGTCTGAGGCCGAATATAAACTCTGACTTCCAGGCCTACCACTCTGCCCACTATGCCACATAGCTGCCTACTATGAAGAAAAAGTTCCCCAAAGCACTGCAATTATTGAAAATCATATGAAAGAATATTCAGTCACTAATAAGAGAAATGAAAAGCAAAACAACTCTAAGGGTTCATCTCACACACAGCAAACTGGCAAAATTGACAAGATAGAAATGGTCAATGCTGGAAGTTTTATGGAGAAGGCCACTAATACACTACTAATGGAGTTGTGAATTTGTACAACCATTTAGGAAAGCAACTAGCAGCTAAGCAAAGGAAAGTGTCTAAAATGTCCATACCCTTTGGTTCATAAATTCCACTCTTCTAGGCATATACACCCAATAGTCATTGTTTAAGAAAAAATTATAAGGTCAGATCTACCAAAATATTGAGAACTAGAAACAAAGGACTTGCCCATTGACTGGGAAAAGTTAATGGTGGTACATAAGTGTCAAGGAATATTAATGTGTCATAATGAAGTATGAATATGATGAAACACAGAGAAGGAAAGACTTAAATGAATTGATGCAAAATGCAGTAAGCAGGACCAAGAAAACAAAGAAACAATGATTACAACAGAAAGAACCAAACAAAATTAAAAATAAATTACAAAAAATGCAACATGTAAATTAAATTCCAACGTAAAGATGGAAGTCAGAATGGAGAGAAAGCCAAACACTGAATTCATAAGAACTTGGGTATGTCTAAGTGTCAGTTTCCTCATCTATAAAAGATTTCTAAAACCCTTTCCAACTAGAAATCTATGATAGGCTGCAAGGAGGGAAAACCCAAAAACATATACTAGCAACATAAAATGACATTTTACATTTCTATCGCCCTTCATATCTATTTTCTTAATGGATCATATCCAAGCTTTGTAAGCAGGCAATGCAGGTTCTTATCTCCACTTTCTAGATAGAGAAACAAACTTAATGGACTATTACTATTACTATGTTGTAAGAAAGGATATATAATATGAATGCATGGACTGATGCAAAGTCAAGGAAACAATACATACAATGACTACAATAATGTAAATCAAAGAAACACACACACAAAACAAATAAATAAAAGAGATAGTCGTAAAATTACAAAGAATGGACTTGGTTCAAAAGAGACATGAGAAGACATCCTTACTTCAATTCTCTTTGCAGAGGTAGGGAGATCCAAATACATTACATATATTTTCAGGGTTTTTTTTGAGGTAATGACCAGTTATGCTGATTTCTTTAAACTTCCTCTTTTTTGTCTTTAAAAATAGAATTTGTTATATGGGAGAGTTCTCTGGGACGGAAAGGAAAGTCAAGTGTACACTGGATGAAATTATGATCATGTAAAAAAATATGTTATTTAAAACATATATATATTAATGAATGATTTGTCCAAACTCACAAAGTATTTAAATGTCATAGTCAGGATGGAATCCCAGTTCTTCTGATATTGTTGATACTTCTACAGCCAAGTATCCAAGGATATTATAATTATTCTTTGCCCAGCAATAAAACCCAAACTAATGGGAGGGTACGGGTATTCTAAATGTGAAGGCTGTGCACTAAATGCCTAAAATAAAACACGTGGACACAGAAAAAATGTTTACTTTTCTACTTTAAGCAACTAGATCAGATCTGAATATAGTGATTGTCCAGTACCGGGTTAGCCTTGAACGGATCATGGAGCAGAATGTCAGACAGAAGGCAGGGAGGGGTTACTGGCAGAGTCAGCTAAAGCCCTTCCTTACTCAACAAGTTGGAACCAGGAAGGCCTGCAGTACGTGGTTGGTCATGTCAGCACTTCCTGCTTCTATCTAGGCCAGCTGGTGAAATATGGCAAAGAGAACCAGTCATTTCTCCACCTTGCTTCTTCTCCAGAAGAACAGACACTTTCTGATCTTTTCATTAACAATCTCCAGAACTCAACTATCTATCCCAATTTCTCCTATCAGGAAAGCTAGGCTAGAGCACTGGGGGGGGGGGGGGGGGGCAGCGGCAAATCTAAGTAATCAAATAGCAAGCAGTTATGATACCCCGGCTCTATTTCTAACTCCCAGAGTCCTCACTAAGAGCCCACTCACTATTATTTTGCACATAAATCAAGCAAACTGGTTGCCTGCTTTCCAAATGAACAGCAAATTAAAAGCAGAAATTTAGATGAGGAATCAAGGGCTGCTCCAGATGGACATGCCAACAGTGAGAAGTGACTTTAATACAGGAGGATAAGGCTATTTCTTCTCCCCATTTCCAGTGTCTAGCATTGTCTGGCACATAGTAAGAACTCAATTGTGAATGAATGAAATGAATGAATGCACGAACAGCTGGTATAGTGAGGGGGGAAAAACAAAGATAATTTTTAAAAAAACCAACACAAACTCAAAAAGCATAGCAATTTGGAGCCACTTAGTATAGAGGCAAAAAAAGTTGTATTCTTCCAACAGGCCTTCAACAACAAATTACATTTACAGTATACTATAATAACTTCATTAATAGTCATTAAGATTAAATCATTTCCTACATATTCTGTAGCACATTTCCTACATATTCTGTAGCACATTTAAAAATAAAAAAGGCATACATTCTTTCAAAAAGGTCCATACAAAATGGTTCAGACTTTAAAGTGTGGTTCCTTAAAAAAGGAAGTCCTCAATCATTTGGAAGACCCAACTCTCAAAAATGACTCATTTCCCAGGGGCTCAGGCATACTCAGATTTTGCTAGAATGTGAAATGGCTTGGACCCCTCTTCCAAACTAGCAGCTCTTGCCCATCTATCTAAAAAGAAAAATGAATAAGCCCATTAAAGATCAACCCAAGAAGAAGATTGCATTCATTTTAACCAACCTATTTGCCTTTACTTGTTATTTCTTTTCTCAAAGAGAAAGAGAGAGAAAAGAGGTAAGAGTATAAAATATTTAGCAAAAGATAAAGTATACTGAAATATTGGGACAAGTAAAAATTATGAGAACATAGGCTTTAGAGTTGTAAAAGACCCCTTATGTAGTCCAATCCTTCTTCTTCCTCCTTTCCCTCTTTTTCCATAAGAGGAAACTGAAGTCCAGAGAGGGAAATGACTCATTCAAGACCACACAGTGATCAATGCCAGAGCTGAGACTGAATACATGTCCTATAATCAGGTGCCACATGTACTGCTTCCCAATCTTAGCCTGTTTCTTCTTTCTAATTCATTTGAAGTTCAGATGACAGAAACCGGATACAATTGTATAAAATATGTTCATTTTCCCATATCCTGGGCTGTTTAGTGGCTCAAAGTTGGTATTGACTACTCTAGAAATAGTCGTTATATATATTAATTTTTTATTTAAATATTTTGTTTGAATTCAAGATAAATTAATTCAAATAAAACAGACAGTTTAAACAAAACAGGAACAAAGATTGAATTTCTTCAGAAACTATCACAAATCCCTTTTTCAGAAGCAAAACTAATGCAAACAAATTTACAATTTCAAAGACAGTTAACTTGGTGTATATTTCTTTTCCTTATGCTACATCCAAACTGGTAAAACAAGAACAAAAGAAATATATATATACATATATATATATATTTCTTTTGTTCTTGCCACAGAGAGAAGGGAAACTATGCCACAGAGAGAAGGGAAAGGTGAGGTTTCTTGGCTGACTTGGGCTGTATCTCAAAAAAGAACTGGCACTGAATTGGGAACACACAAGAGGGGAGGGGGAGAACACAATAAAATCCATAATAATAATAATAATAAATTCAATTGAAATAACATTCATTACTGACTTCACATCTACATGAAGCTTTGGGAACACAAGAATGAAATAAGGCACAAACTTAAGGTTAGGGATGCTCCAGGAGAACAAATGTCAAACAAAAAAAGTTTCCACATGGAAAAGGGTAAAGTGCCAAAAGAGATCCATTTTAAAATACATTTGGCAGACTTCAGTCCTGCCTATATGAGTTAAAACTGCCTCCCAATGTGAGCTGTCCTCAAATGGAATGTATTTTCAGAATGAAATGAATTCTTCATCACTGAAGACAAGAAGTGGCAGCTGACAACCATGTTTCAGGGAATTCTCCTTCAGAGAAGAGTAGAATGATCACTAAGGTCCCTTCCAACTCAGATTCTAAGACTATGTCCTCAAAACAAATATTAAGTGATGTGATATATTTCTTAACAAGATTTCTTATAGGAGGGACATAGGTGTCTTATCAGCTTTCAGGGAATAAGGGGTTCACTAGATATGTTATTCCTTCAGTTAGTTATGCTCTGTCTCAATCACCTTGTCTTCTTTTGCATTTTAAAAATGCTTTCTTTTTCTGACCCTGATTTTCATACCTTCACTGTAAACAGAATCTTCTACATTCCAACTCCCTTAGGTGTGGGTGGATTCTAAGGCTCTCTTCCTGGTCCTCTTCTTTCTTTTCATGCTTGGGATTTCATCAACTCCCCTGAATTAAACAAACATTTCTATCTTGATGACTCCCATAGCTGCACAGTCTTTCTCTCTGACATGCCACATATCACCATACTCAAAACAAAATTGTGTCTTTCCTCCAAACTCAACCTTCCAAACTTCTCACCATCCTTCAAGCTCAAAACCTACGTCACCCTCACATCTTCACTCCTCTTTGCACCTATATCATCTTGCCATGTCCTGGCAAGTCTAAAACATCTCTTCTCACTTCAGGCCCCTCCTCTTCACTCACACAGCCACCACCAGATACAGGGGCCCTCATTACTTCTGGCCCTAGGCTCCGATAGGTAACAGCCTCCTAACTGTTCTCCCTGCCTCCAATCTCCCTCCCTTCTCCAATCTATCCTTCAGACAGCTGCCTAAGTGATATTCATAAAGCATACAGCTAATTATGTTATCCCCTTCTTCAGGAAGCTTCAAAGACTCCATATTATCTCAAGAATAAATTACAAACTCCTCTGTTTGCATTACAAGGCCTTCCTTCACAAAACAGATTCTAGCCCATTTCTGCTGACTGATTTCAAGTGACCTGGGCTCCTGCTCATACACTTCACTTTCTAGTCAATCTGGACTACTATTTGCTAGACCCCCTCTAGGACATGCCATCTCCCTCCCTGCTTTCCCATTCCTGCTCTACCTCCATACTTCTTCCACCTCGTGGCATCCTTGGCTCCCTTCAAAGGCTACCTTTTCCAAGACTTTTCAAGATTCCTAAAATTGGTGTCACCCCATTCAAATGACTTTGTACCTATTTTACAGACTCTTTATTTACTTATCTGTTTACATGTTGGTTTCTCCAGCCCTTTACCCTAGCCCCTGTAGAAATGTGAGATCTCTGAGAGACAGAATGGCTTCTTTTCTTCCTTCCTTCCTTTCTTTCTTTTTTGGGAGGAAGGGCACTTGATGGTCTTTGTATCCTCAGAGGCTCGCAGGTCCTGGAACAGTGGCACATAGTAGGTACTCAAAGTTGGTTGAATTGAATTCTTTTCTATCTCCCATCCTTCCTCTTCCTGTTCTCCAATTGTTTTAACCCCAACTTTGATTCTAAGATTTCAGTACCTTTTCAATTATCCTTGAATCTGGTTTAGTTAGAGTCAAATACACAGATAGCTCTAAAATCCCCAGAGCCAAACAGAGTAGAGAAGGCAGGGAAGCACCTGAACAACTGTTAACATTCAGTACTGACTTGGATGCACTTCCCAAAATGATAACAGTCTGCTCTTGAACCATCTGCCTAGAACAGACATGAAGACTAATGCTGTCTCTAGCCTCTCTTTCTCTCTCTCACACACATTTTCATTTTATTCACATTACCAAAAATAAAGCAATACTATGAAGTAACATAATCTCCAGCCACCTGTCAAACTAAGAGAAAACAAATTTCACTCAGTCATAAGCCAGAAGGGGAGCCTTCATTCACTGTGTTCCTTCTCATGGAAGCCACACCAAGGTCATAGTCCAAGCCAAAGAGAGAGGAAGTAGCAGAGGATAAGAGAAGCAAAAAGAACTTACATCTTTATTTGAGGGAAACACCATTATTAAATAGTAGAGAAGATAAAACTGCTCATGAAAGATTTTATATGTGTGCTACAATTATTCTGACTGAATTATTTCATTTTTGCTTATTGTTATGAAAATTACAAACTCATATTCTACTTATAATTCTTCTTCCTTAGACACCAGATTTAAAACATGCATCAAAAGACCTAGAGCCTAAGAAAAATCATACCATGCTTTCCTATCACTATGCAACCTTGGGTGAATTACTTCTACTTTTTGGGACTCATCTTGAGAGTGGATATGATGGTGTCTCTAGGGTCCCTGATAGCTCTTAAATACAATTCTCCTTTGTTACAAAGCCTGTAGAATAAGACTTTAGCTGTATTGTTTATTCCACTTCTCAACCTAAATAACCAAAAAGTTCTGTTTACAAATTCCTTTACCTCACAGACTATCGTGACTATCAGTGTTATCAAACAGAAGGAATTCTTAAATGAACTGAAATCTTAGATCAAAGTTGGGATTAAAAGAAAAGGGTAAGGCCTGGAACCTGTGAGTCTCGAAACTATCTAAAGTTCTGCTATCTTGTAGAATTGAANATATATATATATATTTCTTTTGTTCTTGCCACAGAGAGAAGGGAAACTATGCCACAGAGAGAAGGGAAAGGTGAGGTTTCTTGGCTGACTTGGGCTGTATCTCAAAAAAGAACTGGCACTGAATTGGGAACACACAAGAGGGGAGGGGGAGAACACAATAAAATCCATAATAATAATAATAATAAATTCAATTGAAATAACATTCATTACTGACTTCACATCTACATGAAGCTTTGGGAACACAAGAATGAAATAAGGCACAAACTTAAGGTTAGGGATGCTCCAGGAGAACAAATGTCAAACAAAAAAAGTTTCCAAATGGAAAAGGGTAAAGTGCCAAAAGAGATCCATTTTAAAATACATTTGGCAGACTTCAGTCCTGCCTATATGAGTTAAAACTGCCTCCCAATGTGAGCTGTCCTCAAATGGAATGTATTTTCAGAATGAAATGAATTCTTCATCACTGAAGACAAGAAGTGGCAGCTGACAACCATGTTTCAGGGAATTCTCCTTCAGAGAAGAGTAGAATGATCACTAAGGTCCCTTCCAACTCAGATTCTAAGACTATGTCCTCAAAACAAATATTAAGTGATGTGATATATTTCTTAACAAAATTTCTTATAGGAGGGACATAGGTGTCTTATCAGCTTTCAGGGAATAAGGGGTTCACTAGATATGTTATTCCTTCAGTTAGTTATGCTCTGTCTCAATCACCTTGTCTTCTTTTGCATTTTAAAAATGCTTTCTTTTTCTGACCCTGATTTTCATACCTTCACTGTAAACAGAATCTTCTACATTCCAACTCCCTTAGGTGTGGGTGGATTCTAAGGCTCTCTTCCTGGTCCTCTTCTTTCTTTTCATGCTTGGGATTTCATCAACTCCCCTGAATTAAACAAACATTTCTATCTTGATGACTCCCATAGCTGCACAGTCTTTCTCTCTGACATGCCACATATCACCATACTCAAAACAAAATTGTGTCTTTCCTCCAAACTCAACCTTCCAAACTTCTCACCATCCTTCAAGCTCAAAACCTACGTCACCCTCACATCTTCACTCCTCTTTGCACCTATATCATCTTGCCATGTCCTGGCAAGTCTAAAACATCTCTTCTCACTTCAGGCCCCTCCTCTTCACTCACACAGCCACCACCAGATACAGGGGCCCTCATTACTTCTGGCCCTAGGCTCCGATAGGTAACAGCCTCCTAACTGTTCTCCCTGCCTCCAATCTCCCTCCCTTCTCCAATCTATCCTTCAGACAGCTGCCTAAGTGATATTCCTAAAGCATACAGCTAATTATGTTATCCCCTTCTTCAGGAAGCTTCAAAGACTCCATATTATCTCAAGAATAAATTACAAACTCCTCTGTTTGCATTACAAGGCCTTCCTTCACAAAACAGATTCTAGCCCATTTCTGCTGACTGATTTCAAGTGACCTGGGCTCCTGCTCATACACTTCACTTTCTAGTCAATCTGGACTACTATTTGCTAGACCCCCTCTAGGACATGCCATCTCCCTCCCTGCTTTCCCATTCCTGCTCTACCTCCATACTTCTTCCACCTCGTGGCATCCTTGGCTCCCTTCAAAGGCTACCTTTTCCAAGACTTTTCAAGATTCCTAAAATTGGTGTCACCCCATTCAAATGACTTTGTACCTATTTTACAGACTCTTTATTTACTTATCTGTTTACATGTTGGTTTCTCCAGCCCTTTACCCTAGCCCCTGTAGAAATGTGAGATCTCTGAGAGACAGAATGGCTTCTTTTCTTCCTTCCTTCCTTTCTTTCTTTTTTGGGAGGAAGGGCACTTGATGGTCTTTGTATCCTCAGAGGCTCGCAGGTCCTGGAACAGTGGCACATAGTAGGTACTCAAAGTTGGTTGAATTGAATTCTTTTCTATCTCCCATCCTTCCTCTTCCTGCTCTCCAATTGTTTTAACCCCAACTTTGATTCTAAGATTTCAGTACCTTTTCAATTATCCTTGAATCTGGTTTAGTTAGAGTCAAATACACAGATAGCTCTAAAATCCCCAGAGCCAAACAGAGTAGAGAAGGCAGGGAAGCACCTGAACAACTGTTAACATTCAGTACTGACTTGGATGCACTTCCCAAAATGATAACAGTCTGCTCTTGAACCATCTGCCTAGAACAGACATGAAGACTAATGCTGTCTCTAGCCTCTCTTTCTCTCTCTCTCACACACATTTTCATTTTATTCACATTACCAAAAATAAAGCAATACTATGAAGTAACATAATCTCCAGCCACCTGTCAAACTAAGAGAAAACAAATTTCACTCAGTCATAAGCCAGAAGGGGAGCCTTCATTCACTGTGTTCCTTCTCATGGAAGCCACACCAAGGTCATAGTCCAAGCCAAAGAGAGAGGAAGTAGCAGAGGATAAGAGAAGCAAAAAGAACTTACATCTTTATTTGAGGGAAACACCATTATTAAATAGTAGAGAAGATAAAACTGCTCATGAAAGATTTTATATGTGTGCTACAATTATTCTGACTGAATTATTTCATTTTTGCTTATTGTTATGAAAATTACAAACTCATATTCTACTTATAATTCTTCTTCCTTAGACACCAGATTTAAAACATGCATCAAAAGACCTAGAGCCTAAGAAAAATCATACCATGCTTTCCTATCACTATGCAACCTTGGGTGAATTACTTCTACTTTTTGGGACTCATCTTGAGAGTGGATATGATGGTGTCTCTAGGGTCCCTGATAGCTCTTAAATACAATTCTCCTTTGTTACAAAGCCTGTAGAATAAGACTTTAGCTGTATTGTTTATTCCACTTCTCAACCTAAATAACCAAAAAGTTCTGTTTACAAATTCCTTTACCTCACAGACTATCGTGACTATCAGTGTTATCAAACAGAAGGAATTCTTAAATGAACTGAAATCTTAGATCAAAGTTGGGATTAAAAGAAAAGGGTAAGGCCTGGAACCTGTGAGTCTCGAAACTATCTAAAGTTCTGCTATCTTGTAGAATTGAAAGGTTCACATAGATTGAATGTGGTCAAAATTAGGCTGAAACTCAGGTGTGCTCCTGGCTCCAAAGGCAGATCTCTCTCCACTATCCACTGCTTGACTGACTTATTTCAAAGAACTCTTAACACAGTGCGAATGTACCTTTTAAATATCAATGTAAACTGTGCGTGCAAATGTTTAAGAAATTAGTTTTAAAAATCAATGAGCAGGATAGCAGTTAGGTGGCTCAGCGGATTGAGAGACAGGCCTGGAGATGGGAGGTCTTGGGTTCAGATCTGACCTCAGATACTTCCTAGCTATGTGATTCTGGGCAAATTCACTTAAATCTCTATTGCCTAACCCTTACTGCTCTTCTGCCTTGGAAGCAGTGTTGATTCTAAAGTGGAAGGGAAGGGCTAAAAAAAAAAGATTGTAGAGATTATAAAGGCAAGTAATTCTCTCAACTATAACAGGAAGGGATTAGACACCTCAATGGCTTCTAAGGCCTCTTCCCACCAAAGCTCAATGATCCTACTATCATTAAATCAATGCCTGGGTACTGGATACACCAAGGATCTGAAATATTCTATAATAAAACATCAAACAAGGAGCAAATTCTTGAGGGTTCTATTCTTACTTCTTTTGTGAAGGATAAGCACTGCTACATTTCAAATGTAATGCCTTGATCAAAGGAGAGAACCCAGAGGGTTGAGCTTTGAGCTTAGTAGAATTTATTTCTTCTACTCCATTAGACCTGATGACAAGTCAAGCCCTGGGAGCAGCTCCTCCCACACCACAACGACCCAGGACGTAGAACTTCAGTGACACAACCTGAGTCATTATAGAAAAATGCAAGTGTCAAACATATTAAGATTTACTTATGGTCACTAATGGATTTAATCAAGGCAGAACATTTTTTTAGATTTTATTTTATTTTTTAATTTTTTTCCATGGTTACATGATTCTTGTTGTCTCTCTCCTCTCTTCACTCCCTTCCTGGAGTTAACAAGCAATTCCATTGGGTAATACATACATTATCTCTCAAAACTATTTCCATATTATTTATTTTTGTAATGAATCTTTTAAAACCAAAACCCCAAATCACATACCCATGTAAACAAGTAATAAATCATATGTTTTCTTCTGGATTTCTACTCCCACAGGTCTTTCTCTAGTCATGGATACCATTCTTTCTCATAAGTTCCTCAGAATTGTCCTAGATCATTGCATTACCATTAGTAGCAAAGTCAATTACATTTGATTATCCCACAATGTTTCAGTTATGTTTTCCTGGTTCTGCTTATTTCACTCCACATCAGTTGATGAGGTCTTTCCAGTTCTTACAGAAATCAATCGATTCATCATTTCTTATAGTACAATAGTATTCTATCACCATCATATACCACAATTTGTTCAAAGGCAAAACATTTTGTAGAAGGGCAGAAATAGCACTCAACTGGGAATCAGGAAATGTAAGAACTACTCCCTACTTCCTCTGCCACCATCTATGGCACTAGCTAACCAGTGACAAGTCACTTCACCTCTGGGTCCATTTCTTCATCTATAAAATCTATAAAAAGAGGTTGGGCCAGATTCTCTATCTAGTTCTAAGGTTCCTGGTATTTCTATTATTTGATGATCCTACAAATTAGGTTTAACAAGAGAAACAGAAAATGAATATTTCTAATGAATCAGCTCATTTGCCTTCTCTGCATCTCTATACTAACTGAGTTTTGGCATGGCCTTTTTCATTAGGAAGAGAAGGGTGAGAAGTTAAAGGTGATACATACTATACCACAAAGTTAACACTACACTTTAAAGAGTAAGCAACAGTTCAAAATGTACACAAGATTTTTATAGGAGCAACTTAACTAAAATCAAACTGAGACACAAATGTACAATTTGTTTCCCGGGCAAAAGATTTTATCCAAAAATATGAATAAATTCTATGCTCTCAAAATTTCTTGGCATAATCACACATTGACAGTCAATGAAATCACTTATTAATATGATATAACAGGTATGGTACCTTATCCTTTCTAACATTTTATTGGTCCTCAATAAGTCTGTCCAAGCTTTTTATTCACCCCTTTCAAGAAACGCTGGGGATACAAATGAAAAAGTAAGTTTGTCTGAAAATACTTAAGCATAGTCATACAAATCTACCACTTGAAAAATTGTGCCAATGTTTAAAGTTAGACATTATCTTAGATTTCTTGGTTTCCTTAAAGACTCCTCCTCTAAGAGGCCTTTCCTGGTAGTCATTCCACCCCACCCAAGCTAGTGCTATCTTATCCAAGGTTTCTTTCATCTATTTTGTGTTTTATCTTTTATGTTCAGATTTATATATGTCAGTTCTTCCATTAGAATGCCCACTTCATGCAGGCAGGGAATGTTTTTGCTTTTTCACTGGATACCCAGTGCTTAGCAGCCTAAGTTCTTAATAAATGTTTGTTCATTAGCTGACATCAACAGCTGAAATAACTCTGCAGACATCAGCCTGTACTCCAGTGCCAACTTGAAATTTGGTGTAATAGAGACAACTCCCTCTTCTGGAGGGCACTCTATGTCTGTAGGGCTGAATCATTATTGCCTTCTATCCTTCACCTTCTCTATCTGTTCAACTGGCTAACTACAGCAGCAATCTCCTTGTCATCTTCTCAAACCTCTCAAAGACAAAAAGAATAGAAAGCTCAGTGGGGGAGGAAGTGACCCACGTGGGGAGCTCAGTAAATGCCAGAGTGAGTTATTAATGGCAAGCTGACAAGCTTTCCCATCCCCCATATCCCAAGATATGTATTCCATCCTAGCCATATATCCATCTGGTTCAAAAAAATGTTAGCTTCCATTTCTCTAACATCTGCCAGTATGGGCTCTTCCATCAATCATTAAGAGCTCTTGAAGAACAGGATCAAGAAAAGCAACTACTTCAAGCATGCTTCTGCCTCCCTATATCATTCTGAATACACTAGATTCAGAAATTCACAATTCACTCTACTCTTGCTTTCAGGCTGGGAAAGCAAGCAAGTAAGAGAGTGACCAGAGAGTAAGTGAAATAATTATTAGTAGAGGCGGTATTAACCCCCTGAAGAGTAAAGAGGACGGCATTAGCATCAGAACACCTGGGCCTCAAGGGCTGCTTTTGGCATATGCCAGCTACATGACCACAGGCAAGTCCCTTAGTTTCCAGGTGTCCCAGGCACCTCTCTCAAATTTTAGATTACCAACAAAGTACTTGATGGGAGTTCCCACACCAGGTGTTCACTACACTAATGAAATCACAGGTTAAAAGGGGCTGAGAACAAGAACCAACCAATCTGCATAAGTCCCCCAATATCAGCTTTACTCTCTCCTCCCAAGATGACTGAATTATTATGCATGTGTGCACACAACGTAGACCTACAAACATAAGTCAGTGCTCTAAAGCTCAGAGATCTAGCCTGCACCACTCCCCAGGAAACAAAATGAGTCATAAGGAATTTAACACATGGGTTTAAAAAGTTGTACCTCTCCCAGCCCCCACCATTTTATCAGCTCACCAATGTTTAACCAGCTCCACCCACCTATACTAAAGTGTCACATTCTTATTTCTGAAAAGCACACTCTAGTTCATCCACAAAGTCAAACTCACTAAAAAGTATGGTGAAAAGAAGCTACGAAAGAGATGTTTTAAAAATTCATCTTTAAGTAGTATAGAAAAGAAGACTTGAAATATGAGAAAAGTGAAGAACAAGAAAAAGACTCAAAGGGGTAACTAGAAAAAGAGCATCATTCCATCTCTAGTTTTGTTTTAGGACTTGACAATTAGACTAATTTGTATGGTTGGGCATTGGGACATGAATACTGTTGTTGAGTATATCTGGGATGGAATGACAAAAATATTCACAATTCTCTACTAGTGAGAATACTTCTCATAAATATGCCCCAAAAGGAAAGGGGTTAAATTGAAAAACATTTTAAAAATATTCAAAAGCAATAAAGGTTATTTTGTAGTAAATATGGACATTTACAGGATGCTTAACGAGATCATTCCAACAGTTAAAACTAAACAATAGTACTGTCAAGCATTAACCAATAAAGTTTCTTAAAAGCTTTAAAATGGTATTTTTAAACTAAGTTCAAAATATTATATCTAAATTGTATTTTCTACACTCCTTTCATATCAGCAGTTTACCCAATTTAAACAAATAAGTTCAGCTCAAATTAGCATTAATGATTTTTTAAAATGTCAGCTTATAATTTAACATCACGATACTGTAGTTTGATATGTCATGAACTCAAATGAACTACCTCAAAATTAAACTACAAACTTGCTTCACTGTTCAAATAATTAATCATTTAATTTTCCCCAGATAAAATTTTAAAATATGAATATTTCTAAATGTGTCTAAGAGTAAAGTCAAATAAATTCTAATTAGTTTCACCACAACTCTCTAAATTTTTTCATTTTAAGATTTCATTTTAAGGCACAAAAATGGACTGAGGTATAATTTTAGTACTTTAACCTATATGGTAACCCTATTTAGAAAGATCTTTAAAAAAAGGAAATACCCTCCCATCTAAATATACATTTAATGGTCTTACAAAGTAGGGTTTTTATGGCTCCACAGTCCTTGATTAGGTGGTCAAGATAAAAAAAAAAAAATCCCAAAATCCAAATCTTTATAGATAAGGAAAAAGGGAAGTTATTTCCAAGCCTCACTGTACCCAGCAATATCAGTCTGATTTCATAAACATCAAAATCCAAAGGTTTTCAGAGAGCTTTAAGGGCATTTCTTCTCGGTCCTGTCAAAAAACAAATTTTCTACTTACTAATCATCACTAAACAGCTCAAAGACAACCCACTACCATGAAACTCCCTTTCTAAGCTCGTCTATTTGCTAATTATATGCTGAAGGCTCAAGATTTTTAAATCTAAGCACCAACTTTATTAACTTTCACTTTTAACATGGAACTACAAACTCACTTTACATTCAAAGTAAATTTAAAATGTTGATCTTCTTGGTACAAAAATTCCATATTTGAAATTTTATACTAGAATAAAATATCCATAATAACAAGCAGATACAAATGCAACCACACAAGAGACCAGATAGAGCTCAGTAATTCAAAAGCTTACAGACCAATTCTTGTAAGTAATTGATATCTTTTAGTAAAAAAAGGAACAAAGGTGGGGGTTAAGCAAAAGACTATATTTATATATAAACTTTCCTACAATTCCACAAGAGCCTAACATTCTTCAGTAAACACTAGGTAAACAACTCAGCCCGGACAAAGTAATTTGAATGTAAACTGAGAAGGTGGTTTAGGGGATCAAAAGTATGATCAGACTGCATTGCTTTCAATATATTACTTCTTTATTTAAATGAGAAAATGTCAGCTTGGGTCTGGGTCTGTCTCCCTGCTTAAACGAATTTAGGAAACACCACACTAAGTGCAAGGTAAGAAGGATAATAGAAAAATACAAATCATCTCAGCCCTCAAGCAGCCTACTTTTTCCACACCCCCCTCTCCCCCCCAGGGCCAGGCTGGGAAACCTGAGGCCATTTAGTCTATGATCTCTAGGACATCCCTGACAAGTGGTCATCTGCCCTATCTGTTTGAAGACCTCCTCTGCCTAGACCACAGCTTTTACTCCTCATTAGTTGTTGAGAAATGAAACTGAATAGACCGTCATGCACAATTAATCAGCGGGCCAACAGTTCATTTGTTCAATCCAGAGAAGAAAGGGAGGGAAAGAGGTAGGAAGGAAAGGAGGAAAGAGAAAAAACGATAAAAAGAATGGGAGAGGAAGGGAGAAGAAAAGAGGAAGGAGGAAGAGAGGGAAGAAGGGAAAAAGAGAAAGAGGAAGGGAGGGAAGGAGGAAGGAAAGAGAAAAAATAAGAATGAAAGAGGAGGAAGGAAGGGAGGGAGAGAGGAAGGAAGGAAGGAAGGAGAGAAACAAGGAGCTTCCTGCCCTAAAAATCAGAGGTCCCAGTTTGGGTGGGACAGAGGCAGTGAAATGGAGAGAGAAACTCCCAAGGCCGTGGAAAGGCCACTTACCCCGGCACCAGCTCTAGACCTATCACCCCATGATCTCCCAGCGGCGTGTCCGTGTGTCCTGGGTGCCCGTGGCTCAGTCCCAGCGCCTGCCTGCGCCCCTGTCACTATGTGTTCGTATGTCCGCGCCCCTGTCACTATGTGTCCGTGTGTCTGCGCCCCTGTCACTATGTGTTGCGGCGCAGTGCTGTCACTATGTGTCTCTGGGCGGCCCCGCCTGTCCTGTGCGTGTCTCTCATGTCTCGTGTCTCTGTCTCCCGTGGGTGTCTCTCCCTGCCGGCCCTCCCCCGGGTCTGCCTCGCTCCAGCCCCGGCCCAACAAAGGCTCCACTTTTCCCAGCTCCCCCTGACCTCCCCTGCGGCGCCCAGGTCTCGGGCCTCGGGCGGGTCTCTCGGCGAAGGGGGGGGAGGGCCGGGGCGGGCCCCATCACGGCGGGGAGCGCGGAAGCGGCCGGGCCGAGCGGTCACTCACCGGGCTAAGGCCGGCCGGGCCGGACCGGGCAGCTCCTTCGCGGTGGCCTGACCGGACTCTCCGAGCTGCTCGGGTTCCTCCTCTTCCTCCTCCTCCTCGTCCCCGCCGCCGTCCCCGGCCCCGTCCCCGGCCCC